>NC_081359.1:64317121-64623628 GCF_030684315.1 Stegostoma tigrinum
AACGGTTTCAAGAGTCGTGAGACCCACACAAAGACCTGCTGAATAGTTTATTTTTAACATATAATTCTTTAATAAACATATCTCATTTTACAGTATTTTTGTTTCAAGAAGGCTCAAACATTCCAATTTATTCAAAGAATAATGGAAAAAAAAAGACAAAAATGCAAAATGAGTAGGTTTGGGCAATATGCTTGTCTAATTATATGAGGTGTTGGCTTACTCACCGAATGGGATGGTTACCGTGCAGATGTTTTGTCATCATGCTAGGCAAAATCATCGCGGCCTCCGATGAAGCGATATTGTTCTACTGTGCTTGGTATTTGTATGATCTGGTCTGTTAAGTTGGGTTATGTCATTTCTGGTTCTGTTCTGCATGGGTTTGTATATGGGGTCTGATTCCAAATGTTTGTCGATCGCATTATGGGCTGAAAACCAATCTTCTAGAAATTCTAGTGCATGTCTTTGGTTGGCTTGAGCTGGGATGGTCACATTGTCCCAGTTAAATTGGTGGCCTTCATTGTCCAAGTGCACTGAGATGAGGGAAAGTTTGTTGTGTCATTTTTGCTGTTAGCTGATGTTGGTGTATCCTGATGGCTAGTTTCCTTCTGGTCTGGGCGATGTAATGTTTGCTGCAGTTGGTCCAGGTATTTTGTAAACTGCGTTTGCCCTGCATGCCCTGGGTATGGGGTCTTTGGTCCTTGTGAGTGTTTGTCATAGTGTGACTATGTGTTTGTGTGCCACTATGATTGCTAGTTGTTGTAGGAGTTTCATTGTCAGTTCTGATACGTTCTTGATATTGGGTATTGTGGCCAGTATGTTCCACAGCTCACTAGTGGAGTGGTGAAGACCTCTGACTTCACATGTTCCTTCTAGACTGAAGTCTTGACTTTTACTGATGCCACAGTCTTGTGATCACTTAACGCCATTTTAATTTATAAAAGTCTCATAATACCACAATACAGACACCAGGTTGAGCCAAAAGAGGATTAGTGTGAAAGTGTTAAGACCTCGAGAAAGTGAGTAACTTCAATTACTGAGAATCAGTGGCACCAGAAAATGCACGTATAGTAGTGGAAGTTAAGCAATGGATTATCTCAGGTTGCAGCAAGTGGAAAAAAGAACAGTGGATTGTTGTCTTACAGGAAAACACTGTTGAAACAGAAATGGGGTTAGGGACTTGTTATATAGTGCAGAAACGTAGGCAACTTCAAAAAGAGAGGAACAATGACTGGATACGGATGAAAAGCAGATGCTAGGATGGATGCATGGAATGACAAGTAAGGAACAATCTGGAACCAACACATAAGAAGTGTGGTGAAGCCTGTGGAAATATTGAAAAAAAAGCAGAGAGAAGACAAGAAATTCAAATGATACGTTCACCTGTTATGGAGAGAAAGAAGATATGCATTGATGGAGTCGGAAGTGCCAGGAAGACAGAACAGAAGACCTACACCCAGATGGGAAAATGCGGTGCTGAGCAACTAAAACACAGTGTAGTTTGAACAAAAATGTGTGACTACAGGAGGAGATGGAGAAGGTTGATCAATCACCATTGCAATGACCCAATGTAAAGTAGGAAAAGCTGAAAGAAGAAGAACAAAGGTAAGAAGACTTAACATATGCAGTTTTTGAGCAAGTTTGTGAAAAGTAATTATGATATTCTCTTGATGCTCAGGCAATAAGAATGACCATTCAATGTACTAAATGCCCAGTATCTTGCTTGAATCTTCTACGTGGAAAAAGCCTAAGAAAGTGGAACTGCAGAAAAAAAATATTAAATCATTATATCTTTTACTGTATCCAGGCACAGATGTTGTGTCACCTTTTTTGTCCTTTTTTTTTCTTGAACACAAACTTTGTCTGTTCCTGTTGACCTTGAACACAGCAAGCATTCTAACTGTAAATAAATGTAAACTAAAACAAAACAAAGTTTGTTTCCGAAACGGTATAGAGGAAATTTTAAACTAAAGAAATCAACTGCAAACTAGTAAATTTAATATTGAATCACAGTCTTAAAAAAGTTTAATATGAAAGATAAGAAATGGAAATTATATTTGATATATTTCAGCAGATTACCAAAAGTTCTGCACACAATATAGTCAAGAGATAATGCTATGGACAGTTTCGAATCAGGTACTGCTTTTCTTTTCCCCTGTCAATAACAATGACATTTTGCAATGAAAGGCCGTTTATGACTGTGCATAATCCTGAGAGTCCAAAAGCCGAGCGTTTTTCAGAGTAGCGATTTTATCAAAAAACTTCGGTTCACGTTTTCTGATGGCCAATTCTGTACAAAAGTCATACTCACCTCAAAAGTTAATTCGTTTTTTCCTTCCACAGAAACCTGCTGAATTTCTCCAGCACTTTATGTTTTCATTTTGTTGTTCCAGTGTCTGGGAAACAATAACATAGCCGACCAGAAGGAAATACCCAAGAAACCGTAAATTTAGATTGCTGCTCTTCGGAAAATCAGTCCATAGTGTCATTTACAAGGCCTAGATATCCTTATAAACTTTTTTTTAATATAGAAGGGTTTGTTTTGGAAGAGGTAATAGGCTTCTTATTGCACAAGAAAGATTGGGATGAAGCTGAGAAGCATGCATGAAAAAGGAGTGTATGTTCCAAACCTACAAGAAGAAATGAAAAGATTGAGTTAATTACATAACAATTATGATGACCTGCTTATCCCCCTGCCTGAAATTTATGCAAAGTTTCTCTACATCAGCACTTGTGTTTTATCCTTCATTATTGTTTTAATCCTGCATTTTAAGAATTGAAACCATTCACCCAATATTTAGATTAGATTAGATTCCCTACAGTGTGGAAACAGACCCTTTGGCCCAACAAGTCCACATCGCCCCTTGAAGCATCCCACCCAGACCCATCCCCCTATAATCCACACACCCCTGAACACTACGAGCAATTTAGCATGGCCGATCCACCTAGCCTGCACATCTTTGAACTGTGGGAGGAAACTGGAGCACCCGAAGGAAACCCACGCAGACACGGGGAGAATGTGCGAACTCCACACAGGCAGTCACCCGAGGCGGGAATTGAACCTGGGTCCCTGGCACGGTGAGGCTGCAGTGCTAATCACTGAGCCACTGTGCCGCCCCAATTTATGTCAGTGGCATTCTGAAAAAAACAGATTCAGAGGTTGTTATGAAGTCAGCAGCAGACAAATGTGTCAAAGATGGGAAAATACATAATTACTGGTTCTTACCTAACTGTTAGATTTTAAGCAGAATTCAAAGCAACATGCTTGGAGAATTGAAGATGAAAATTTCGAAATGCTCTTATCAGACTTTTAGATGGATTCTAAGTATATTTCAGGAGTTGGTTTTGCTCACTTGGCTGCACAGCCTGTTTGTGACGCAATGTGTGTTCAATTCCCATACCAGCCAATGTTACCACGAAGGATTTTCCTTCTCAGACCTTCCTATTGCCTGAGGTGTGGTGACCCTCAGGTTAAACCACTACCAGTTGTCTCTGTCTAAGGAGAGACCAGTCCTACAATCTGGTAGGACTTTGCCAACTTTATTTCACATTCAGTTATATTTACGCGTCATTTGAAATTCACAAAAATCGTCATCTATCCATCAAGAAAATAAAGCTTAAAGTTCCCCACACATTCACTGAACTAGCTTTTGACATAATAATTCAGCTGGGTACATTTTCTGAGAGCTAGCAATTCAGTGTACAAATAAATTCTAGTTGAAATTTGTCTAAACCGGCTTTTTTGCCAATGTTAACCACCACCCTTGCTCTCATTCTCTTGGTTGAATTTGAAGTATTGCTCCAAATTAACATTAAGTAAACTGTTGGTACATTTCTCTTGAAGGTACCTTCTGTATTGCCTCCTTCTTATACCTCAATTTTTTGTTTCTTCATAAAGCAGTCCTTTGAGCCAAGGAGCAGTCTTGTTTTTTTTTCCCCCCCCTCTGCACTACCTCTATGCCTGGAAAGTTTCCTTGACGGTGTAAAATTAAGATTCACCCTTGGACATTTGGTTAAAATTAACTCTATTTTATCTGTGATTCTGCTGTCATCTTATTTCCACCTAATTGATGTGTATCTTCCACATTTGCAGGAATGGTTTTGCTTAAGCTAAAACAGAAAATTGTGCTTAATGTAGAATGGTTCCGGATTTCAGAGTGTTTCTCTACACTGCTGAATAGCTGATATTGGACCGTGTGTGAATATCATAAGTTTAGCTTCCAGGTATTTACTAGACTACTCTTCTAGCTACAGTAACTGAGTTGATTATTTCTTGACTAAATAGTTAGATGAAGTATGTGTAGGAAATGAAAGATTTCACTTAGGGCTCATTTTTCCTGAAGAAATGTATTTTGACAAAATCCAGCACACCGAATTTCTGTCAAGCTTTCTGTCCACTAAGCCTAGTATAAGACCATAGGACCATAAGACATAAGAGTGGTATTAAGACCACTGGAAAATAATTTTATAGTGTAATGTTTCCAGTTGCACGTGTGTGATGGCAAGCAGATTATTGTGTGTTTGTGTGTTGGGGGCTGGAAAGAGGCACAGAGTGGAAATACATACGTAAACTGCTTTACTTGTCTTCACAAAATCAAAGCTGAACTCAGTAGTTACTTCTAACAATAAACTTCTGTCTAAAACAAGTTCATAACAATTTATAAATTGGTTCATAGCTTTCAATTCTACTTTTAAATAATATTAATTTTAGGAAATTTATAAATAAATAAGCACCCAAAAGTTGCATTTATTATAGTACTAGTCATGGATGTCAATGAGAAAAGAGAGAACAGGGGGAGATAAAGATTGAGTCAAGAAAAGAAGAAATCGGCTGTGTAGGCCAAGAACATATTGGAATGATAGGTTACTGTAAACATTAAACCAATTGCCCCATGATGCAAGAAATACACACAAGGGGACATAAAAAAAATCAGCTTGGAATCTGTGATAACACAGTGTGGAGCTGGAGGAAAACAGCAGGCCAGGCAGCATCGGAGGAGCAGGAAAGCTGATGTTTCGGGTTAGGACCATCAGCTTTCCTGCTTCTCTGATGCTGCCTGACCTGCTGTGTTCCTCCGGCTCCACGCTGTGTCAACTCTGACTCCAGCATTGGCAGTTCTTAATATCTCAGCCTGGATTCTGTGATGGTTAGAAAATCATTTCTATAACATTGATGGAAATTCAATAATTTTAGGGCCTAAACTCTCCCATGTCCCAGACGCCCCACCCCACACACCAGGCCTTGTTACCACATAGTCTGTCACTACACGCCCCCTGTTGTTAGTCACTAACAGTCTCCATTAACAACTATTCACCCTCCCAGCCTGACCATTAGCAACTCCTTTGTCTGTCCAACTGTCTTTTTCTCTCTGGGCTCTATCCTATCATTTACTCCCTATCCCATCCACCTTCCTATTTTCTACATATAAACTGAAGTTTTCCCAGTCAACAACCGTTCAGAGGAAAGGTCAACAGACCCGAAATTTTAACTGTCTTTTCTCTTCCACAAATGCCAGGGCTGCTGAGATTTTCCAGCAACTGTTTTTTATACCAAATGATGGAAACTGCATGAAATGGACAGAGCTAAGGATTACCATAATCAATGGATCGGATTTAAGGTCCCAAGTCATGCCACACTTAGGTTTAAATGGTGGTGAACAAATAAACAACTTTACTGGAGAAGAGGCTGCACACGCATATTCATTCTTAAAGCCAGGGAAATCCAGCACATCAGTGCGAAGGACAAGGCTGAAGAATTTGCATCTGCCTTCAATGAGATGTGCTGATTTTCCAAGTGGATGATCCATCTCAGCCTCCATCTGAGGTCCCCAGCATAACAGATTCCAGTCTTCAATCAATTTGAGTCACTCCATGTGATATCAAGAAACGACCAAAGACAGGATACTGCAAAAGCTGTAGCTCCTGGCAACATTACTGAAGATTTGTTGGAGTCCTTTGAAGAGGAATGAGAGATGATTGGTGAAGATAATGCTGTTCGTGTGGAACACGTGGACTCCCAAAATGTGTTCGATAGAGACCCACTCAACAGACTTGTGGAAAAAAAAGCTACAGGTTGTATAACAAAAGACACAGCAGGAACATGGAATCAATATTGACTGAGTGATAGGAAATGATAATGTTGGTTGATGAAGATTCAACAATGGCATGTAATGGAGTTCTCCAGTTGTTGGTTTTGGGAACATTATTTTTCCCATTCTTCCTAATAATCTAGATTTTGGTTTGTAGGGCACAATAGCAATGTTTGCAGATGGTACAAAACTTGGAAATATTGTAAACTGTGAGCACAGTGTAGGGCTTGAAATGGACATTGACAAGTTGGTTCAGTGGGCACATAGGTGCAGGTAAAGTTCAATGCAGTGAACTGTAAGATAATACATTTTGGGAAAAAACATGGCAAGACAATATAAAATAAGAGAAGTTTTATACTGTAAAGGATGTGTAGAAGTAGACTGCATATAGTAAAAGCCATTGAAGGATGGCAGGACAGTGGGACATTGTGATTAATAAAGCATATAATTTCCTAGGCTTTCTTAATAGTGGCAAAGAGTAGTAAGTTATGTTGAACCTGTAGAACACACTGACAAGAGTTGTGTACAGTTTTGGATGCCACACTTTAAGAAGGATGTGAATGCTCCAGAGTGAGTGCAGCAGAGTTTGAGGAAAAGTAGTTCTAGTGATGGGAAACTTCAACTATAAAGATAAATTGGAGAACTTAGGATGTTCTCCTTGGAGAGGAATAGTTTAGGAATGATTTGATAAAGGTTTTAATAACTTTAAGATACTAGTCAGAGTGGACCGGACAAACAGTTCTAATCAAGAAAGGGAAGAATGTAATGGCATAGATTTAAAGTGATTTGCAAAATAAGGAAATATGATATGAGATAAAACTTTTTACACAACAGTGAGTCATTCGAATCTGATATCCGCAGACTGCAAGTGTAGTTCAGGCAATTTCAATTGAACATTCAAGAAGGCATTGGGTTATTATTTAAATAGAAATAATGTGCAAGTTTATGGGAAAGGGCAGTAAATCATGATGCTCAATCCGAGAGATGGTGCAGACATGATGGGCCAAACGGCCTTCTGCACCACAACACTTCTGTGATTCTATGTTACAGAACCAGCCGTCCCTATAGCCAGGTTACTCCAGTACAGCACCAACACTGACATCTACTGAATTATGTAGAAATTACCCTGTTGTGTCCTGTCCACAAACAGCAGGGCAAATCCAACATGACCAGTTACTGCCCTTTCAATCTGGTCTTAATAGTCAGCAAGGTATTTTCGTAGGAAGAGCTTGACAACAGTGCTATCATGTGACACTTGTAAAGGAATTATCTGTTCATTGATATTCCTGGTTCTGCCAGGGCCTGACCTCATCACAACCTTGGTTCAAACATGGACAGACGTGTTAAACTCCAGAGGTGAGATGCAAATTACTGACTTTGACATCTAAGGCAATATTCAGCAGAGTAAGATATCAAAGGAGTCCTAACAAAATTGGAGTCAATAAAAATCAAGTGAAGACATTCCGAGCACAAATGAAGGTAGTTGTGGTTGTTGGAGATCAATCATATCATTCCCAGGACAATACTGCAGTAGCTCCTCAGGGTAAATATTTTCTTGTCAACCTGCTCAGACATGTTATTACACAACTCTGACAGGTGAGAATCGCACCTAGACCTTCTAGCTCAAAGGTAAGGACACTGAAACCACACCACAAGAGCTCCTCATTCCTCAAGATAGTTTCCTTGGCCCAAACATCTTCAGCTGTTTCATCAATGACCTGCCCTCCTTCATAAGATCAGAGGCAAGGATGGTAATTGTACAGTTATCAATGTTCGGAATTATTTGATATTGAAGATATTGAAGCAGTCTGCATCCATAAGTAGCACAACCTGGACAATATCCAAGTTTGGAATAAGTGGCAAGTAACACTTGCACCATGCATATGCCAGAAAATGGCAACTCTAACACGTCAGAATATAACCATTGCATCTTGACATTCAATGGCATTACCATTGTTAAATGTCTCACTATCAACATCCTCGTGATTACTATTGACTGGAAACTGCACTGAACTAAACACATAAACTGTGACTACAAGCCCAGTTCAGGGTTTGGGAATTCTGCAGAAAGTGACTTATCTGCTGACTTCCCAATGCCTGTCCACCATCTACAAGCTTGAGTTAACAATTTGTGTTAAGGCCCTCAGGGAGAATCATTAACTGAAAAAAAGCTTTGGTGAATGCAGAGCAGTTTGCCAAAAGGAAACTGATTATATCTGTGTTAACATTCTGGGTCCAGTAACCTTTCCTCAGAACAGTTCTGAGGAAGGGTCACCAGACCCGAAACGGTCGCTCTGATTTTTTTCTACACAGTTGCTACCAGGACTGCTGAGTCTTTCCAGCAACTACTGTTTTTGTTCTGATTTACAGCATCTGCAGTTCTTTCAATGTTTACTGATTATATCTGTGCCAGCTGAGTAAGAACCTTTGACAGGAAGATAAAAATGACTCTTCACTGAAGTTTGACTGTGTGTAAGGGTATTTCTGGGGTAAAAGGGACGAGTTTCTGATGTTTGCAATGAGATTTTTCCAATTCCTTTTGTCTAATGTAACATAGTTCATGTTTCTCTTTTGTGTAATAAACTTTGATTTTTTTTTTGTTAATAGTACAGCCTTCCTCAGTAAACGAAAAGACCTAACCTTTTTCTGTGTTACCATTAGCTGTCATATTAACAATCTAAAAATTTAATAAAAATTGTGAAAAAAACTGAAGAGAAAATGTTGTTACAGTCTTGAAAGTATTACTGTTATGTTATGCCATGTACTTATGTTCTATTTTTAATCTATAATTTGTTAGGACTGGTTGTTGGCATGAAAGTGGAAAATCAAGACATATATTGATGAATGATAATCTCAATACTGAAGGAATAATTGTCATAAAAATAATTACTGTACATTTATCAAGTGAAAATGTGTGACTAATTAAAAAGAAGTAATAGTTTGTGGTATTATGCTGCGTAATGTTTAGGAAACTAAGAAGCTAGGCTGTTTTTGTTCACTAACTTTTATTGCAAATCATTGAAAATGCACAAGTTTAATAGTTTACATAGTGTATTAGTTCTTTTATTTGACACTTAGGCTGTTTAAGAGACTTTGTTCAAGATACATAAGATGCAAACTGTATTTGCAACACGATATGCATTTACTTTGCAATGTATATTACTTTATTCTGCAAGTTCTGCCAGTTTATACCTATGACAACTCATAGTTTGTATAGTAGTTTCAAACTTGGTAAGTACATGTCCATGAAAACCTGATACCTCAGTCATCAATTTTGTTGAAAGTAATGATTTAATGCTAGAAATTATTGTTTCTAAAATGATAGCTGCTAATTGATCATATTAATTTTAGCACAAATTGTTAAAAGTCTTTATTAATTTATTTAATGTTCTATATTGGGAACTTGTTAGCTAACGGAAGTTAGTGAAAGCACCTCAGGAAAAACGTGTACACATTGAGACTATTATACATAATGTTTATTAAATGAGCCTCTAAGGATGTTTTTTCTAGGTTCTCTCTCAAGCATTTTTGAAGAATCTTGTTTCATGTTTGAGGCCCCATATTTCTGCCTCTTAAACGATGAGCAGCTGCAGCACATAGTCTTGTTTTGTGTAACTTGTAATGATTTCCTTCCTTCAGTTGCTACAAGAATCTCTGTTATGCCTGAAACAGAGAGAAACTTTTTAATCCAAGCAAATGCAAGAGCAAGTGCTGTTGGTTTCAGGGTAGAAACTCAATACACCAAATGCATTGTACTTAGACCTCAAATTAGAGCCATCTGGACTACAAAAGCTCCGCAGGCATTTTAAGAGAAAATAAGAGAACACAGATTTATAGCCCTAGGCGTCTGCTATGCACCTGCAGAATGAGTTGAGTGTAAGAAGATAAACTAGTCATATGATGAGATTCAGCACAAACACTCTTACTTCCCACTCCATACTCTATTCAGGATCTAACAAAATAAATTGTAGAGAATGAGAATTACATAATATATATTTCTGTTAGCTAGATCGTTCAGTTTTTCTGCGAAAAATGGATAATTATACAGCCACTCAACTAAAACCAACTCAATCCAATAAATACATATTTTAGTTTATAATTTTATTTCTGCTTATGTTGGTTTTAATTCCTTTAAAAGTTTCAAATAACCAGTTGTTTGAAATGGTTAAGTAAAAATTGTAATGAATAATGCACATTAAACACATTTTAGTTGTTGCATTGTTATGATAATTTATTCTTCAAAACTCAATACAGAAAGCAATGGGAAATTCTTGCCAATTCTTCGAGTCATGCAAGAACCTCCAAGGACTAAGGGCCCTTTTACAGCAAGGCACTACTTTGGTAAAGGAGTTGACATGCACATTCAGAATGGACGCTGCAAGGATTATTCAATGATTGAGTGTCTTTTAAGTTGTTTGCTGTCACTCATTTACCAAAGGTGTGTAGTATTTTATTCGAAAGCAGTTGACTTAATGTCGTCTTCTGACAAAATCCAGCTGCTAGGACAAAATAAGTCAATGCTAAGGATTTTGAGCAGCATTTAGTGCTTATTTGCTGCTGGTGATTTGAAGAAAATGTTTGAATCACATTGGAGGGATTCTGAATAGTTTATTAAGACTTTATCAACGCTATCAATATTTATTCTGCAAATTTGCTGAGAATGCTACCCAAAGAAAAGAAGTACAAAGCTATGCTTGATCCATTCTGCCTGATTTCCAATCTAATATATTTAAAAGCTCCAGAAGCCTGACTTCCCATTCAGAATTCTAGTAAGCCCATTTATAATCATATTTTCAAATTCACTGCTCCTACCCCATGAAGAATTAACTACGTGAAATGTAAAGCTGCCTGAAAGTGGCCCTCATGCTGCCAAAAATAAGGGCAGGGTCTGCTTTTAACTGAGGACAACCCACTTTTAATAAGACAGATGCTGCTGAGAAATACTAAACATTGGAGGCATCATTTAGGCCATATACACATGCATTTAACTCCATGTCCCCACTGCAATTGGTGCCTCTTTTGGAAGACAAAGAAACATTTTCCTCCTAAATCAATTTCAGTCCAGAAATGCAGCTTTAATATTAATTGATCTATAAAAATCAAGAACATTTTCGAAATTGCTTTTTCTGCCATCAGTCAATGTGCATTTATCTTGACCTCCCAGCTTTTCGCCGAGAGTTTGTTCTACTAACCTTGCTTTATCCTTATAATTCCATTTGGAGATACCATTGCTGTGCACACCCACCTGTATGATAGGGCTGATTTTTCCCTATCTGGCACATCTGCGTCCAATCCAAATTCTGTCCAGCTTTGTTATTTGGAATCTTTTATAACTTGATTTCTACTTTGTTTATGGCCATTCAAATTTCTCCCAAAAAAATCAAGTCTAATGATAACCAAGTAACCACTGTCAATTGTTGTAAAAGAAAATTGGATTCACTGATGTCCTTTGAGGCAGGAAGTCTGCCATCTTACCTGGTCTGGCTTATATGTGACTCGAGACCCACAGCAGTATGGTTGACTAAGACTGCCCTCTGAGCAAGTAGGGATGAGCATTAAATGCTGGCCTGTGACCTCCACATCCCATGAATGGATAAAGATAAAATCACATGGACTTCCACACAAGGGCTCTCCTGGATTGTACAATATTTCTTGTTGTTAAACTATGCCCTCTATCTTGCCTTCTTTCTCATTCTATCTCGTTGCTGTTTGACCTCCTGGGCTATTAATAGGACTTCTTTCAAAGGTTTGGGATCTCTTTCTGGGGGCATGTTCACTCCAAGACTCACTGTTTGGGCTTACACTCCATTTCCCTGCCTTACAGTATTTTCTTATTTACACTGTTCTTGCTTACACTGTATTTTCTTGGCCTTCCTGTTCCCCCTCCATGGGCCTACTGCATATAATAATTGCACTTCTCCATTGACGAGCCCTGCCTAGTAAATATTTGGCTCTAATACTCACATTTGGCAGTTATCCTTTGGGATCAATGGCCTGATAGTGCCCATCAGAACTGAACTGAACATCAAACAAATTGTTAATTGTGGCAGATTGATCCTCAGAGTGATACATAATTTGGGTATGAGAGGTACATGGCCTCTCCTTATTAACTTGTACAGCATTTATAAATCTGTAATCTATACCTAGCAACCATGAAGGGTGAATGTGAACATTCTGTTCACATTCTCTCATTCTGTTCCATTGTTATTTTTCCATCTTTACCAAGAACCTTCCCTGGACCTCTCCATTCTTTAAACCTCTCTCTCACATAATAAACTACATCTCGTTGTTTGAAACTGGTTTCTGATGGTCTTCGCTTACAGCTTAAGGCTCACCCTATTTTCCCTGAGATATCAGCTTTAACGAAAGGCTTTCTGCCAACATGCAATGCATTTAAATACATTGAAAAAGTAGACCTAATTGTAGCATCTTTCCAAGCTGGAGTGTGATCACTTTGTTATTGAGGGAACTTCAGGGTTCTTGCCAAAATCCAGGTTTCAGATGATATGTACAAATAACATTTGCATTGCACAAGTGCTGGGCAGTAATCTTCTCCAAACAGACAGAATCTAACCATCTCCCTTTGATATTCAATTGCATGATGATTTCAAAATCCCCGACTGTCAACAGCCTGGAGATTACTATTCATCAGAAACTGACCTGGATTGATCATGTCAGTACTGGGGATACAAGAGAATGTAAGAGGTTGGGATTTTTGAGGCAATTAACTTACCCCTTGCTTTCCTAGTACCTGGCCATCGCCTATGAACTTAAGTCAGGAAGGTGATGGAACAAAAATAGAAATTGTTGGAAAAACTCAGCAGGTCTTGCAGCATTTGTGGAGAGAAAGCAGGGTTAACATTTTGGATCCAGTGAACTTCTTCAGAACTGAATTCTCTCCATTTGCCTGAATGTGTATAAGTTCAACAGCACTCAACAAGCGTAATACCTTCAGGAAAAAGCATCTTGTTTGGAACCCCATTCAATCCCTCCACTACCAGAATCCAGTAGTAGCAATGTGTTCTATTTTGAAGATGTGCTGCAGCAACTCACCAAGACCTCTTTGACAATGAACTCCTCCCCACCAGTGAAGAGAGGAATCCTACAGTGCTAATGGGAATCAGTTTGCATTGTGAGAGGTTTATAAGTGGACTGAATAAACAGTGAAAAGCTTCAGTGCACTTCGAGTTGAAGAATCAGGAATTCATTTTATTTGTTGGGGGGGAAGAACCTATAGATTGGCAAGCTTTTGCTTAGTGTGTAGAAGTCCTTGTTCAAGGTAAGAACAGTTTTTCCTAGCTAAAGTAGTTAATTCAGACCATTTAGAAAATAGGTTACATTGATGTAAGCATTTTTGTTTGAAAGTGTCAGACCAGAGGGGTTAGAAACCTAAATAGGCCATTGTAAGATGAGAAAGTTTAAACTTATTTGTGTGAAGAAGAGGCTATCAAATTCTCAAAACTGGGAACTGAAAGACACAAGAAAGTCATACCTACAGATGAGATAGGGAAGAGAATTTTCTCACATATTTGAGCACTGTAAAGTGGTGGTATTGGGATAGATGAAATTGTACATCTACTCAGTGTTTTGACAACTTTCAGATTGTTTTATGCATAAAGAACGTGGTCCTTTCTAATTTACACTCATTTCTTTTCTGCGATAAACTGCTGTTTCGAACCAATTTTACAGCATTGTGGGATGATGTTTCAGTGAAAGGCCACATTGTTAAATAAAAAGAATTTTACCAGCAGATTATTCATTTAGAATAAGTGAACTTTGCTGGCCGGACCAGCATGCATTTTCCATCCTTAATGACTTTTGAGAAGCTGATATCTTGAACCATTGCAGCCCATTTGATGTGGGTACCCCCACAGTGCTTTTAGAGAGGGAGTGCCAGGAATTTACAACTGCAGTTGTGAAGGAGCAGTAATATATTATCAATTCAAAATGATCAGTCAATTAAAGGCTTTTCATAATGTATATTATGAAAGGTTGTGCTTGATTGACATTTTTTAAAATTGTTAGCTGAACAGATTTCTTTTCACAGTAGTTTTTCAAAGCCTTGTCATTTACAAGCCAGCATTGCCAAGCAATTCAAAAACTTGTTGGACTATTCACTGGCTCATTGGCTCTGTTTATAAATGACACTGGGAGAATGCATAAGAAGAAGACAATAGTGGGAGAGTGAAAGTGTGGGGCAGGTGTGCATTTAAATGGTGCAGTGGACAAGAGGGTGCATAGTGGGAGCATGAAAAATATGGTAGCATGAAACTTGCAGGGCATGGGATATATGAGTTATGGAGGTAACAAAGTTTGGTGGGCAGAGGCGGGACATGAGAAATTAGAACATTGAGACACAGAGGATACGCAGGGGATGAAGAGCAAAGTTCCCTCTAACCTGCATGGCTGTGCGTGCATAGCCACTTATAAGAACTAGGAGCAGGAGTAGGCCGTTCAGCCCTTTGAGCCTGCTCCACCATTCGATAAGATCATGGCTAATCTGTTCATTGACTCAGATCCACTTACCCATGCTCTCACCGTATCCCTTAATGCTTTAATTGTTCAAAAAAAAATCTACCTTAGCTTTAAAAATGTTTACAGAAGTAGTGTCAACTACTTCACTGAGCAAGGAATTCCATAGATTAACAACCCTCTGGGTGAAGAAGTTCCTTCTCAATTCAGTCCTAAATCTGCTCCCTCTAATCTTGAGGCTATGCCTTCTTGACCTAGCTTCAGCTGCCAGTGGAAACATCCTCTCTACTTCCATCTTACTTATTCCCTTCATAATTTTATATATTTCTATAAGATCTCCCCTCAATGTTCTGAATTCCAATGAATATAATCCCAATCTACTCAGTCTCTCCTCAGTCTGTCAGTCACTCCAATGTTTCACTGTGGGCATTCAGCATGGGTATGTCAACTGCAGCATTGATGCCCCCTCAGCTGGTAAGAAAATTAGAATGAACACTAATGGAGATGGCACTCGGTTATCAGAGATTGTTGAGGAGTGACACTGGATGTGAGGGATTAGGGCTTGAGTCCCAATTACAGCTGTGTGATTTCCCATTAAATGGAGGTGGAACTTCCAGCCTGTTTGCCTCCAACCATGTCTACCTCTGTTCATGTCTTCGGCCTGCCTCAAAAGGCAGTGAACCTGACTCTCTGCCTCCACCATCAACACTTCCCCAACACCTCCCATAAAAGTATGGTGGGTAGAGGCCTCATTAACACAGAGAAGCTTGTGGAGTCATGAACTTGCTGATTCACATTCCATCATAAAAATCTGGAAGGAAAGAAAGCAGGAGGAGTGTTGATACGGTTGATAAAGCCAACTTGATTAGATCTAAAAAAAAAGAGGTTTTTATTCAATTACTAGATATATTCAGTGCGCTACCAACTGGTGGTGAAGATACGGAGGAATAAACTATCAAGGAAAGCAGGAGGAGTGTTGATACGGTTGATAAAGCCAACTTGATTAGATCTAAAAACAAGAGGTTTTTATTCAATTACTAGATATATTCAGTGCGCTACCAACTGGTGGTGAAGATACGGAGGAATAAACTATCAAGGAAATCACAGAGGTCCAACAAATCATGAAAAGGCATGTCACGTTTTAACAGGGACATTAATTGTTCTATCTGGGCTAAGATACTGATTGTATCAGTTGCAGAGAGGGGGGATTTTCTAAAGTGTGCTCAAGAGAATTTACCTCACTTATATGCGCACAAGTAAGGTGGCATGGCATCAGTTGATTTGGAGAATGAACTAGGTCAAGCAACTCCAGTTTAAGCATTTCATGTTATAAGGCTTAGGGTGGCCATGATTGGCATCCTTACGTAGGCAAAGAACAAGGAACAGCTCCAATTGGAGGAGGGTCAATTTCAACGGGATGAGAACAGATCTGGTCTTGGTAAATTGGAAGGCAGTATTGGCAAGCAATCCAGAACAGAGCAATGGGCTGGCTTCAAAGTGAAGCAGAAATAAAGCACTTTCTCGCAAGGGAGAAAGGTGTTTTAAATAACTTCAGAGGTCCCTGATCACAAAAGAGATAGTGAGTAAGGTTAAATGGGGAAAATGATGTTAATGACAGATGTCAAGTGGTGGAAAATACAAATGAGAACTCAACTGAATGTAGAAAGTTCATGGGGGATTAAAAAAACAAGAAAAGCTAACAATGAATTTGAAAAGAAACTGGCAGCTAACGTTAAAGAAAATCCAAAAGTCTTCCAAAAGCATAAGAACAGCAAAAGGATAGTATTAAGAGAACAGGTAAAATTAGGCAAGGAAGGTGGAGTTATGCATGGAAATGGAGGGCTTGCTTAATGTACCAAAGGTGCACCTACCCTTACAAATGAAGAAGGTACTGCCAAAGTTATTGGGAAAGAGGAGGCAACTATGGCATCGGACCTTCTAAAAAACTTAGGAAAACTGGCTGTACGTAAATATTAGTAAGTCACCAGGAGCAGATCTTACTAATTTGATAGTACAGAGGAAATGAAGTGTGGAAATTATGGAGATACTGAACACAATATTTTAATCCGCATTAGGTACAGGATAGTGCCAGAGGACTGAAGAGCAGCAAATGTTGCACCATTATTCAAAGAAATGTGTATGGATAAGCCCAGTAACTACAAATCAGTTGGTTTTACATGAGAAGTGTGAAAGGTTTTTAGAAATGATAATCCAGAATAAAATTAACAATCACTCAAACAAATGTGGAATAATTAAGCAAGGTTATCACATATTTGTTAATGGCAAGATAAAACAAAATACAGAGATCATTGGAAGTGTCAAACAAACTTAAGCCCTCGCAATAATTGTGTGCAACTGTACCTGCACAACACTGTGTGCCCTCACGATCAGAGATCCCGGGGGACAACAATTATGGGCTTTATTTGAAAATGACAAGGCAGGTGAGAGAACTTGGACCCTGGAGCTCCTCAGTTCTCCTGAAGTGACATTCTCCTGAAGTGACTATTTTTCTTATTCCTTTTCTATTCCTACAGTTTTAGAAATGAAGCATTATGACATGGAAAAAGACCACTCGGTCCAACTTGTCCATGCTAATCAGGTTTCCCAAACTACACTAGTCCCATTTGCCTCAATTTGGCCCACATCCCTCTAAACCTTTCCTACTTCTGTACATTGTCCAAATGTCCTTCTACCACTTTCTCTGGCAAGTCATTCCATATATGCACCACCCTGTCTGTGAATAAGTTGCCCCTCAGGTCCCTTTTAAATCTTTCCCCTCTTACCTTCAAACTATGGCCTCTAGTTTTGAGTTCCCCTATCCTAGGGAAAAGACCCTTGTTATTCACCTTATCTATGTTCCTCACAATTTTATAAAGCTCTCTAATGTCACCCTTCAACCTCCTACTGTCCAGGAAAATAAGTCCCAGCATCTTTTTATAACTCATACCCTCCAGTCCCAGTAACATCCTTGTAAATCTTTTCTGCACCCTTTCTAATTTACTAATTTACTAGCAGGGCAAGCAGAACTGTATGCAGTACTCCAAAAACAGCCTCACCAATGTCCTGTACAGCCACAACATGATATTCCAAATCCTATACTCACTGCTCCGACAAATGAAGGCAGTGGGCCAATTGTTTTTCTCACCATCTTATCTATGTGTGATGCTACTTTTAAAGAACTGTGTACCTGAACCCTAAGCTTCTTTGTTCAACAATGCTCCACAGGGCCCTACTGAAACTGTTCTTTCTTTTCATTGACTCCACCATTACAATAAATAAGCATCCTCCGTACTGATTCAACTATCTTATGGGTGGCACAAATCTAAACAATTGAGTGCACATCCAGCAGCCACTATGTCTTCTGCTGCAGCTATGTCTCCAAGGTGACCATCTTCCTTCGAGTTGAGGCAGGCAAGCTCTTGCATGCTTGAGTTAGAACTGTGGCTGGACTGTAAGCCTGGAGTGGAGAAGAGAAAGAATTAGCTGTTGAGCATGCACAGTAAGAACATAAGAAATAGGAGCTGGAATAAGCCATCTAGCCCATTCAGACTGCTCCGCATTCAGTAAAATTATGGCTGATCCATTCCTGGACTCCACTCCACTTATCCTTATGCTCATCATAACCTTAATTCCTATTTTGTTCAAAAATACATCATTTAGTCAACATGCTATAGGAAGGATGTTGCAAGACCAGAAAGGGTTCAGAAAAGATTTACAAGGATGTTGCCAGGGTTCAGGGGTTTAAACTATAAGGAGAGGCCAAATAGGCTCGAGCTATTTTCCCTGGAGCATTGGAGACTGACAGGTGAGGTTTAAAAATCATGAGGGGCATGGATAGGCTAAATAGGCAAGGTCTTTTCACCCGGGGTGGAGAATCCAAAGCTAAAGGGCATAGGTTTAAGAAGAAAGATAGAAAAGGGACCTAATGGGCAACATTTTTCAGATAAAGGGTGGTGCGTGTATGGAATGAGCATAGCCATGCCAAGGGATCCTGAAGCCTTGCCACTGTGGGATTAGCCATGACATTGACCTACAACTGGAAGAACATTGACAATATGAGGTGGCTGACACACATTCAATGCTCATATATCTTTGGAGGCTGGCATACAGTCATTCTATCAGATATCCCTCTACACAAGTATAGTTACAATGTACAATTATGAGTGATGTCCTGGAGTCAAGTTGTGTGTCAACTAGAACTTTAAAAGTGTGCCTTGTACATAAAAGTTTTATTCATTAATGTAGGTCAAGAAAAGCAGTGGTCCTAATACCAATCGCGAGGTGACATCGCTGTATAAATTTTGCAGTAGCATAAATAAATCACTTTATTCTCTGCAAAATCTTCCATTGTGGAATCTGAGTGTTGTGCCAGGCATGTTAATGGTTGCCAGTGAGTAGATGGTATCATTTGCCCATGAAGCATGGGAGGTTGTCTGTCCAATTCCTACACTTAATTTGGGTTCTAGCAGCAAAATTGGGAACTAGAATCCACTGAGTTAAGATGAAAAGGAGAAGAACCAAAAGTGATATATAGATGTGGAATACATCAAGTTTATTTTGGGTCTTTGCCAGAACAATAATGGAGTTTTGACCACAAAGTGCCGATAGATAAGGCTGACTGATTAGATGGAACTACACCTCATAAAAACCCAATAGCATGGATATATCTTGAACCAATTCAGTACATGTTTGACAAGCTTTACTTCATTTATGCACAACTGGCACAAAGATTTTTAATTTATTCATAAAAATAGTACAAATAGTTCAGAATATTTAATAACGCTTGTAAGTCATGCACAATCTATTAATTTATGATGTAGTCAATCTTTGTCACATATTGGTAACATGTGATTTTGGAAGCACATTTAATATGAAAAAAATGAAACAGCTGGAAGGTCAGAATTAATCCATACATTAAAATACCAATTTGAAAGCAAAGAGACATACGCCTGCATGAAAACAAGAAGGAATTGAAATATAGAAATACTTAATAAGAATGCAGAATACTGTCTGCATGGACTTTTTTTGTAGGCTAATTTCTATCCATTGTGCTTGGAAAGCCAAATTTACCATTAAGTCTCATTAACCTTTGTTAAGCTTTCTTACATTTATATCAGGTATCCAATCAGATGTTTAAAATAAGACATTGTTTTATAATCTCATCAAACTTTGTTAAAATAGATTTCCGCTGGTGGAATTCGTATTAAATTGGAAAGTTGTCAGATTTGCACATGTCATTCATAATGCAGTAGCCCCTCTTTTGAAACTGGTTGGAATGCATCCTTGAATTCTTGTTGCATGTCATTACAAAATCAACTACTAGTTAGATATTTCAGTTCTGCATTAGGAATAATGCTAAAATAGGTCAACTACTCTAGTCAAATGTGATATGAGTACTTATAATAAGATTTACTCTTGTGTGCTGTCCTCTATTTGTACCTTTCCAGGATATGGTTACAAAATGATCCCATTTTTTAAATGCTTTCCTTCCCTAATTGGTTTGTAGATCCTTACTACTAGTACACCAGGATAGAAAATGCCCCTAATTGGCCTGAATTTTCACCATGACAGAGAACCTCTTCAACATAGTCAAAGTGGCAGAAGTGTCCCAAAATCAAATCTTCCATTTTGGAAGGAAGGAAATGAGGTAAGGCTAATTCCATGCATGTGCAGTTCACAGATCGCTGACCTATTAAAATATCAGCAGCTTCCATTTGGGTTTGATTTTGTCAGCCCAGGAGCGTGAAACTGAAGTGTGCAGAATAGATCAGGTAAGGCAGACTGAACTGTATGCATTTCTTTTGATAACTTGGGTACCTTTTGGAGAAGCAAGGTATCCCTTTGGATATGGTTCCAGGAAAGCTTTGGGAAGGCGCCCTTTTGAAGGGATAATGTGGTCTTTAGGAAAAGAGAGATGGTCTAAGGGATTGTTTAACATAGGTGTGAATGTGCATTAAAAAATACAAAAGATCATTAACTGTCAAGCTCATTGGAACTATCGACCAACCTGTCATAATGAACCTGCAGTACTCTGGTGAGATGATCTATCAAGATGACATGTCAAAAATGTCATAACAAACAGTGTAGCAGCATGGTCAAAAGTGTCAGGAAAATTCACAAGGACCTGCCAAACAGTTAAGGCATTTAAAAGTCTTGCCTTTTAAATCTTTGAAAAAAAATCTTTTTTAAAAAATGCATTGCCTGCTATTTCACTCTGACATTCACTTAAGAGTTTCCATTACTGGATTGGTGTTAGAAACCTGATTTCACAACCAGCCATTATTATAGCAGAGTTTCTGTCACTTACAGCCTATTGATAATAGATGGACATCAGATTCAGCATGGACCAGGCCCTCTTCTGGATGGCTGCCAATGCCTAACGTGAGATTAGGTGACATTTGTCCAAGATGTGATAATCTCAACCCATTTAAAAACTATTTGTCCTAGAAACAAAACAGGCCGAGCCCTTCCTATACACCATTTGTGCTCCAGCTATACAAAAGCTTGGTTCGACCACATCTGGACTATGTGTCCAGTTTTGTTCACCTCATTACAGGAAAGATGTGGAGGCATTGGAAAAGGTGTGGAAAATATTTACCAGCATGTTGCCTGGAATGGAGGGAAAGTCTTATGAGGAAAGATTAAGAAAGCTAGGGCTTTTCTCTTTAGAACAATGAAGGATGATAGGTGACTTGATAGTGGCGTGCAAAATGATCAGAGATATAGATAGAGCAGACAGCCAGAGACTTTTACGAGGGTGGAGATAGCTATTATGAGGGGGCATAATTTTAAAGTGAGTGGCGGTAGATAAAGGGGAGATGTCAGAGATATGTTCTTTATTCAGAGAGTGGCCTGGGCATGGAATGCATTGCCGGAGAGGGTAGTGGAGTTGGCCTCATTAGGGGCGTTTAAGTGGCTATTAGATAGGCATATGGATGATAGTATAAGGTAGGGGTGGAGGTTAGATAGACCTTACGATTAGGGTAAAAGTTCAGCACAACATCGTGGGCTGCACGTCCTGTACTGTGCTGTGCTGTTCTATGTTCATTTATGTTGTTAATACCTCCAGATTCATCTCATAGGACAGTCCACCCATTCCATGAATCTGTCTGTTGAACATCTGTTGCACTCACTGCAAGGCAACTGTATCCTTCTCTTAGCATGTTTATGTAAAAATGCACATTGTGTGGTCTCTCAAAGGCCTCATGTAAAGATTTTTTTACCCTTATGCTCCAATTCCTTTGTAATAATGGCTAATGTATAATTTGAATTGTGAATGGCTTTCAATGTCTGTATATTAAATTTATTACATATACAAGGATACCCAGACCTCTCTGAAAACCAATACTTCTCAATCTCTTTTAGACATTTTCTGTTATTCTGGCTTTTCTTAACAATCTAAACAATGTCACCTTTAGCCAAATTAAAAAATATGAGAGGATAAGAAATAGAAGCAGAAGTAGGGCATATCCTGTCAAAGGGAGCTGTTGAAGTCCAAATAATCTGTCAAAAAGAGCTGTGAAGAGAACCTATTTTGTTCATAAAGAGCTCCCGAGGGGAGTTGTTAAAAAAAATCAACATCTTGTCGTAGGGTGTTGTCAAGAGGATTCATCAAAAACGTCAAGAGCAAGTGTCAAAAGTACCCATCAAAGAGAGTTGTCAAGTATTCAAGGAATTTAAAAGACCTGCACTTTAAATCAATGATGAAAAGATTTTTGTGGTGTTAATAAAATGCTTTGTCCTCTATTTCACTAAGCCTGTTAACATGAACCTGAAAGTTTTCATTGCTGCAAGATAGCTGCGTGACTACTTTCGCAGCCACAGAGTCCCTGCCACTCACCATTTGATTAACATCTACAAGTGGGCCTTTTGAAGTGGGAATATGAATGAATTCCAATGCTTGTTATAAGTAATTGTTCACTAGAATGAAATATTTAATGTTTCTTATAAGGCATAATGTAAATGTGAATGTGTTTTTTGTATATCAGTGTGCTTATTACAACATTGTGAAGTCTGTTGTACATACTTAGAACTTTAATTTAATCGGATGTCTGATCCTACCTGTGGTGAATACCAGATGGGTTGGTATGATAGGTGTAAGTACAAAGGCTAGTTGGTGGGGTTGGACAGGAGTTGGCATGGAGGGCATGGTGGGTGAGCAGAGGAGCATAGATGGACATGGATGGGGCATGGGTAGAATGTGGAGAGGTGAAGGCTGGAGGGATGTTTTTTGTTTTAATCTTTTTTTTAAATAAAACGTCAAAGTATTGGTGCACTGAGGCAAGTTGGCCAACTCTGCACATAGTAGTCTCGCTGTCATTCCGGGGTAGCCTGTCAGCTTCCCAGGACAACGACCTGACTTATTAAGCTGCTACTTTTGCAGGTCAGGTTGTGGAGCCTGAAAAATGTCTGATTCTGCATTTATGACCTGAAAGCGAAAATCCAATTCAAAGTATTCATTTAATGTTGCTGATATTTCCTTATTTCCCATTATAATTTCTCCTGTGTCTGCCTCCAAGTGGTGCATGCTTATGAGAGGTAATAGGAACTGCAGATGCTGGAGAATCCGAGATAACAAGGTGTAGAGCTGGACGAACACAACAGGCCAAGCAGCATCTTAGGAGCAGGAAAGCTGACATTTCGGGCCTAGATCCTAGACCCTTCGCACCCAACCACTTGCAACTCCCCCAATCTTTGTGTCATCTGCAAACCTACTAACCAGATCATCTACATTGTCCTCCAAATCATTTATATATATTACAAACAACATATGTCCCAGCATTGATCCCTATGGAACACCATTGGTGACAGATTTCCAGTCAGAAAATTCCCTTTCCGCAGCTACTCACTGTCCTCGATGACCAAACCAGTTCTGTATCCATCTTAACATTCCCCACGGATCCCATGTAACTTCACCTTCTATATCAGCCTGTCATGAGGGACCTTATCAAAAGCATTGATTTTTGTAGACCACATGTCTACATGTAGATGACATCCATCACTCTGCCCTCATCAATCATCTTTGTCATTTCCTTAAAAAACTGAGTCAACTTTGTGAGATGAGACATGACCTCGCTTACACAAAGCAATGCTGCCTATCACTAAAAAGTCCATATTTTTCCAAATGTGAGTATATGCTATCCCTAAGAATCTTCTCCAAAAAGTTGACATAAGGTTCACCAGACTGTAATTTCCTGTACTATTTTCTTAAATGAACAAACAACACTGGCTATTCTTCAGTCCTCTGAGACTTCTGTGACTAAAGAGGATACGAAGCTTTTGCACAAAGCCTCAGCAATTTCATCCCTCACCGCCCTTAGTATTCTGGTAAAGATTTCATCAAATTCTAGTGACTTGTTTATCGTAATGCAATTCAAAACACTCAATACCTCCTTTTTTATATTGACATCCCCCAGAATATCAAATATCACTCTCTAGATTCACCATCCATCATGTCCTTCTCCTTTATGAATATTGTTGCAAAGAACCTCATCAAATTCCTCTGGTTCCAGACACAAATTCCCCCCTTTATCCTTGAGTGGATCTACCCTTTCTGTAGCACTTCAGTCTCCTAAATTCCAACAATACTTATACTCTAACTCACTCTATTCATCTGAGAAAGAATACTACAGGAAATAATCCACATGTTTGAACTTAGCTGTTGGAATCTCGTTCCTCTCTGACATGGGGCTGGCTCCCTTCCACAAAGATGGGTCCCACACATTAGGGTAGGTCTTCTTCTGGGATTTCTTGTGTTGTCGTACAGTCTTCTGCCATGAATCTTGCTCTGAATCTTCTCTGCATGTCTTCATTTGCTTTTATAATTTATTTTTATTTATCTTGTTAGCTTATTCTCGTGTTCAATTTACTTTTATGAATTTCTTAATTATCCTTTGCTGAATTTTAAATTCTCCCAATTATCAGGGTCATTTTTTTTGGCGTTTAACATAATAAACCACTTTTTAAATCTGGTATTATATTTACCATTGAGTGCTTGTGAGTTTAGCAAACTCTTGTCCCCATCATTCGCCTCTACAAGAGTGAGACCAGGACAGCATATGCTGAAAGAGTTGAATAGTTACCATCTTTGCTGTTGCAGTTGCATTCTTGACATCTTTTTGATGAACAAGATCACCAACTTAGAGATTGTGCATCTTACTAATTCTATTTGCATACACTCATTAACCCAACGGCATCAGTGATGGCTTGACAACATTATGAAAAGATGGCAGCTGTATACCAAAGACCTTTGATATAATGAACTGGTCACTGGGTTTAGGCCCACATGATGTATCTATTTTCACGATAAAGACACCTGCAAATGAGTTAGATAGATTGCAGCCATCAACATGGATGACCAGGAGACAGTATCTGACAGCCATGATCCCTGAAGGTTGATTATCTAGTGAGGCAATTGGAAGACAGGAGAAGGAACAGACAGCTCAGCTGGCTGAGAAGAATCCCCAGAAAGAACAAAGGCTAGTGAATCCAATACATTCTCAACATTCAGAAATCGTCTACTGCTAAGTGTACTCTGCTAAAGTAGAGCTCCTTCCAATGAATGCAATCCTTCAACATAGAAGGAGAAAAATAATCAAAGCCAGGTCCAAATCAATGTTCTTCACTCATAAGCAGAAAAGATCCTTTATTGACTTACATCTGATTTGGAAAGCAGAAGACCTGGAAAGTGAAAGAGATCAGCCTATAAACTGCACAGCTGAATTTCCACAGCTTTTCACATTTCTAGGAAAGCTGAAAACATACCACATCATGCTACATCCTGAAGTGAATCCTATGTTCTTGTTTATACCCAAAACATTTCCTCATCTGCTCTTGCCCAAGGGAAAGAATGGTATTGATTCTACATTGAAGCAAGGGGTTATTTCAATAAGACAGTATTTGGCATGGTTCCAGACCCAAAATTCAATCGGTCAACTAGAGATTGTTTGATCTTACACAAAACTAACCAGCTGAATGCAAAGTTCATCCAATGTTATCCATATATGATAGCTTAACAAATTTCAGGAAAAATTCAATCTTCATAAATCTAGATGCATATCATAATTTTTGGCAATTCCTTTATTGGTATTCCTCTGTCTGATGAGGATGATTGTTTTCCATGAGTTCATTGATGGCTTAAAAGGCAGATTCGGGATCTACACACTTTAAGGGCATTTCCTAATATGTGTGATGTCTGGTTTTGTATTATTAGTTTGGATCATGGCTTGTTCCTTTTGCCGCCCTTGCTTCTCCTCTCCATTTTCGTGTTATTGGGATAGGTTACATTGAACATAAAATGGTACAGCACAGGAACAGGCCCTTTGACCCATCATGTCTGTGCTGGTCATGATGCCATTCTAAACTAATGCCATCTGTTGCACATGGTCCATATCCATCAGTTCCCTTCCGGCTCATGTGTCTGTCTAAATGCCTCTTAAATGTTGCTGTTGTATTTGCTTCTACCACCTCTCTTGCAGCGTGTTCAAAGCACCAAACACAGAGTAAATAAAATCCATCTTTGTTGGATTAGGCATCTGTTATTTTAGATCAAGATGACAAGAAGTTTCTTTACTCAAGAGGATTGTTTATCTTTGGAAATAACAACACTGGAACACTGTGAATGCTATATCAATATAGTCAAACCTAAAGTTATTTTGGGACACTGAGGAAATTAAGGAATTTGGGCATATAGTAGAAAGTTGATGGAAAGGTTCAGCTTTTGCCTTATTGAATAGCAGAGCACGTACAAAAGGCTGGAAGATCAATTGCTACTCCTAATGTTCAGATAATCCTTACTGAAATACATAGACCCTCATATACAGTATCATTTGGAGGCTCTGCCCAAAGGCAGGAATTAGGTTCATTGTCTGCAGATGTTTCGCATTGAGTTATTTTCCCTCGCTGCATTTTTTTAAGTGATGGTTTGCCATTATCTTCCACTCTCACAGCAGAAGTCTCAAGTCTGCCTCAGCTGGAATGCAAAATAAATCCTCACTCATGGTGCTTCTGTAACAAATGCACTAGCTATCCAACCAATTGTGTTAAGCTGTACCATGAAGCTCATCCAGCTAGCTCAGAGCCAGTTCCTAGAGTGAGCTGGCACTCCTGACACCCCTGTTTATATCTGTCAGTCTGGGCTCCCTGATTGAACCAGATTAACAGCCCCAATCAGAGAACTCATATTCTATGAAGTCCACCTGGCTAACCTCATTCCAATCATTTTACTTGTTTTATTTAAATCTGCAACCTGATTAACCTTCTGACTGAATGATACTCCATGCTTATAAAACTTACTTTTCAAGACCAGATTATTTGATGTAAAATTCCTGATTCCAGCATGCTAAGTCAACATAGTGTGTGGCTTGGAGGAAAAATGATGGTTGCTGGTTACTATGAATTTGCTGCCCTTGTACTTCTGATTTAGAAAGCATTGTTGTAAGAATCTTGATTAGTTACTGTGGTGCATTTTGTACAGAGGTAGTGAGCATGTGCCTCAAGGTCATGACATTTTATTTCTTTCAGTATCGAGTCAATCAAACAGGACTATTACACAGCAACCTGTGAACATACAAATATGCAGTCTCTCTGGTCTGCTCTACCACTCACTTAGATCATGGCTGATCTGATCATTTCCTCGACTCCAGTTTCTACCTACCCCAATAGTGTATAATTTCTCTTGTTAAAGTATCTATCCACTTCTGGATATCCTGCCTTCACCACTCTTTGGGGAAGAGAGTTTCAAAGACTCACAACTAGGTAAGAGAAAATATCCCTTCTCATTTCCATCTTAAATGGTTGATCCCTTATTTATAAACTTTGGCCCGCAGTCCTAGTCTCTCCAGTAAGAAGAAACACCCTTTCGGCATTCACCTTGTCAAATTCCCACAAGATCCTCTATGTTTCAATAACATCACCTCTCCTTCTTCTAAATGTCAATGGGTACACGTCGAGCCTGTGCAATCTTTCATCATAAGATAAACCACCATTTCAGGTATCACCCAAGCATTGTCTAAACTGCTGCTAACACATGTTCATCCTTTCTTAAATAAGAATACCAAAAGCTGTACACAATTATATTTGTGTTATCTCTAATAACACATTCCTGATTTCTGTATCTAACTATGAAGGTCGAGACAGCAGAAATTGCTTTGATTAAACAATGTAAATACTGTCAAATTTCAAAATTATTCTTATTGCAAATGTGTCCCGTTGGTTATTATAGAAGTGCTAAAGTGTGGAAACAGGCCATTCAGCTCAACAATCCTCTGAAGGCCATCCCATTCAGACCCATCCCACTACCCTATCCCTGTAATGCTGCTTTCCTGTGGCTAATGCATATAGCCTACACATCCTTGAACACTATGGGAGATGTAGCATGACCCATCCATCTAACTTGCACCTTTGGACTATGGGAGGAAATCAGAGCACCTGGCAGAATCCCACGCGGACACAGGGAGAATATGCAAACTCCACACAGACAGTCGCATGATGTTGGAATTAAACCCAGGTAGCTGGTGCTGTGAGGCAGCAGTGCTAACCACTGAGTCACTGTGTTACCCCTATTAGATGTACGTGTGCAGTTGAGGTTGGATTACAATTATGAAAGCGATTTTAACTGGTTATAAAATTCATCAACAACCTTAGCCAGGAATGCTACCCTAACAGGCTAAATAAAGATACTTGAATGCATTTTTAAAAATCTGCTGGTTGGAGGAAGCTTTTCTTCAAACTGGATCTGGCCAATGAACCCACAGAATTCGGTTTAAATCCAAATCCTATAGAATTTGCTTTGGTAATTTATAGTTTTGCAATGACAGTGTTTCATAGCTATTAATACCAAAATGCATCTCAAAAATATTTAACAGCTTAAAAATAAGACCTTGGAGTTATGTGAAGGCTGCAATTCATCTTCTGGGTTACTGTGCAGTTGCTGATAACACTCACCTATGCTCCTTTCTCCAAGTCTTTGATAGTAGTTCCACAAAATACCCGAAGATACAGACATCTGCACTTCATGATTTGAAAAATATCTACAGCAGTAATGATAAAAATAAAGGTCCAAGGACTCATTTATTATTGTCTATAGCTTTTAATTCATATTATAACAATATTATTTTTATATTTTTGTGGATCTTGAAGCAACATTTCCATTATAAATAAACACCAAGAAATTATTTTGACTTTTCAGCTCATACCTAAATTTCATTCACAATTCCAGTGCAATGACTTAAACAGAAAAATTGGATCCTGGTTTCTAAAGGGTCATATTCTCGTGTTCTACAGCTATTTGGCAAATTATTTTCCCCCACCTTCTGAACTCAAGCATTACAAACTAACTTGTTTGCTTTTGGTTCTATCCCCAAATACTTCTGGAAAAATCTTACAGCCTCCCAGAATTCCAACTGAAGCTCCACCCTGAATCACTTATCTCTATGCTAATATAAGCTAGCTTCAAAAATGAAACATTTAATTCTGGGGCATACATGAACAAGCTATACCCCCAACGGAGTGAATGTCCCTCTCTCCAATGAAGTATTCTATGAAGAATTTGCAATGTGTCCTTGGAACCTTCTCTTTACATCTAATTCTGCAGTGAACCCTATAATTAAAAGTTATTATTAAAATCCACTTTGTTAATAATGTGATAGTAATCTATTGAATTAAATTTTCCCACTATGCATACATGTTTTAATTATTGAGAGTATGGAATATTTTAAAATGCTCACCTTATGTGAAAACCAACAAGTTTTTATTCGTCCTGTGGCAGTAGCTTGAAGATCTAAGGATATTATTACAATGATAAAATCCAGGGTGTATCTTGTTTATCTCCTTCCCATAATCTTTTATCAGGACCTTTAAAATACAAACTGTTAGTATAAAGATATTTGTAGAAATAAAATACAATACCCAGCTTTAGTTCACAATTAATTCTTCTTTGATTATAACATAATTGATGTACTGCTTCTGTGACTGGCCAGCAGCTACATTATGAGTCTAGTCGTTATAGTGTGACTACATAAAATTGGCTCAGTATTAGTGAAAAATAACATATTGGCTTTGTCAGACTAACATATTTTGTAAGAAAGCTAAGTTAAGCAAACTAAATCGATCAAGCTGAAAATCCAAAATCCCAGTCTGCTTTCACTGATAACTACTGGAACAAGCCCTCATCTACTTTGTCTCACCATCTCTTTTCTTCTGTTCAGAATACTATTGCTGTTTGGAATCTATTTCTCCCTTTCTCTCTCTCTTTTGTCACAGGACCATTCTTTGACAAGAGGAACAGTATATAAATTTTCTAAAGCTTTGTTTTTTTTATGTAAAGGCATTATGCTGATGTGAGAAATTAGCTGATTGTGAATGTATCTTCATGAACTACACTTGTTATTTCAGTTGCAGGGAATCATCACATTTTGTTCCTTATCACATTAGGTACACCATGAGTGATATCTCCACACTTCCTTTAGAACATTTCATGATAGCAACCAACTTGCTGTGATTTTAGCACATTTGCCAGAGATGACGTTCGGACAGGGGTTCCATTACTTTTTTTAACAGAACATTTTTTAATCTAATTTTTCAAAATATCTTTTCACTATTCCTTTTCTCAACTTGCATCTTTTCTTTCTTTGAAGGCAATGTTAAAACGTTACATGGCCTAATAAAAGCAGAATTTGCTGCAAAAGCTCAGCAGGTATAGCAGTATCTGTGAAGAGAAATCACTGTCAACATTTTGAATCCAGTAACCCTTCCTCAGAACTGTCCTAAGGAAGGGTCACCAGACCCGAAACATTAACCTTGATTTACAGCATCCTCAATTTTTTTGATTTTTATCGAATGCTCTAGTCTTGTTAAGGTAAATCTTCCATCAGGATACTCAACATGTCACAACATACCAATAGACGTGATTTTGTCCTTTCTGCAAATCTACAAATTGGTTCGATCAAATGATTAATTTTAAGGCTTTTTTTAAAATGCATTTATGAAAAACACTCATAAGGAACTTCACCAAACTTTTATCCATGTTAACACAAGAGGAGTAAGCCCAATGATAAGAGCTCTTCAGCTGCCCTGCTGAGATTAACTGTTTGACACAAATTGATACAAATTCTCCAAGATCTTTCTCAATTCAGATCTTGGTCTCAGCTTGTCACCAGTTTAACAAATTAGGTCAACACGTCTCATTTTTATTCTAACTCTATTTTGTGCCTGATGTTTCCTATCAACTGGACAGATAGTACAAATACTAGGCTTTTGACATTATCAGTCTATAATAGCTGCTAACTGCAAGACTGGACACTTTTTCTTTTCTTATAAGCGATCAGCAGCTGTTCACATAACAGCTGGCTGTGATTTGGGATTCAGCATTTTGGGTATCAAGAACCTAACCCATGCCCTTACGCCTTCCACAGGGACCGTTCCCTCTGGCACACCCTGGCCCACAGTTCCTTCACTCCCAACACCCCCCCCCCCCCCCCCGCCCCCACAGCCCTACAGCACCTTTGCCTGTAACTGGCAAATGTGCAACACCTGCCAATTTACCTCCTCTTTCCCCAGTATTCAAGGGCCCAAACATACCTTACAGCTGAAGAAACACTTCACCTGCACTTCCTGGAATCTAGTCTACTGCATTTGCTGTTCACAATGTGGTCTCCTCTGCACAGAGGAAACGAAGCATAGACTGGGTGACCACTTCGCAGAACATCAATGTTCTGCTCGCAAACAAGACCTTGAGCTACCTGTTGTCTGCCATTTCAACACAATACCCTGTCCCCTGGCCAACATCTCTGTCTCTGGCTTGTTGCGGTGTTCCAGCGAAGCTCAGCGCAGGCTGGGAGAACAGCACCTCATTTTCCACTTGGGGACCCTGCAGCGCTCCAGACTCAATATCGAGCTCAATAATTTTAGGGCCTAAACTCTCCTGTGTCCCAATCCCCTACCCCACACACCGAGCCTTGTTATCACATAGCCTCCCATTACACACCCCCTATTGTTAATTACTAATAGTCCCCATTAACACTATTCACCCTCCCAGCCAGATCGTTATCAACTCTCTTGCCCAACTGTTCTTCTTTGTCTTTAGGCTCTACCCTATCATTTATTCCCCACCCCCTCCCTATTTTCAACATATAAACTGACAATTTTGCAGCTACCATCAGTTCTGAGGAAGGGTCACCAGACCCGAAAGGTTAACTCTGATTTTTTTGTCACAGATGCTGCCAGACCTGCTGAGCCTTTCCAGCAACATCTGTTTTTTTTTTCCTGATTTACAGCATTCGCAGTTCTTTCAGTTTTTACTACCAATTTAGTGGTTTGGAACTTCAACATGCAGCATCATCATGACATTAAGTTTCTTAGTAGGAGATTTCAGGAAGCTAACATGAAAGACAGCAGGAAGAACCATATGGAAGATCCATAAACAACACATTTTTCTGAAATCAGGGGCTAATTCATGAAGGTTTCCAGTGAGTTACTGGCAATTTGAACCGTCACTGAAATTCTACTGCTGCCTGCCTCTAATAAAATCCTTATGCTCAATAAGATTGCCATTCAAATATGTTAAACTGCGATGAATGCAGCAAAGAGCACTGTACATTCTAATCAGTACAACTGTTGTGAAATGCCTGGAATAAATATTTGATACGAATTTGTTGAGCTTATTCTTAAACAGTAGTAGAAAAATATGACTCAGTTCAATTTCAGCTGTAAAGTAATACCATTAGAACATAGAAAAGTACAGCACAGTACAGGCCCTTTGGCCCACGATGTTGTGCTGTGGAATAATCCTAATCCAAAAATAAAATAACCTAACCTACATTCCCCTCAATTCACTGCTGTCCATGTGCATGTCCAGCAGTCGCTTAAATGTCACTAATGACTCCGCTTCCACGACTACCGCTGGCAAAGTATTCCATGCGCTCACAACTCTCTGGGTGAAGAACCTCCCTCTGACGTCTCCTCTATACCTTCCTCCTAACACCTTAAAACTATGACCCCTCATGGCAGTCAATCCTGCCCTGGGGAAAAGTCTCTGGCTATCGACTCTATCAATGCCTCTCATTACCTTGTACACCTCGATCAGGTCACCTCTCTTCCTCCTTCTCTCCAGAGAGAAAAGTCCGAGCTCAGTCAACCTCTCCTCGTAAGACAAGCCCTCCAGTCCAGGCAGCATCCTGGTAAACTTCCTTTGCACCCACTCCAAAGCCTCCACATCTTTCCTATAATAGGGTGACCAGAACTGGACACAATATTCCAAGTGTGGTCTCACTAGGGTTTTGTAGAGCTGCAGCATAACCTCGCGGCTCTTAACTCGATCCCCCTGTTAATGAAAGCCAAAACACCATATGCTTTCTTAACAACCTTATCCACCTGGGTGGCAACTTTGAGGGAGCTATGCACTTGAACACCAAGATCCCGCTGTTCCTCCATACTGCCGAGAATCCTGCCTTTAATCCTATATTCAGCATTTAAATTCGACCTTCCAAAATGCATCACTTCGCATTTATCCAGGTAGAACTCCATCTGCCATTTCTCAGCCCAGCTCTGCATTCTGTCAATGTCTCGCTGAAGCCTGCAATAGCCCTCGATACTCTCAACGGCACCTGTCATCAGCAAACATACTAACCCACCCCTCAACCTCCTCATCCAAGTCATTTATAAAAACAACAGAGAGCAGAGGCCCGAGAACAGAGCCCTGCGGGACACCACTCAGCACTGACCTCCAAGCAGAATACTTACCATCTACAACCACTCTCTGCCTCCTGTCAGCCAACCAATTCTGAATCCAGACAGCCAAATCACCCCATATCCCATACCTCCTGACGTTATGAATGAGCCTGCCTTGGGGAACCTTATCAAATGCCTTGCTGAAATCCATGTACACCACATCCACTGCTTGACCCTCGTCAATCTGTCTCGTGATTTCCTCAAAGAACTCAAGAAGATTTGTAAGGCATGATCAGCCCCTCACAAAGCCATGCTGACTCCGTTTAATCACGCTACGCTTTTCCAAATAGTCATAAATCCTATCCCTCAGAATTCTTTCCAAAACCTTGCTGACAACAAGACGTAAGACTGACTGGTCTGTAATTTCCAGGGATTTCCCTATTCCCTTTCTTGAAAAGAGGAACAACATTTGCCTCCCTCCAATCTTCCGGTACGACTCCTGTGGAGAGTGAGGAAGCAAAGATCTTCGCCTGCGGCTTAGCAACCTCCTTTCTCGCTTCCCGGAGCAACCTAGGATAAATCTGGTCTGGCCCTGGGGACTTATCAATCTTAATGTTTGCCAAAATTTCCAGCACATCAACTTCCTCAATCTTGATCTGATCAAGCCTGTTTTCGTGCTCCTCAAAGTTCTCATTCACAACAAGGTCCCTTTCCTTAGTGAAAACTGAAGCAAAAAACTCGTTGAGGGCTTCCCCTATCTGTTCAGACTCCACGCATAAGTTCCCTACGCTATCCCTGATCAGCCCTACCTTCTCGCTGATCATTCTCTTATTCCTCACGTATGAGTAAAATGCCTTCGGGTTCTCCCTAATCCTTCCTGCCAAGCCTTTTTCATGCCCCCTCCTGGCCCTCCTCAGTCCACTTTTGAGCTTCTTCCGAGCAAGCCTGTAATCCTCTAAAGCTGTGCTAGACCCTTGCTTCCTCCAACTTACATACGCTGCCTTTTCTTTTTGACAAGAGACTAGAGAGATATGATAGACCATGTATATCTTACAATACAGATTTACAACCCGAGATTCTAATCCATAGTAGTTCACAAGGCGACCTTGCAGGCATCTGAGGTCATTTGATTTGTGATTACCTTGAGCTTCTGCTATCATAGATTAGCTTCCAGATTTTTGCGATATTTGTTTCTTTTATTCATTTTGGACATCATTGGCAAGGCTAGCATTTGCTACATGAGTTCCTTACATTAATGAGCTGAAGAGGAACAGCATTTAAGGGAAGTCTGAACAAATCTATGAGATAGAAGGGAATATGACACAAATTAAGTGTCATTAAGAAAATGGAACATCTCATTATTATCTCATCTCATTTACATGCAGTTTCCCACTCTCCCATTTGCTGGACACAAAATAGTGACTACTCCCAACATGAAATTCGGAGAAGTTATCTGGTAACTCCAGCTCACCACTTGTACCCCTGGACCATTATCTCTGGACACCAGACACTAACATCACAGGGCATGCTCCATAGGTAGCAACTGCATGCACCCTATTATCCAAGGACCATCATTGCATGCCCATGGCACATCTCTGATCCACGTTCATCCAGATTCGTGCTTCAATTCTGCAACTTAAACAAACAAGACTGTTCATTAAAATACTGCTACAAAGACATTTTGCAGGCAGAGACAGACTCCCATCTCATGGATTCCATTGACAGAACCTCAGAGATCCTCACTCGTCCTCTTAATACCTAGAAGGATGATCACAGCATTCCTGCCTTGCCTTCCTTTTGCTTTTTGTGCTTTATCCCCTCAGCCATGGTCTACATGCTTACAGTTCTTCTGTCTTGCCTGTTCGCCTTCTTGTAGGGTTAAGAGGTTGAGCCTGAGACAAACCGCATGAAGCACAACTGCTGTTTCCATCCATCATTCTGCAAACAAGATACGTAGTGGATCTGAAAATTGTTGTGATTATACCTGGAGTGCACAGGGTAAATGTTTCATCCTATGTGAGAAGGGGATACGTTTGAGCAATTACAGGCCCTTCAAAGGACATCCAACATTACACAGATAGGCATACAGTACGTGCAAGCACTACATGCAATATGAACCTTGGGCATTAGCCAACTGTGTGAATTACAACTCCTGGCTTGTACACAATCTTAACAATCTGCAGTCTTAGGAATCAGTCCCACTAATGGATGTAATATACAATTATTGGTGCCTAGAACAATTCATCACACGTCAATGTAGCAAACACCATTGTCTATATATGGTGCTGGAGCTGCTCATGTCACACTCTCGACCTTGGCGTAGCATTAAGAATAGCTAGACTCTGTACCTTCAATATTGTAGTTTCAGTGAGACAGATGTTTTCTCACACAGCAGATGATGAAGAAATAAAATGTGATAATATATTTGCTTTGAACTGTCATCCATGCCAACTGTTTCCCTCAAGATTTCTTCTTCTTTATTTCCCTTCCATTATGTTGCAGTGCAATGCCAGGGAAGAGAAGGAGTCTACGGTACCATGTAACCCATTCACCTTGGCGTCTTGGTCGAGCAACCCCAGGGTAATTCATGGACAGTGGGGCTAGACGTGTTGTGTGGCCTTTACTCAGAGGCCAGCTGCACCTTCCTTGGCTTGAATTCCCACAGAGCTGAGGGTGGCAGGCAGGGCAGAAGTGGAAATCCTGGCCACCTCTGGAGTATTCTGAGAAATGGCCTTTGAATGGTCCACAGATTGTACCTCTTTCACCTTACTGCCTACATATACCATCCTATCTCATTATGAGTGGGGTGAAGCTGGAGGGTAGTCAAGATTGTTTGTTCCCCTAATATCTGACCACTGATGCTGAAAAACCCATCCATCGAGGCAGCCAGGTGCTGACATACCAGAGTCAGTATTGTAAGGTGGGGGCAAAAATCCCCATCAGTTTATGGACATACCCTGGACTTAAAACCGCTCTGAAGGCAGAAGTTGTGAAAATTATATTAGATTAAATTCACTGGGACTCCAGAAAGCATGGGCTACAACCGTGGGCTCTAAATATATTAAACTTTGTTTAGAGATATTAAGAGCTGCTGATGCTGGAGTCAGAGCTGACACAGTGTGGGGCTGGAGAAACACAGCAGGTCAGGCAGCATCAGAGGAGCAGGAAAGTTGACGTTTCAAATCGGGACCCTTCTTCAGAAAAATACTGAAGAAGGGTCCTGACCCGAAATGTCAGCTTTCCTGCTCCTCTGATGCTGCCTGACCTGCTGTGTTCATCCAGCTCCACACTGCGTTATATCTTAAACTTTGCTTGTTTGTTTAATAAAAATCAGAATTTTTTTGCCTTTGAAACATCTGCCTCCAATGTTTTTCCAGCACACGTCATTCCATACATAAGCCCAGTGTCAGAACCAGAGACCTGGTGAACAGTGAACCAGGCAGCACTCCCTACAGAATGTTGCCAGTAGCATATCTGTAGTCCTGAAAAATTTTTGTCAGTTTGCCTCATGTCTCCAACAAACATGTCTAGTACTCTGTTTGTGCACTTGAGTAAGGTCTTCAGCAGTGACACTATGGAGTCATCTCCTGCCTGGGTCTGTTTCCTAGTCTCTGGCAATCCTCTTCATCCAGCTGCAGAGACATGGCAGCATCTAGTGCTGTGATCCTCAGGAAAGGCGATGGCCTTCCTCTGCACCATTCCATTCTCCAGGACTTCCTGTTCCCTGTTAGCAAAGTGGGGTACCAATTTATCTCTTTCAGATATTTCCTTTGAATGGTTTGGAGTTCCTGTCTTTTCCCAGAGGCAGATGCGACTGCTGTCTATTTATTTATTGTTCACTGGATATGAGTGAAGGTTTTGATCCACATGGAGGCTTTCCAGTACAGTTGGTTCTGCTATAGCATGTGTTCTGGCTATAGCACAACTGCGACTAGGGGAACGCTATTTCTAAAATGCAAACTTGTGTTAGCTGTAATGAGATTCAATTGATGCATGGGGGAGTACGTGCCAACACCACATGATCGTTTTGCAGGCTTTCTCCTGAGCATACACAATGTTAGCGCCAAAATAGTTTCTGTGCTGGTATCACATGATCATTTTGTGGGCTTTGCCCTGAATATGGACAATGTTAGCATCAAAAGAGTCTCCATGCTTCCATCACACGATAATTTCGCAGACTTTGTCATGAAGCGCTTTCTGTGAGAGGTACAGTGCTCTGTGATTTTTGTTTTCTTTTCCAAATTTTGTCATGTTACCCACAAAAATGTAAGGACAAAGTGACAAGAATGTTAGTAAGAAGCATCCTCGTGATGAAATTGCAGGTGGTGAATGTAAAAGAAAGGCGAAAACACTGGAAGAGAAACTAGATGTTATAAAGTGTTTTGAGCATAATGAGAGAACATGTGATAGATGTAACAGAAATGAAGGAGTCTATCTTACGCACCATGAGAGACAATGCAGAAAAGATTAAAGCAAGATATATTGCTAGAACAAGTCTGAGTGCTAGCAAATGTGTGAAGTCATGGACAAAGGAACTTGAGAAGATGGAACGGCTTCTAAGTGTGTGGATAGTAGATCAAATGAAACAGCAATCTAGGACCATCTTTCTCACCAGAAAATAGAAAGCCTTATCAATTTATGAAGATCTAGCAAAAAATGCTGAAAATCCTGCAGATGCGCCTGTCTTTAGTGCTAGCAGTGGCTGGTTTGCTGGTTTTAAGAACCGCCGTGCTTTTGATAATGTAAAGTTGTGTGGCGAAGTTGCCAACGCAGACAATGGGCATGCGATGGAATTTCGTCCCATAGTTAAAAAAAAATTGATGAAGAAGGCTACAACGCAGATCAAATTTTCAGTTTGGATTAGACAGGTTTATACTGGGAGCGAATGCCATCAAGAGCCTACATTTCTATGAATGAAGCACACACTCCAGGCTTTAAGGAGGCAAAGGATCATATGGCCGTGCTGCTGGGTGCCATTGCTAGTTGAAACTTAAAGCTTAAACCTGTGGCAGTGTACCACTCTGCCAACCCGTGAGCCTTGGAAGTTTACCATCAGTCAATCTAGGCATCTATTTTAAGCCAAGCAAAAGAAGTTGAATGATGGGGCAAATTTTCTGCGGCCTTATTGTTTATGTTTTGAAAGATGTTTTTAGAAAATACTGCAGAAAAAATAATTGAATTTCAAGATCCTCCTTATGCTGGATAATGCACCAAGCCATCCTCCCCACCATTGGTGAGCTTTTTGAAAACATCAACATGTTATTTCTACCCTCAAATATGACCTCTCTCCTTCAACCCATCAGCAAGGGTGCCATATTAGCTTTTAAAGCTTCTTATTTAAGGTGCACATTTAAGAGGTGATTATAGCCACTGAGAAGGATAAGGACAGTGTTCTCCAATTTTGGAAAAGCTTTAGCATCAAGAATGCAATTGACGTTATTGTGGATGCCTGGGGTGATGTTAATAAGGACTGTTTGTATGCAGTTAGGCAGAAGCTTCTCTCAGATTGTTTTCAAGATTTTACAGGCTTTCATCAATCAGAGGTGCTCCCAAAAATCCAAGAACATTATGTAGATCTTGTAAAGCAAGTTGGATTTGAAGATGTGGAGAATGTGGATGTTGAAAAGCTGCTTGAGTCCCAACCTGAAAGCCTCTCTACAGCTGATCAACAACAGTTTGTCGCTGAGGCGGAAGTGAAAGCTGGAGATGAAGAAAATAAAGTCCAGGATGCAGCACCACATGAGCTTCCCACTTCTGTTTTGTCTTGAGGGAAACTGAGAAGTACTTGCAGCATTAGAGGAAAACAGTTACAATACAGAATTTAGCAGGGTAGCAGTTCGTAAAATAAGATCTCATTTCGCACCTTATGAACGGCTTCTCCATGAAAGAAGGAAAAGGGTAAACCAGCAAAAACTGGATGTCTTTTTTAAGCCAACCTCCAAGAAACAGTCAAAAGACGGTGAACCGTAGCCATCCACTTCTGGTTAACTATTTTTCGCGCTAACCTTACAACTACAACTGCACCTGACGATGCTGGTGATGATGATGATGATGACACTCAGCCCCTGCATTAATGACAGAGCAACCTCAAAACCTCTTCATCTTCAAGTCATCTTGACATTTTTTCAAGGCAAGGTGTTAAAATTACTTTTCTTTCATTATTAGATATGAATTAAATGTTTATTAAAACTATGCTATCCTTTGTGTTCGGCTTTTGAGTGATTTTTGAGCAATTTTTAGCGATGTTTTTTGGTGGTCTACCCCTAGCTCTGCTTTACCTACAGGTCCCGTTATTTCTATAATGCAATTTTCTACAATGTGATCTTGCACAGGAACACAACTATCATGCTGTAGCAGAACCAACTGTATGCAATGGTTCTATATTGAACAATGAGAAGATGCTAGGTTACACTGGGCATTGGGAAAAAAATAGAACTCCCTCAGATAGGGTATCAGAATGGGATAAGGCTGAGGATAGGTAACCTGTGGAGCTTGATTCTTAAATAGCAACAGATGTACGAGTGTTCTTTTGTCTGTGCAATTACATGTGTCCTGAGAAATATTGTTTTTGGTCACATATTGAAGAGCAGGTCTAGATTGCCAGCACATGACTGGATTCAAGACTGTCTTTCAAATCTAATGCTGGTGCCAGAGATCCTAGGATGTCCCAGTAGTGGTGAATACTTTCATCAACAACAAGTGGGTGAACACGACAAGCAGGGTGCCATAGGAGTGTGGTGCTTAGGCATTAGGGTGATTTTGGGATGATCACGCAAGTAAACTTGCTAGGCTTTGTGGAGAGAAAGCCTTTATGACATTCATAAAACATGTCATTTAGACAATTCATCTCCAAGTCCTGCCTGTCACCTATGCTGCATATGTAGTTCAAACACATTGCCAGGAGACATTTAACCAGATAGGCAAAGAGTGATAGTTACAGGTCACCTAGCAAAAGCTGTTTGATTTGCTTATGACAAAGTCTTGCTAGAATATACTCGATGAACTGCAGTTGTAGAAAGTACCTGAATGGTACATCAATGGATAATAGAATGAAGATTGAATTCAGCACATCCAACAATAGGACATTCTAGGAGTTCAGATGAAAGAATGAGTGCTTTGATTGATAAAAAAAAACAGTTGATCGGGTGACATAATTTAAATTTATTGAGATATAATGACAGAAGATTGCAGATCTGCTGAGAATGTGAGAGCTATGATTGTAATTGTGAAATTGCATTTAAAGAAGATGCAATTGACTGAATCGCTGAATAGAAGATGAAAGTTGGTAGAGACAATGAATTGCCCTGATGAATGCAAGACAAGTAGCCTGGACAAAATCTGTCTCTTCTCAGCAGTGTTCCAAATCAGCTGTAGCACCAAAAGACTATTTAAAGAAAAATTAGTGAAGTTTGATATTACTGTGTGATGTACAATCCTGAAAAATAGGACTTCAAGGAAAGAGGTCAGGCTTCTAAACAGCTTTGAAAATTGAACTATGAAGGTGTATGGAAAGAGTAAAGATCATTAAAAACATAGACAAGAAAAGTAATAAGAGAAATAATGATACATGTAGAATGCAGTTTGATTGGTATAATCTTGAATATACAATTGAGTGGTTTGGGCACGTTGAATGGATGGAATGCTGAAAGAGGCACAAGAGACACTGGACTAAACCACTGAAAATGGGAGATGAAATGGATAGTTGAAGGAAGAAGAGGGAGACAATATGATTTGGAGAATTGAGGATCAAATCAGCATTTCCTTTAGGCAGACTACGGAAAATAATATATAAACAGCTGCTGTTTGTCCAGGTACTTTCCCCTTATTCTTAAAGGGAAAAAAAACTTTGATTGTTTCGCATTTGAAAATACATTTTAAAAAATGTATTTGCATCTCAATATCGCATATTAAAGACACTTTTGCGCTTCACAGTTGTATGTACATTATTAGTTCCCAGTAGTGTGTTCATATGTTCAATGTGAAAGTTTTTAAGCAAGTAGTTGAATAAAAAATATAACAGATGGTGCTGGGTTGAATTAGAACAGCATGTATGATTCTGGGGGCTAAATTGGATAGCCTTAGAAAATGAGCACAGAAGTCATGAAGGACAATTAACCTTTTCCTGTTTATCATAAAGCAGGAAGCATGGGGCAAAATCTTTCCAGCCCCTGAATGACCTGGGCAATGGTGAGTCAGTTGGGAAAATATTGACAGTTTGGAAAAATTAGTTTCTTGACATTGAGAAATAAAGTTCACTTTTCTACCCAGAGTTTTGATGGTAAGTTGTGAATCTTGATAGTGAATGGCAAAACGTCCATTTACATGCATTAGCATCTTATTATGACCGAATTTTGTTTCATTTATATGCAATTTGATATTCTTTAATACGGCACATAGAATGTCGACAGTGGAGGGGACTGCAGGGTGTAGAGTGCTTTATTTCCCCCTCAAACTCTATTTTGATTTGATCCCTTCCCTCCCGTTCACTCTTCCTTCCACTTCGGCATTACCCCTATGGAGCCATGATTGTCACTGGATTTTTGGCCACATGGGTGTTTTTCCTGGTGGTGGAATGTTAATAAAGTGACCTACACAACTAATGTTTTTCACTGTGTCCTGCACCAATGCACACACAACATGTGCACCGGGGAATTAAGCACTACTGTACGGCAGGACTGTAGGGGTACAAGATAAATAAACAAATAGAAAGTCAATGCCAACAATTCCCAACATGAAAGTCAGAGAGGGTACCTACTGGCTCCAACTCACCACTTGCTCCTCCAGGCCACTATCTTGGCCAACAGTCTCTCACATCTCTAGGCGTGCTCTATATGAAGGACAGCCACCAAATCTGGTCACAGTGGTTGGCATCAGGAATACTGTGTGCAGTTCTGGTTGCCACCCTATTGGAAGGATGTGATTACACTGAAGGTGGTGCAGAGACCATAAGACCATAAGACATAGGAGTGGAAGTAAGGCCATTCGGCCCATCAAGTCCACTCCGCCATTTAAATCATGGCTGATGGGCATTTCAACACCACTTCCCTGCACTCTCCCCATAGCCCTTGCTTCCTTTTGAGATCAAGAATTTTGTCGATCTCTGCCTTGAAGGCATCCAATGTCCCGGCCTTCACTGCACTCTGTGGCAATGAATTGCACAAGCCCACCGCTCTCTGGCTGAAGAAATGTCGTCTCATTTCAGTTTTAAATTTACCCCCTCTAATTTTAAGACTGTGCCCATGGGTCCTAGATTCACCAGAATGTTGCCTGGGATGAAAAGTCTGGAGGAGAGACTGGGTAGGTTGTTTCCTTGGAACAGAGGAGGCTGAGGGAGAATCTTGATCGGGATATACAAAATGATGCATAGTATAGACAGAGTAGATTGTATCTCTTCCCCACGGCAGACCAAAAGGCATATCTTTTAAGGTGTGGAGTGAGTGATTTAGAGGGGATATGAGAAAGAATTTTTTTCACCCAGAGGGTGGTAGAAATATAGAAGGTGCTGCCTGGGAGGGTGGTGGAGGCATATACACTTGCAATATTTAAGAAGCATCAAATGAAAACTTAAAATATCAGGCATAGCAGGCAGTGGACCAAGTGCAGGTAAGACCAAGGGATTAGTGTAGTTTGGCATTTGTTGGTTGGCAAAGACATGATGGGGCTGTTTCATATCATATGACTATGAGTAACATAGCACAATTTCAATTCAGTTTGAATACAAATCTCCACTTCAATGCTGCATTTCGGAGCTAACCAGCATCTTTCATTGTTATGCTGCTGTTAGGATGCTTTACACAAAGGGCAAGCACCTATTCATTCTTTGGACCAGAATTTATTTCAGGGCTCTTTTCTTGATTTCATGGTGCTCAGTAACTTTGCACCAACTTGGGTGCTTACAGCATCACTGACCTGCCTTGCCTTTATCGTACTTTGTTGCCTCATTCAGAATTTACAGTCTCACACTATTTCAGTCCTGTCTTCCATTTTAATAAAGGCACAAAACAATGAAGTTTGTCGTGGTTGTCAGCAGTGATCAATCAAGGGGTTGACATGTTGCCATACTGCACAGTGCTTTGTCAATATAACACCTACAGCATATGCCAGCTGCTTACATGGCAAACTTATTGAATATGCTTCATCTAAATGGCCATATCTTAACACCTACAGGTGAGTAGTCCTGGATGAGGTCAAGGAACACTGTCAAGAATTGTGATCCCACCAGTCAGTCAAGGACATTCTCCAATCTAGAGGTTTGGATGCAGTCAGTTGGCTACTTGGGGGTGCTCAGATTCAGGGTTTCATGTCATTGCAATCCAGGGAGTGGACCATGCTCATTTTTGCAGGCTCAATGCAACCAGTCCAGAAAGTCATTTGAGGAGCTTTACAAAGATCAGTCTGAGGTCTATCACTCATCATGCGAGGCTGTCACACTTATGGAAGTGGCCGTAAAAAATATGTATGCATTAGTGGTCACCTTTCAAAATGCTATAGACTCTGGAACAGTTTCTATGGACTGGAGAGTAGATAATTTGACCGCACTTTTTAAAAAGGAGGTAAGAGTGTAAAGAAGGAGTTATGTATCAGTTAGCCTGACATCAGTAATGAAGAAAATACTAGAGTCCATTATAACAGATTTAATAATGGAGGATTTGGAGACTGCTTGATAAATCTCCCAGAATATTTGGAGGCGGTAACTAGTAGAGTAAGTAGATAAGGGGGAGCCTTAGTGGGTAAAGGTTAGATGTGAAGTTATCCACTTTGATAGCAAAAACAGGAAGACATATTATTATCTGAATGGTGATAGATGGGTAAAGGGGGAGATTCCATGAGACTTCAGTGCCCTAGTACACCTATAGCTGAGAGGAAGTATGCAAGTGCAGCAGATGGTGAAGAAAGCAAACGGCCTTCATTGAAATGATTCAAGTACAGGAACAGGAATGTTTTGCTGCAGTTGTACTCGTTTTTGGTGAGGCCACACCTGGAGTACTGTGTACAGTTTTGGTCTCTTTACCTGAGGAAGAATAGTGTGACTTTGGAGGGTGTGCAACAAAGGTTTACCAAACACATTCTGAGAATGGCATGACTGAGATATGAAGAGAGATTGGATCAATTATGGTTATGTGCAATTCGCTGGAGTTTAGAAGAATGAGGAGGAATTTCATTGAAGCCTTTCAAATTCTAGCAGGACTAGACATGATAAATGCAGGATGATGTGCTAATGACTGGGAAATCCAGATCCAGGGTGACACTTTAAATGTATGGGGTATACCATTTAGGACTAAGAGGAGGAAAAATTTCTTCAACCAGAGAGCGGTGAACTTAAAAAAATTCTCTGCCATAGGAAGTTCAAAACTTTGAATGTTTTCGATGAGTTAGATAATAGTTCTTAGGCCTACAGGAATCAAAGGGTATGGAGAGAAAGCAGGAAGAGGGTACTGAGTTGGATGATCAGCCATGATCATATTGATTGGTGGAGCAGACTCAAAGGACTGAAAGGCCTACTCCTGCTTCCATTTTCAATGTTTCTATGTCTGTGTTTCTAATAAAACAACTGGGAGGCATTGAAGCATTATCAAACTAATATGAAAGATCTGCAGCATGAGATGTTGGAGAAACTTCAGATTTTCAAAATTGAATGGAAACGGTTAAAAGGCAACTTTACATAAGATGGTAAAAGTGACAATAGGGCAAATCTGAAAAATTATAGCAGCTGAAATTGCAAGAATAGGACAGAATACATTGGTTAAAACCAATAGACAATCAAAGGGCAATCTTAAGTTCTTATTCACACAGTTTAGCACATGGAATAGGCTGCCATGTAGAGTTAAGAGCCTGAGAATTTTTTAAAGAATTGGATACTGAAATGCATCCAATTCTCAAAAGAGGCGGGATGCAACTCAAAGCATCCCTGGCTTCTCGGGTGCTTTTCCAACTTGTAATTGTTTGCACTTAGTATTAGAGCCCACCACTGAATTCACCTCAAAGCTATGGGCAGCATTGCCTTGTCCTCTTTAACTATACCTAGCAGGGGTTTGTAGTCCATTACTATTCCGAATGTACATCTGTAAAGGTATTGGTAGAATTTTCTAACTCCAAATGTGACCTCCAAATCCTTCGTTGTTATCTGAGCATAGTTACACTCTGCATTTGTCAAAGTCCTGGATCCATATGCTATTGTGCGTTCCTCTCCAATGGGCCACCTATTAGCTCAGACATCCCCGATGCCATGCAAGAAGGCATCACATGTCAATACCAGCTCTCGCCTGGGATCTTAGCATGCCAACACATTAGAAGATGACAGCTGTTTCTTCACTTCCCTGAAAGCTATAGCTCGGTTACACAACCATTTCCACGGCTGACCCCTTTTTAAAAGTTGATGCACAGGTACCAGAATGGAAGCCAGGTTATGTATGAACTTTCTATAACAGTTCACCAGCCCAAGGAAAGGCCTGAGCTCCAGTACAGACATGGGAGCTGGGATACCTTTGATCATACTCTTCCAATGGGTGTAACCCAGTCTTGTCAACCTTGTCGCCCAAGTCAGTCACTTGAGGTGCCTGGAACACATAGATTTCCCTTTGTGTGCCCACCTGAGAAAAATCTCTAAGGACTGTGTCCTATCTGTAAGTGCTCCTTATTGGTCTTCCCTGTTATAAGCATGTCATCTACATAAATGGCAACCTGGTGTAGACCTCATAAAATGTTGGAAATGTCACCCATTGGAAGATAAGGCGAGTGCAATCAAAGGTGCCCTAGCTCCCACATCTTTGAGCCTCACAATTGGCACGGCCTGTGCTGTCCATTCCACAAACTGCATTGGCTTGATGATTCCTTCGCTTTCCAGTCTTCTGATTTCTGCCTCTACTTTTTCCCATAAGGCATCGGGCAGGCTTACAGAATCGTGGAATTGTTTCTTGGTCAACATGCAAGGTAGCGTTGACTCATTTGATGGTCCCTAGAGCTCCCTGAAAAACCTCTGGGTATTTAATTAGAATTTAACTCAGGCAGCCATTTTCTAATCAAAAAATGTCGTGCCATTCTAAGTGAATCTTTTTCAACTAATTTCACTTCATCAAGCTTGGGCCTGAGCCTTTTACTACAATCGGTAAAATTGCGCAAACTTAAGATTTGAAGTCCAGAATGAAATTTTGTTAAACACTGGCTCTGTGATCACTGAAAAAACCGTGCCAGCATCGATCACATTAGAGCCAAGTGACTATTTAACCAGGCATTTATGTTGATTGGTTAAGGTTTTTGATTGGCCATTTGGCTAAGACTTAGATAATAAAGTGTGAAGCTGGATGAACACATCAGGCCCAGCAGCATCTCAGGAGCACAAAAGCTGACGTTTCGGGCCTAGACCCTTCGTCAGAGAGGGGGATGGGGTGAGGATTCTGGAATAAATAGGGAGAGAGGGGGAGGCGGACCGAAGATGGAGAGAAAAGAAGATAGGTGAAGAGGAGCGTATAGGTGGGGAGGTAGGGAGGGGATAGGTCAGTTCAGGGAAGACGGACAGGTCAAGGAGGTAGGATGAGGTTAATAGGTAGGAAATGGAAGTGCCGCTTGGGGTGGGAGGAAGGGATGGGTGAGAGGAAGAACAGGTTAGGGAGGCAGAGACAGGCTGGGCTGGTTTTGGGATGCAGTGGGGGGACGGGAAGAGCTGGGCTGGTTTCGGGATGCGGTGGGGGAAGGGGAGATTTTGAAGCTGGTGAAGTCCACATTGATACCATTGGGCTGCAGGGTCCAAGACTTAGCTTTGTTTTGGGATTTTGCTGTGGTCTGACTGAGCGTCCCTATGTTCAGGATATGTCCTGAGTGAGGCTATGTAATTGTCTTCACTTCCGTCGGAATACTATGGAACTGATATGTTCCACTTGCTACACTTCCCAATGATAAAGCCAGTTGTAGTGTTTGTTGGAAGTACAGTTGGGTTTCAGTTAGTGGGTGCTTTTGTATCATTGATCCCACCCTTGTAGCCACCGAAATAACTCCGCAGAGGATGATATCCCATCACTAAGTCGCCTTTTATTTGCTTTATGGAAAGTCCTTGACACTGATTCAGCTTCCTCAGAGCCAGCTCTCGGAGTGTTTTGAATCCTCCCAGGATCACAGATATCTCTGTGATGTTCAGCGTTCCATGGACAGCTGCTGTTAATGCATCCTGAGACCCACAGTGGGCCAGTGCCATGAAGCATCCCATGCACATTCTCCATCTTTCTCTCCAACAGCATTGCATCACGCTGTCTCAGGGCTGCACCACTCTGCAGTTCCACTTCATCCTCTGGCTCATTCATCTTGCTAACAAGAAACTTTTTCTTTTCCTTTCAGGCATCAAGTTCCACAAAATGCAATGAGTCAAAGATACCCAGAGTCCTCTGGAACCTTCCTCTTCTCCCCTTCCCTCCGACTCTATCCCCTCCCCCAACCCCCCCCCTCCTCCTGACGGGTATCCACCATCCCTCCTAACCTTCCACCTTCTGATGCTGAATGCTCTGTACTCAACTAAGACCTCATCTTTATACCTCTGCGTCCCCACATTAACAAATTTTGGGCACGACATGATGTTGAACTCTTCGTCCGCCACCTTCGTCTCCATACCCATTTCTTTGGACAAGAGCCCTCTCCCTGTCCCACAGACCCTTTCACCCAGTTTCAACACTTTCCCTCCACCTGGACCCCTCGCTCCAGCCTTTTACCTGCACTCGATTGGCTCATTGAGAACTGTTGACGTAATGTTAGTAATTTCTCTGCCCCTCTCACCAATCCAACCTATCTCCCGATGAACTGACTGCAGTCTGCACGAAGATCTAACCCTGGCTTTGGTATTAAGCCTGCCGATAGTCTGGCATACTGACCTCTACCTTGCAGAGGCTGAGCGCCAACTCTCAGATACCTCCTCCTACCTTCCCGTGGATCATGACCCACCATGACACATCAGGCCATTGTATCTACTACGGTCACTGATCTCATTTCATCCAGTAATCTCCCCCCTACTCCCAACCTCTGCTTCCAAGCTGTTAGTCCCCCAGCCCCACACAGCTAACTTCTACATCCTCCAAAAATCCACAAACAGGACCGTCCAGGCAGTCCCATTGTTTCAGCCTGTTCCTGCCCCACAGAACTCATCTCTTCCCACATTGACTCAGTCTTTTCTCCCCTGGTCCAATCCCTGTTCAGGTACATCTGTGATTTCTCTGACACCTTATGCCGATTTCAAAACTTCCAGTTTGCTGGTTCCAGCCATCTCCTCGTTACCATGAGTGTGCAATCCCTTTAGACATCCATTTCCTACCAGGAGGGTCTCAGAGCTTTCCACTTCTTCTTGGAGCAAACGCTTGAACCATCCCCACCCACCACCACCCTCCTCCACTTGACCGAGCTCATCCTCACCCTCAACAACTACTCTTTTAACCCCTCTCATTTTCTTCAGGTAAGAGGGGTTGCCATGTTACCCACATGGGCCCTAGTTATGCCTGTCTCTTCATGGGGTACGTGGAACATTTATTGTTGCAGTCCCATTCCGGCTTCCACAACTCTTTCTCAGATACATCAATGATATCATTGGTGCTGCTTCCCTGTCTCATCTGGAATTGGAAAACTTCATCAATTTCGCCTCCAATTTCCACCTTGCCCTCGCTTTCACCTTGTCTATCTCTAACTCCTCCCTTCCCTTCCTCGATATTTCTGTTTCCATTTCTGGGGATAGACTGGCCATTGATGTCCAATACAAACTCACTGACTCCACAGCTACCTGGACTATACATCCTCACACCCTGCTTCCTGTAAAGAATCCTTCCCATTCTCTCAGTTCCTCTGACTCTATTGTATCTGTTAAGATGAGGCCAACTTCGACAAGGGAGCCTCCAAAATGTCCACCTTCTTCCTCAACCAAGCATTCCCCAGCTCCGTTGTCAACAGGGCCTTCAACCGGGTCTGACCCATCTCCCGCACTTCTGCCCTCACCCCTTCTCTTCCCTACCGCAACAGTGATAGGGTTCCCCTTGTCCTTACCTACCACCCACCAGCATCCACATCCAGCAGATCATCAGATGCCATTTCCACTACCTCCAGCAAGATGTCACCACCAGACACTTATTCCCTTCCCTTGTCATGCACTGTTCCCTCCGGCACACCCCTGATCCACACTTCCTTCACCCCCAACATCCCCCAACAATCCTACGGCACCTTCCCCTGTAACTGGCGAAAGTGCAACACCTGCCTATTTACCTCCTCCCTCCCCAGTAATCAAGGGCCCAAACATACATTCTAGCTGAAGCAACGCTCCACCAGCACTTCCTGGAATCAAGTCTACTGCATTCGATGCTCACAATGTGGTCTCCTCTACATTGGGGAACCAAAGCATAGACTGGGTGACTGCTTCGCAGAACATCTACATTCTGCTCACAAAAAAGACCCTGAACTACCTATTGCCTGCTACTTTAACGCACCACCCTGTTCCCTGACCAATGTGTCTGTCTCTGGCTTGTTGCAGTGTACTAGCAAAGCTCAACGCAAGCTAAAAGAACAACACTTCATTTTGCACTTGAGAACACTGTAGCCCTCTGGGCTCAATACTGAGTTCAATAATTTTGGGGCCTAAACTCTCCCGTGTCCCAACCCCCTACCCCACACACAAGGCCTTGTCACCACATAGCCTGCTATTGTACACCAGCTGTTATTAATCACTACTAGTCCCCGTTAACAACTATTCACCCTCCCAACCTAATCGTTATCAATGTTTTGTCTGTGCAATTGCTTTTCTGTCTCTTTAGGCCGTATCCTATCATTTACTCCGTACGCCAACCCTCTCTCCTCTCTTTCTTCAGCATATAAACTGACATTTTCCCAGCCACCTTCAGTTCTGAGGAAGGGTCACCAGACCCGAAACGTTAACTCTGTTTTTTCCCTTCACAGATACTGCCAGACCTGCTGAGTGTTTCCAGCAACTTTGTTTTTGTTCCTGATTTACAGCATCTGCAGTTCTTTTGGTTTTTATTTTGGAGTGAGCAGAATGTCTGACACTTCTGTTCTTATCTGTCAGCCAGGGATCTGTGATTGGACCAGATTAACAGTCCCAACCATATTCTATGAGGTCTACCTAGCTGCTCTTGTTACAAACACTACACATACAACAAAGAGATAATGGGAACTGCAGATGCTGGAGAATTCCAGGATAATAAAATGTGAGGCTGGATGAACACAGCAGGCCAAGCAGCATCGCAGGAGCACAAAAGCTGACGTTTTGGGCCTAGACCCTTCATCAGAGAGGGGGATGGGGTGAGGGTTCTGGAATAAATAGGGAGAGAGGGGGAGGCGGACCGAAGATGGAGAGAAAAGAAGATAGGTGGAGAGAGTATAGGTGGGGAGGTAGGGAGGGGATAGGTCAGTCCAGGGAAGATGGACAGGTCAAGGAGGTGGGATGAGGTTAGTAGGTAGACGGTGGTGCGGCTTGGGGTGGGAGGAAGGGATGGCTGGGAGGAAGAACAGGTTAGGGAGGCAGAGACAGGTTGGACTGGTTTTGGGATGCAGTGAGTGGAGGGGAAGAGCTGGGCTGGTTGTGTGGTGCAGTGGGGGGAGGGGACGAACTGGGCTGGTTTAGGGATGCAGTTGGGGAAAGGGAGATTTTGAAACTGGTGAAGTCCACATTGATACCATTAGGCTGCAGGGTTCCCAGGCGGAATATGAGTTGCTGTTCCTGCGACCTTCGGGTGGCATCATTGTGGGACTGCAGGAGGCCCATGATGGACATGTCATCTAAAGAATGGGAGGGGGAGTGGAAATGGTTTGCGACTGGGAGGTGCAGTTGTTTGTTGCGAACTGAGCGGAGGTGTTCTGCAAAGCGGTCTCCAAGCCTCCGCTTGGTTTCCCCAATGTAGAGGAAGCCACACCGGGCACAGTGGATGCAGTATACCACATTGGCAGATGTGCAGGTGAACCTCTGCTTAATGTGGAATGTCATCTTGGGGCCTGGGATAGGGGTGAGGGCGGAGGTGTGGGGGCAAGTGTAGCATTTCCTGCGGTTGCAGGGGAAGGTGCCGGGTGTGGTGGGGTTGGAGGGCAGTGTGGAGCGAACAAGGGAGTCACGGAGAGAGTGGTCTCTCCGGAAAGCAGACGGTGTGGGTATGGAAAAATGTCTTGGGTGGTGGGGTCAGATTGTAGATGGCGGAAGTGTCGGAGGATGATGCGTTGTATCCGGAGGTTGGTGGGGTGGTGTGTGAGAACGAGGGGGATCCTCTTGGGGCGGTCGTGGCGGGGGCGGGGTGTGAGGGATGTGTTGCGGGAAATACGGGAGACGCGGTCAAGGGCGTTCTCGATCACTGTGGGGGGAAAGTTGCGGTCCTTGAAGAACTTGGACATCTGGGATGTGCGGGAGTGGAATGTCTTATCGTGGGAGCAGATACGGCGGAGGCAGAGGAATTGGGAATAGGGGATGGAATTTTTGCAGGAGGGTGGGTGGGAGGAGGTGTATTCTAGGTAGCTGTGGGAGTCGGTGGGCTTGAAATGGACATCAGTAACTAGCTGGTTGCCTGAGATGGAGACTGAGAGGTCCAGGAAGGTGAGGGATGTGCTGGAGATGGCCCAGGTGAACTGAAGGTTGGGGTGGAAGGTGTTGGTGAAGTGGATGAACTGTTCGAGCTCCTCTGGGGAGCAAGAGGCGGCGCCGATACAGTCATCAATGTACCGGAGGAAGAGGTGGGGTTTGGGGCCTGTGTAGGTGCGGAAGAGGGGCTGTTCCACGTAACCTACAAAGAGGCAGGCATAGCTGGGGCCCATGCGGGTGCCCATGGCCACCCCCTTAGTCTGTAGGAAGTGGGAGGAGTCAAAAGGGAAGTTGTCGAGGGTGAGGACGAGTTCAGCTAGGCGGATGAGGGTGTCGGTAGAGGGGGACTGGTCTGGCCTGCGGGACAGGAAGAAGCGGAGGGCCTTGAGGCCATCTGCATGCGGAATGCAGGTGTATAGGGACTGGACGTCCATGGTGAAGATGAGGTGTTGGGGGCCAGGGAATTGGAAGTCCTGGAGGAGGTGAAGGGCGTGGGTGGTGTCACGGACGTAGGTGGGGAGTTCCTGGACCAAAGGGGAGAAAATGGAGTCCAGATAGGTGGAGATGAGTTCGGTGGGGCAGGAGCATGCTGAGACGATGGGTCGACCACGGCAGGCAGGTTTGTGGATTTTGGGAAGGAGATAGAAACGGGCCGTGCGGGGTTGGGGAACAATGAGGTTGGAGGCTGTGGGTGGGAGGTCCCCTGAGGTGATGAGGTCATGAATGGTGTTGGAGATGATGGTTTGGTGCTCGGGTGTGGGGTCATGATCGAGGGGGCGGTAGGAGGTGGTGTCGGAGAGCTGGCGTCTGGCCTCGGCGATGTAGAGGTCAGTGCGCCATACTACCACTGCGCCACCCTTGTCTGCGGGTTTGATGGTGAGGTTGGGGTTGGAGCGGAGGGAGCGGAGGGCTGCCCGTTCTGCGGGGGAGAGGTTGGAGTGGGTGAGAGGGGTGGAGAGGTTGAGCCGGTTAATGTCTCGACGGCAGTTGGAGATGAAGAGGTCGAGGGAGGGTAGGAAGCCTGGGGGTGGTGTCCAGGAGGAGGACTTGTGTTGGAAGCGGGTGAAGGGGTCAGTCCTACAACCACACATCAACGAATACCAGTCACGATTGGACATAGAGCAGTTTTTCCGCCGTCTTCGCCTCCACGCTTACTTCTTTAACCGGGAGTCTAACCCTCCCTCCACTGACCCCTTCACCCGCCCCAAGATGACATTCCACATTAAGCAGAGGTTCACCTGCACATCTGCCAATGTGGTATACTGCATCCACTGTACCCGGTGTGGCTTCCTCTACATTGGGGAAACCAAGCGGAGGCTTGGAGACCGCTTTGCAGAACACCTCCGCTCAGTTCGCAACAAACAACTGCACCTCCCAGTCGCAAACCATTTCCACTCCCCCTCCCATTCTTTAGAATGACATGTCCATCATGGGCCTCCTGCAGTCCCACAATGATGCCACCCGAAGGTCGCAGGAACAGCAACTCATATTCCGCTTGGGAACCCTGCAGCCTAATGGTATCAATGTGGACAGTTTCAAAATCTCCCCTTCCCCAACTGCATCCCTAAACCAGCCCAGTTCGTCCCCTCCCCCCACTGCACCACACAACCAGCCCAGCTCCTCCCCTCCACTCACTGCATCCCAAAACCAGTCCAACCTGTCTCTGCCTCCCTAACCTGTTCTTCGTCCCACCCATCCCTTCCTCCCACCCCAAGCCGCACCCCCATCTACCTACTAACCTCATCCCACCTCCTTGACCTGTCCGTCTTCCCTGGACTGACCTATCCCCTCCCTTCCTCCCCACCTATACTCTCTCCACCTATCTTCTTTTCTCTCCATCTTCGGTCCGCCTCCCCCTCTCTCCCTATTTATTCCAGAACCCTCACCCCATCCCCCTCTCTGATGAAGGGTCTAGGCCCAAAACGTCAGCTTTTGTGCTCCTGAGATGCTGCTTGGCCTGCTGTGTTCATCCAGCCTCACATTTTATTAACATACAACAAAGAATTTGCTTCTGTGAAAGAACAATCAGCTGGTCCTCCTTACTTGCCTTTTCTCCATAACCCTGCATGTTTTCCCCTTACATGTTTATTCAATTCCCTTTTGCAAGCTGCAGTGAAATTTGCCTTCACCCTATCTCAGGTCATATAGATTGTAAGCACTCATATTGCAACATCAGACTCTTTTCATGTTGCCTTTGGTCTTTAGAGAGCAAATAATGGGTTAAAAGACCTGCCCTGTGATAAACACCGGCTCCCAATTTTTGAACCTGGAAAGAGATACATTTGTAAGAAGGTTGCAAAATGAATTGACACAAAAAACTCTAGTATCATTGAAGGGACAGATGTGTATAGAAGTGAACCTGTCTATCTGTAGAAGAATTAGCTTGATGCGTTGAATTGCCTTCTTCCTCTGACATAAATGTACCACAGATTCCAAATTTTGGGCCATAGGTTTGTACGTTAAAATTAATAGGGTGTTCACGATTAGCAAACTTCAGTAATGAGTAACCAGTGATTAACTTCTTAATACTGTATGCTTCATCAATTTCCTAAATTCAATTTGTATTCCAGCTTGACTGAATACTAGGATTAGCTTGCCTCCGGTCCTCTCTCTTGCTTTCTCTCAGTTGCAAAACTAAACACTTACAAATTTCACAGCCAGATGGGCTGCAAAGAAAGAATGAGAACTACATAAGATGGAGACAGAAGAAGCAGACAGCTGCCACCTTCTGCTCAGTTCAAAACTGGGCAAGATGAGGCACTGAGCACAAAGCCACAGGCCATTAATGTATCCAGGGAAAATACTTTAAGTACTTCACCTGTTGATCAGACCACTCATTCAGAACTTCAAAAATAGCACTGTAGAATGCTGTCACCGTGCTGTCCTCCACAAAATCAAATAATTGAAATACTTACATTCTTTTACTCCATAACGCAGTGATCATGTTTTGTAGTTATAACAGAAAACCAGACATTGAGTGACAATTTTATAAGTTAATAGTAGGAAGTTGGCATCAGAAATGGACAGACACAACATATGACTGTTCAAAAACATGGATGAAATACTGTAAAGTGCAGCTTAGTAAATTACCACCTTAATGATGAGTATTAAAAAGCTGATTAGTTGGCTAGTCCATTTGAAAACTGGGTGAGTGGCTTTTATGCAAGTGGAAGTCTCAATAATGCAATTCAATGTGCACAATTAGATTTGTTTAACGTTTTGTTACTGTCTTTATGTTGGGGGTGAGAAGGGAAGGAGGCAGTGATTAAGGAGGTCATAAGTTTAACAACTGATATGTGCTGAATTAACTCATTTTGGGGTGATAGACCAATGCAATGCACCTTGTATTTCCTGGCGTGTGGGAGAAAAATGATATAACTCTTTTTTACTATCCATTTATGATACTGAGGTGACGTTGAAAAGGATTGATGTTGGCTGTGAGATCGTCCATGTGCAATCAATGTAAACTTTAAAAAAAGCCAATGGGTAAACTCCCCAATGGTGACTGATCCTTATGAATTGTAGTACATATGTAGTTAATGAATAAGAAGAGAGAAGATTAGTGGGGAAAAATACCTATTTTAATATAAATACAATCTTATAAAAATAATTCACCTTTTAATGAAACAAAATAGAAAATGCTGGAAACATTCAGCAGGTCAATTAGCCAATAGAAACATTTCAGATTGATGATCATCTGTCAAAACCATAAAATAATAGACACAACATTGAGGCTGCAATAAGGCCATGTGCTGAGTCATCCTAGCAGAACCCATTCTGAGCTTCCAAGAGCAGATTACTGCTGCTTAATAGCACTGTTGGTGAGTCCTTCCATTACATTTTACTCACAGTCAAGAATAAACTGATAGAATGGTAATTGGCAAGGTTAGTTTTCTCCCATATTTTGCTACAGGATATACATGGGCAATTTTCCACATTGTTGGGTAGATGCCAGTGTTGCAGCGGGACCGCAACAGCTTGTTTAGGGGTGTAGCAAGTTCTGGACCTCATGTCTTCAGTACCTTTGCCAGAATGTCATCAGAGACAACAAACTTTGTGTACAGAATGGGCATACCTGAGAATCATCCCAACCAAAATGGTTGGAAAGTCTCTATTTGAGAAAGACAGATCTGTAAAATGTTAATCATCTGAAATTTTAACTGATTTTTTTTGTATAGACATTGCCAACTAGGATAAATATTTTAAACTTTCTGCTTATACTGCCAAATTCCAGCAACCAGGGTATTTTCTATTTGTACTTATGCTGTCACGTCTCTGGAGGGGACTGTAGCTGTGAATAGAGGCTGTTGGTTCTGGAAGGAGCACTCCTCTGTCAACTTCTGATGAAAGCGCATTAATCTATTTCTCTTGCTGCAAATATTGTCTGTCCTTTTAAATACGCCCAGTATTAATTTTTCAAATTTCCAGCATTTGAAGATTTTGCTTTAGGTCTATTTCAGCATTCATATGCAGTAGTGACAGCATAAAACTTTTAATTTGGAAGAGTAACATTTATTTTCACTCTTGGATCGTCAAATTCTGTTCCTAATGAAAACAAATATAAAGAATAACCGGTGTGCCAGAGTCAACCACCCCAAATGCTATCAACATTTTGCCCGTTGTCCCACACCTAATATTCCAAGCCCTCTAAAAACGCACTCGCCCAGTTTATCCCTCACCACTAGGGAGCATAACACGCATGCGCAGCGAATCCGGACGATACGCCTATTTGTTGCTTACTACGCATGCCCCTGAAATTTTTAATTACAGTGCAATGACACGGGTCATCTTCTAACAGAAAAACACGTTTACCACGGTGAATATTATAAAATGTTAGTGTTAAAAATAATTTCAGTGTACACCCCACCGTTACACATATTGCTGGATTGGGGTGAGAGGTTACTTGTCCCGCATGCGCACTATTGTCCATAGTAATGGCTGCTTGCAGCAGGACGTTGCCTGGTTTTCTGCGGAGATGTTGTGGGTGTGTGATGGAGCTGAGTGTTTCTACTCCTGTCAGGATGTCCTTAGTGAGTGTTCGGTTTTAGTGCTTTTCCTGGCCATTTTTACGGATGCGTAGCGCGGATTGAGTTTGGGGGGCGAAGGGAAGCATTCCAACAAAGTCTGGTGCTCCTGAGCACAAAAGCTGACGTTTCGGGCCTAGACCCTTCATCAGAGAGGGGGATGGGGAGAGGGTTCTGGAATAAATAGGGAGAGAGGGGGAGGCGCACCGAAGGTGGAGAGAAAAGAAGATAGGTGGGGAGGAGAGTATAGGTAGGGAGGGTATAAGTCAGTCCAGGGACGACGGACAGGTCAAGGAGGTGGGATGAGGCTAGTAGGTGGGAGATGGAGGTGCGGCTTGGGGTGAGAGGAAGAACAAGTTAGGGAGGCAGAGACAGGCTGGGTTGATTTTGGGATGCAGTGGGGGGAGGGGATGAACTGGGCTGGTTTTGGGATGCGGTGGGGGAAGGGGAGATTTTGAAGCTGGTGAAGTCCACATTGATACCATTGGGCTGCAGGGTTCCCAAGTGGAATATGAGTTGCTGTTCCTGCAACCTTCGGGTGGCATCATTGTGGCACTGCAGGAGGCCCATGATGGACATGTCACCTGAAGAATGAGAGGGGGAGTTAAAATGGTTTGTGATTGGGAGGTGTTCATTTCCTCTTTCCTTCCCCCCTCTCTCCCCCCCCCCCCCCCCCCATCCCAAAACCAGCCCAGCCTGTCTCTGCCTCCCTCACCTGTTCTTCCTCTCACCCATGCCTTCCTCCCACCTCTGTTTCCTACCTACTAACCTCATCCCACCTCCTTGACCTGTCCGTCTTCCTTGGACTGACTTATCCCCTCCCTACCTCCCCACCTATACTCTTCTCTCCACCTATCGTCTCTTCTCTCCATCTTCGGTCCGTCTGCCCCCCCGCCTCCCTATTTATTCCAGAACCCTCTCCCCATCCCCCTCTCTGATGAAGAGTCTAGGCCTGAAACGTCAGCTTTTGTGCTCCTGAGAAGCTGCTTGGCCTGCTGTGTTCACCCAGCTCCACACTTTGTTATCTTGGATTCTCCAGCATCTGCAGTTCCCATTATCTCTGGTGTTCCTGATCTGTTGACTCACCTTGTTCCCGCCTCTAATAGAACCTTGGTAATGATATAACTAACCATTCGGTCCTTCTTATCCATGCCAACCCAAAGACACCCAGATGCCCTTCCTAATCCCATCATCTTGCACAAGGTCCATAGTCCTGCAATTTACAGCACTTAAGATGCAGATCTAGTTGCATCTTAAGAGAGTTTAAGTTTTTTGTCTCCATCACCGAATTCCAAACCCACGCTACTCTTTGCATTTAAAACACAAGTTTTTTTTCCTCACGACTTCTGTAATCCTTCTGCCACTTAGTTTGAATCTATGATTTGTGGTTTTTGAACTCTCTGCCAAGGGAAACAGGTTCTTCCTGTCTATTTCATCTCCATCCCCCTCAATCTTATACAACTTGATCATGTAATTCCTCACTCTTCTGTGTTCCAAGGAAAATAAACCCATTCTCTCTAATGTCTTCTTGTAGCTACGATTCTCCAGTTGTGACAGCATTTTAGTAAATCTTTTCTGCACTCTTGCCAGAGAAATTACATTATTTTTGTAAAGTGATGACCAGAACTGCATGTTCAGCATTGGTGTCTTACACAGTTTTGTTATATCCCTACTTTTGTATCTGATGTTTTTGCAAATGAAAGAGAGCATTCCAAATGCTTTTGTTTACAACCTTATTGGACTATTAGGACCTGTACACTTGCACACCCAAATCTCTCTCTTCTTCACTTCTCAATATATTTCAGGTCATCGTGTGTTTCCTGTCACTGTTTGACCTCCCTAAATGCATTACCTCACACTTATCAAAGTTGAACTCCATCTGCCACTTTCCTGTCCCCTCTTTAATGTTGGCAAAATCCTGATCCTATCTTTAGTTCTTCCAACCCCTGGTTAGTAAGACCGCTGACTGAAGTTGCAGGCCAGAAATTTGAGTGCAAGTGCTAAGGGACGTGTGTACTTTAGGATGAGATCTTAAATTCAGGCTCCGTATAATGTTTTGTAAAAGATTTCACCCTCTATATTCTAACAAGAGCAAGGGAATTTTACTGCAGTCTGGTATTGTGGTAGTAGAATGTTGGCACCATTTCTTTTTCCCTGACTGCATCTAAGAGTGTAAGTAGAGTTGATGTTTTGAGTCCAGTGACTTGTCTTCACAACTAGAGAATCACTGGACTCAAAACATTAACTCTGCTTTCTTCCCACAGGCGCTGCCAGACCTGCTGAGTTTTCTCAGCAATTTCTGTTTTTCTTTGAGATCCCCAGCATCCACAGTTCTTTGTTTTATCATATTATTTTCTAAAGTATATTGGTTTACAGTGGTAGAGGATCAATTACTGTTGAGTCTTAACAAGAAAAGCTTCTTATCCTAATTATCAACAATTGGGCGCAGGTTACATTGCCTCAATAACAATGACCAACAAACTAGTGAAGAAACCTGTCAATGTGTAGGCCTTTACCCCCTGATTGTCTAAGATGTTCTGTTTTATCCCCATCCAAGCTAGTATGACATCATCTGGTTAGAGTCTAATGCAATCTTTGACATTAACTCTTTGAAAGTAATTATCTTTATATGACAGTATCTAGGTGAACATTGCAAAATGACTGACTAGTCTTTTCATTTGTCTTTTTCTTCTGTTTAGCTGTTACGGTTCATTTGTTGTGAAGCTGTTTAGAATGCCCCAAAAAAGAGAAGAATGCTATAAGTTCAGGTTCCTCCATTCCTACCTGCGCTGAACCAGCCAGTGCAACTTCAGAACCTCAACACTCTCACCATATGTTCCCCGATGATCCATTTTTATCATAATTGCATACTACATCTTATTGTCATCTAAAAACAGTACAGTAAGACCTTGTTCTGTATCTGAAATCTACTCCTATTTCCTTTCCTCTGTAATATTTCTGTGTGAAATCCTTGTTTTTGGTAGGAATGCAGTGTAAGAAATGGGTGGTACTTTCCTAATGAACTTTAGTGATTCAGTTAGATTTTAATGATGAGAGTCCCACTCGAACCAACATTAACTGTACTTCTCCCTCCACAATTACTGCTCAATCTACTAAGTTTCTCGAGCACTTTTTTGATTTCAGATTTGCAGTATTTTGCTTTTTGCTTTCAAATAGAATCTGGCAGTCATTTTGTACAGTGCCCTGGGATGAAGGCATTATCAGATGAGGAAACGTTGATCAGGTTGGGCATATATCCATTGGAGTTTAGAAGAAGAAAGGTGATCTCCTGAACCATTAAGATCCTGAAAGGACTTGAAATGGTGGAATCTGAGAAAATATTTTCCCTTGTGGGAGACACTGGAGCTAAAAGTCTCCCATTTAAGATGCTGCAAGCAGGTGGATAAATATTCCATAGTGCTGAGACTGAGATATGCATCAGAATTTGTGTGAAAAAGCGTACAGTGGTCCTTACATGATTTCAGGAGTTCAAAATATTCCATGTATGAGCAGAAAATGTGGATGGCAGGGAAAAATAGCTGATACATTAAAACAATGAGGTGGTCAAGTAAACAGTCTCTTAAAGTTTATGTTGAGTAGCCATTTTAAAATTTTTATAGATCTGCTTGTTAAAAGTTGAGTACTAGTAAACATCCTGTAATTAATTAAAAGGTTGTGTATGAAACTTTTGTGCTCGGTATTATTTGCTCATAAACGTTGCTGTTAAAGATATTGTGTTTTGCTATAATGTTTGCTGAATGTATGTGAAAGAGTAATGTTTCCTTTTTTTAGCATAATTGAGCTCAGCATTTTCTATAAACAATAACAAACCAAAGAACTGCAGATGTTGGAATTCAGAAACAAGTACAGAAATTGCTAGCAAAACAGGTTTAGCAGCATCTGTGGTGTGAGGGCAGAGTTGATGTTTCTGATCCAGTGGCCCTCCTTCAGTTCTCCACAGATCTGTTTTGTGTGTTTTCCAAGCAAGTTCTGTTGTTACAGTATTTTCGGTGTCCACTTCTGTTATACTGTAAAACTAGACAACCAACTGGCATTCACTTGGACATGAGAAATATTCCCTGCCTGTTTGACACTGTAATGTAATCCTCATTTAATGTATGCAAAACATGCACCAAAATTGGGAAAGGTATTCCACAGACTAGAGTAGTATGACTGTTAGGGTGTGCCTTCCAAATCACTCATTACAGCTAATGTCAAGACCTGTCCATCACTGTCTGGATACACCTTGTCCCATTGATTGGTCAGGTAGCATCAGACAGTGATACACAATCAAATGGGGCTGGCGCTGGCAGTCTTTGATTTTGGGTGTATTTAAACATCATGGCATCATGTCAAACATGGGCAAGAAAATTTCCTGATTACCATCTACGTCCCTCACTGCTGAACCCCTTTTGTAAGAAGTACTTGGTTTATCAGGAATGCAGTATGCTTTAGACAGGGGTATTTAGTGCTGTCTGGCAAGTAGAGCTCAATGGCATTCCAACTGATTGATCCTAGAGCACGTTAGTTGCAGGACAAGTCTGGCAGTATTGACAAGAACCAATAAGGGATAAATCTACTTGGCTTCTCATCTTCAACAATGTGCCCATTGCAGATGCATTAGTTCCTGAAGTGAATGGTACTGATTGTTGCATATTTTTAGAGAAGTCTAACTCCCACCTTCACAATGGAGACACCCTTTGTTGTGTTGTGTGATGCTACAATCATGCTAAATAGGATCAATTCTGAATGGTGTAGATTGAATTGTTCAAAATTGGGAAACCGTGAGGCTCTAGTTTTCAGAACTGTATTCAATCCCAATCTGCAGCTTCATAGGATGGCACATCCTCCCCTCTAATCTCACCAATTATGGCTCCATCAACTTGCTGTTGATAATCAGAGTAATGGAAGTTGTTGTTGACAGTGTTATCATGTAGCACTTATTCATCAATAACTTGCTTATGGATGCTCAGTTTGGGTCCTTGGGGATGTCTTGGCTGCAGTCAAGGTAAGAACCCCCAGCCAAGGAGAAGAGTTAAATTTCAGTGGTGAAGTGAGAACTAACATCAGGCAGAATTTGACTGTGTCGAATTGAAGGTTGTTAGTGAAACTGAAGCCAGCTGGAAATGAGGAAACTGCTCCACTGTTTGGACTCCTACCTTGCATAAAAGGAAAAGTGTTTTGGCTTTTAGTGGTCAATCATCTCAACATGCGAACATCTCTGCAGAAGCATCTTGTGGTAGTGTCCTAAGCCAAAATAACTTCACCTGCTCATCAGCAAATATTCCTGTACCATAATAGAAGTGTGGATGTTCACTGATTGCACAGTGATCAGTACCATTTGCAGCTCCTTCAGATAATGTATGGTTTATATGGGTGTGCAGCTAGATCTGAACAACATCCTTGCTTGGGCTTATAAGCAGCAAATAGCATTTGTGCTACACAACTGTCAGCCAAACACCTTGATGGCAGAATCGACCAACTCTTGTTATACACTATCATTGTCACTATTAACCAGCTTGTTCTGTCATTTAAGGACTTGTTAGTCATTTCAAACAGTCCACTTTTTTGCCTGAGAAGATGGAAAAACGCTGCAGCAACAGCAAGGTGATGACAATCATTATAGGTTGACATGCCACCAAAATCAGATCACCCAACTCATTAAGCTTTTCTGTAGATAGTGACAGCCATAAGGCCTCCACTTTAAACAAAATAACTTTTATCTCAAAATATACTTTATTCATAAAGTATCTTTAAATACGAATGTGATCCCTAAAGTAGTTCAGTTCTGTTCAGTAGCATATGAAGAAACAAACAAACATTGGAGTTTGATTCTTTATCCAGCAAACAAACCAAAGACATTTCTTGCGCAAGACTATATTTTCGTATTTGAGACATCAAGAGTGTCTGCTAACTGAACTCCATTTAACTTTGGCAGAATGAATTTAGAACATGGCCTTTCCTCACTGTGCCTTGGCAGCAGCTGTCCCAAGCTTTAGTGCATTCCTCAGCACATAGTCCTGGACCTTGGAATGTGTCAGTTTGCAAAACTCGGTCGAGGCCAACTCCTTGCTCCGTAAGATCAGCATGCTTTGGGTAGACTAAAGAATTTTTCAACGAGTTGTTAACAAAGTAACGCACGGGCTTCTAATTGAGGTTTTTTTTGCAAAGATTGACAAAGTAGTGGGTAGGAAGGACTCTGAAGGGAAGAGGGCAATCCTGTGAATCACAGTCAGATGTTGAGTGTGTTAGACACAGACATGTAGTTACTAAAATGTGATCTTGCTAGTCCATGAAAAGCATGTTTGAGGTGATGGTTTTGTGTGCAAGTGTGTCCACTAGTTTACAAGAAACCTTTTCTAACTTTTATACCAGTTTTCTTGTGACAATTTAAATAAAATGGGCCTAGGAAATTAATGCTTTCCTCTTGGTATGGCAATAATTTTAAAGAAGTAGTCATGATTGACTTCTAATTCTGCTTCTGGGTGAACCCAAATAAATCAAGACAAATACAGAAGGTAACATAGTTCATGACTGCATCTCTTGAAAAAGGAGTTGATAGGAATGGGGAGGCAGAGAAACCTGGGAAATTAGAAAAGACCACCCGTTGCCCTCAAGATGGGCACAAATTGGAAGATGGAAGCATATTAAAAGACTTTTCAGGGCAGAGGGAGTTTAGAGATGTCACAATTTACAAGAATAGAGGGATCAAGAGTAGGTTTTTAAGATAGAATCTGTCTAACCCAGTTCAAATATACTAAGAAGAAATCAATAAATGTGTATACTTAAAATCATTGCTTGCTGAAAGAGCACTCTGACAAGGTAGGAATGTCATAATAGACACAATGGATGAAATATAATCTGGGGCCTTTTCCAAGAAAAGTGGAAACTGAATATTTGAAAGAAAAGCCTTGATTTTTGAAGTCTTTCTGTTTTGGGAAAGCGTAATAGCTTTTCTGCACGCAGCAAGTTGAGTATGTTGAATGACAGTGCATTTTTCTTCAGGAGCGTTACTTTTTCAGTAGAGCATTGAATATTACGAAGGTTCACAAGACCATATGGATATCTGAGCATAATTATAAACAGAAGTAGAACATTTGGACCCTTCTGTCTCCTGCATCATTCATAAGATAATGGCTGACATGGCTTCGTGTTTTGAATTGTGCACTTCTGTCCACACCCAATAACCTTTTGATTTCCTTGCCTGACCAGAATCCATCCATGTCTGCCTTAAAAAAAAATTCAATCCCGTTGCCCCACTGCTTTGAACCAGAGTTTAAAAGTCGCACAACCTCCTGAAAGAGAGAATGATCCTAATTCCTGTCCTAAGAGGGCATTGTCTTAGACTGTAAAGCCATGAGATATAAGACCATTCAGCCTTCTAATTCTACTGTGCTATTCAATAATATCATGGCAGATTTGATAATCCTGAACTCTACTTACCTGCTTCTTCCCCTCAGCCCTTGATTCCCTTTTTACTGATTAAACGTCTGTCTAACCCTTCAATGTACTTAATGTCCTGGCCTTTGCAGCCCTCTGTAGTAAAGAATTCCACAGATTGACTGCACTTCTACACTTGTCCTAACTGGGCATCATTTCAATTTCGTGCTATCCATAATTGCCATGATAACCTTGGATGGTTTGTGTTTCCTTTCAAGAATCCTTTGTTCTCACCTGGAGTATATCTTTGTTGTGAGCCATGAATTATTTTCCTAAATGTCTGCATTTTGGAAAGGCAAATCAGTGCATGTCTTATGCACTTAATGGTAAGATCCTTGGGAATATTGGTGAACAAAAGAGACCTTGGGAGTGCAGTTTCATAGTCCCTTGAAAGTGGACTTGTAGGTAGATAGGATGGTGAAGAAGGCATTTGGTATGCTTGCCTTTATTTGGTCAGTGCATTGAGTATAGGAGTTGAGAGGTCATGTTGCAGCTGTACAGGGCATTGGTTAGGCCACTTGTGGCATATTGTTTGTAATTCCGTTCTCTCTACTCTATGAAGGATGTTGTGAAATGTGAAAGAGTTCAGAAAAAAAATTGACAAGCATGTTGCCAGGGCTGGAGGGTTTGAGCTGTGGGGAGATGCAGTAAAGGCTGGTGCAATTTTCCCTGGAGCATCGGAGACTGAGTGGTGACCTTGTAGAGGTTTATAAAATCATGAGGGGCATGGATATGGTAAATAGACAAGGTCTTTTCCCTGAGGTGGCGGAGCCCAAAATTAGAAGGCACAGGGTTAACATGAGGGGAAAGATTTAAAAGGGATTTAAGGGCCGACGTTTTCACGCTGAAGATGGTGAGTCAATGGAATGGGCTGACAGAGGAAGTGGTGGAGACTGGTACAGTTACAACATTTAAAAGGCATCTAAGGTTTTGGAGTAGATTTGTAACTCGGGTTGTGGGTGTTGAGGTTGTTTGGTTCGCCGAGCTGGTTTGTTGTTCCAGACCAAATTGGAAGAGACAACAACTCATAAACAACACCCTCACCAGAATAAAATTCACCAGAGAGGAGGAGAAGAACAAACAATTCCCATTTCTGGACGTCATGGTGGAGTGCAAGACAAATGGGGAACTGCAAACGAAAGTGCACCGAAAAGCCTCACGCACAGACCAGGTATTGAACTTCACTAGTAACCATCCCAGCACACACACAACTGAAGCTGCATGCAAACACTATTTAAAAAGGCAACAGCACACTGCAGCAACATGGAACTATGCCAAGAGGAGAAGGAATACCTCTTCCAAGTGTTCAAGGATAATGGATATCCAAAGAATTGGGTCAGGAGATGCCTACATGAACAGCATCAGAAAGATTCTACATGTCCCAACACACTCATCTCACTACCCTACATCAGGAACACATCAAAACTCACCACAAGATTTCTATGACCGCTGGGCTTCAGAGTGGCACACAAACCCACATCAACCCTATGACAAGTGCCAACCGAACCAAAGACCCACTCCTTGTCACGGACAGGATCAACCTCCTCTACAAGATCCCCTGCAGAGACTGCAAGAAACAGTACATTGGGCAAATAGGAATGAAACTAACAAGAGTACACAAACACCAACTGGCTACAAAAAGACACAACCAGTACTCACTCATCTCAATCCACATGGACAAGGAGAACCACGACTTCTTCGACTGGGACAACACCAAGACTCCGGGACAGACTAGGCAGAGACAAGTGCATGAATTCCTTGAAAGCATGGCACTCCCCAAAGTAGGCCATTGATAAACACATTGAACTCGACCCCATACACATTCCACTACGGGGGAATCTCGGAAGTGAGGCAATCCAATGCAACGGACCTCAGAGTTTAAAAACCAGGTGGGAAAACATGCCGAAGTTTCATCAGAGGCTGCACTGAGGAGGTTACCAACCGTGGTAACAAAACATCTGTGGAACAACAAACCAGCTCAGCGAGTCAACCAACCTCAATTTAAAAGGCATCTGGATGAGTATATGAATATGGAGGGGGGGGGGGGGGGTTTAGAGAGATATGGGTCTAATGTGGCAAATGGGACTAGATTCACTGAGGATATCTGGTCGGCGAGGATGAGTTGGACCGAAGAGTTGTACATCTCTAAGACTCTAACTCATCTGTGCTGCTAAATTCCCTTTCCAGTCCATTCCAGCTAGCTCTGTCCTCTTTCCTTTTGTAATTGCCCTTAATTAAATTTAGCTTTTTCTGATCCACATTTCTCCCTCTAAAACTGAATGCTCAATTTTACCATGTTATGGTTGCTGTTTTCTAGAGGCTGTTTCCCAATCTACGTGAAGATTAAAATTACTCTTGATTACTGCACTGTGCACCACAGTTAATGTATTCTTGCTGTTAGGGCAGTGAGATGTCTACCAGAGTCATCTTTCCTCTGTTATTTCTCACCTCCATTCGTATGGATTTTGGTTCTTCTGAACGAAGGTTATTTACTACTGTTGTGTATGTTCCATCCCATTCTACAAACCTATCCCACCACTCTTTCCCTCCACCCTGCACTTTGAAAAGTCACATGCTGTTAACTGACATATTTTGTTCTGAATTCTACATGAATTCAACTAAAGAGCCATTAATCCAGCCTTTTTGCCCTTTTTTTCAATCTTTTTGACCCTACTTGCGATTGTTTTACCATGTTTATACATTGTCTCTCCTTGTTCTACTTGGGGTATTGTTCTCCAGATAGCTATCTTGTAATGCTGCCATATCCTTTTGCCTTGCAACGTTTTGTTTTCCCTCTTCTAAACAATCGCCATGTCCTGCTTTTTAATTATTTTAATTTGCTTACTAATTGGTATTCCATTTTAGATACTGGTGAGGGTGGTGTTTCCTCAGTAGCACACAACCCAAGCAAGTCGTGGGATCCATGGGCACCTCAGCTGTAGGGAATTGGTGTGGAGGGAGGACGTGGTATGGAACAGCAATAGTGATGGGATGTCCCATAGTTAGGGGACCAGCTGGGTGGTTACGAACTGTTGATGTGATTTGGAGTTATGCGGCTTCCCTGGTAAAAGATGTTATGGAGCATCTGCAGTGCATTATTCTGGGAGGGAGTGCTTAGCCAGTGGCCATGGTCCATGTTAGTACAAATTACTTCAGATTCTAAAGCAGTAGACATAAGATTATTCCTGGTTGCACATGCTAATGAGCACAGAAATAGAAGAATTGAGTGATTGAATTAGTGGTTGGTAAGCTAGTATAAAAGAGTGGGCAAAAAACCTACAGGGCATTGGGACTTGCTGTGGGGAAGATGGGACCTGTACAAGCTGAATGGTGTACACCTGAACAGTAGAGGGAGAAATATCCTCGTTAGAAAGACTCATTAATTCAGTTAGGGAGGGTTTAAACTTTAATTGGCAGGGAATGGGAACATAGTCATGTAGCACAGAAACAGACCCATCTGCCCAGCCAGTCCATCCACAACATAACCCCAAAATGAATTAGTCCCTTGTGCCTGATGCTGACCCAGATCCTTTCAAACCTTTCCCTTTCGTTTGCTTACCCAAGTGTCTTCTAAACATTGTAACTGTGCCTGCATCCACCACTTCCAGAGGAATCCACATGTGAACCACCCTCTTTTTTTTTTAAAAAAGCCTCTCATGTCTTTTTTTAAAATCTCTCATCTTGCCTTAAAAATGTGCCTCTAGCCTTGAAATCCCAGAGAAAAAGACAGTTACCGTTAACACTATCTATACCCCTCTTGACCTTCTAAACCTCTATAAGGCCACCTCTCAACTTCCAATGCTGCAGTGAAAAAAGTGCCAGTTTATCCAGCCTTTCTTTATAACTCAAATCTGGCAGCATCCTAGTAAATCTCTTCAGAACCCTCTGTAGCTTGATAATATCCTTCCTTGAAGGCAAATTCAGATCAGGAAATAGAAATTTGGTGAATTATTCTGAAACACAGAAGAAGCAGACATTAAAACTTTGGCAGCACAAGAATGTGGCTGTATTAAAGAGTATATAGGTAAACACAAGGTGTTTGGTAAATTATAGTCGATGAGCCAAGGGCTTGGGTACATGGCAGCAGGACCAAGGATGATAGCTGAGCACCTTTTGGATAGAGTTTTCAGCTGGGATAGCGAAGGGTATAAAAAATGATGGCCACAGCATTGTTTTCTGAAGTATCAGCCGCAGTTGTCAAGAGAAATGCTAAATAAATGCACCAATGAGGCCATGTAGGTTGATCTTGAAAAATAAAGGTGAAGCCACTGCTAGGCATGTTATAGATCCCCTCAAAGTTGGTGACAATTAGTCATACGTGGGGCAATTTGAGCAAAATAATAGGGTAATATGGGTAAGGACTTCAACTTCAAAATATCAGCAGGGATGCATACTGTGTGAAAAGCACAAAGGGTACAAAACTTGGAAACTGCATTCAAGGTAGCTTTTATTTTTAGCCAGCATATAATAAACCAACAAGAGATGGTGTAATTCTAGGATTGCTCTTAAGAAATGCAGCTGGACAGCTGGATGATGTAGCAGTGGGTGACCATTTTGGAGATGGTTTTCATACTACTGTTGGATGTAGCATTATTATAGAAAGGGGCAAAGGTAGAAAAAAAAATTTCTAAAATAGGGGAAGGCTAACTGAACAAAAATAAGAGATCATTTGGCACAAATGGATTGCTACGGCTGCCTGAAGGAAAATCAGTGGGAGGCATTCAAAAGTGTGATCCTACAGGCACAGTGTAGACATGTCTCCATTTTTTAAAAAAAAGGCTGATATTACCTAATCCAGAAACCCCTCATTATCCCAAATCATAGTGTAAGATAAAGCAGCAAAATTGAACTTGAGACTATTGCAAAAAAGTCACACTTTTGGAAGCTTATAGGACAATACAGGAGTGAAGTAAAAAGAAATTAGAAAAACAAATTTGGGTAAGAAAAATGAGTTGTTAAGATCAAGAAGAATCCTGAAGATGCTTTCTCTGTACATTAACAAAGAATGGTAAAGACGTGGTTGGGCATATCAGATTTACAGTTAACTTGTACATGGGTGTAGAAGGTGTGGACAGAGTTCTTTAATGAATATTTTAATTCTGGTAATGGGAGAAGTGTGAAATATTCAGTTTTTTAAAAAAAAAGCACAACCAGAATAGAAATGCTGAAGTGACTGACCTTCCTGAAGTTGAGTAAATTACCATGACCAGATAAATTGTATCCTAAATTGTTAAAGCAAGCCAGGGAGGAAATAACAGATAGTGAGGATCATTTCTCAATCCCCATCAGTCACAGGTGAGTTTAGAGGAATGGAAAAGGAAGAGAGGCATATTAAGTTAAATAATTACAAATATTTTAGTCTTACCCAAGAATCACTGCTGAATCAAAGGATTAACAGTTACTTGGAAAGACATTGATTAGTCTATGACACCAAAACAGAAAAGTTACTGGAAAAGTTCAGCAGGTCCGGCAGCATCTGTGAAGATGATAAAGTCAGAACTAACGTTTCAGGTCCGGTGATCTTTCCTTAGAACTTCAGTGAGTGTTATGGAGGAAAGGTGCTGTTTTACTGACTTAGTTCCTTAAGGAACTATTAAGGAATTTTGAAGATAGTGCAGTAGATGTTGGCTTACTTAGATTTTGTTAAGACATTTGGCAACATACTATTATGGACTGGTCAGAAAAATTCATGCCACGGGATACGGGGGAATAAGATATGTTGAGCCAATTTTGGACTCAGTGCTAGGAAACAAAGATTAATGGTCAGTGTTTTTTTTTGTGTGAATAGAAGGAGTTTCCAGTGATGGTCCATAGGGCTTCGCGTTACAGGCCTTGCTTTTATATACATGTTCAAGACATAGGCATAAATGTGGGAGGCATGATTGGGAAAGTTGCAGATGACACAAATGGACTCTTAAAAATGATGGATATTGATCACAGGGCACTATTGATGCTTTGGTTAAGTGGGTGGAAAAGTAGCAATTGAAATTCAATCCCATGAGATGAGAGGTTATGCATTTGGGACAGCAAACAGAATGAGGGAGCATGACATAAATTTGAGGTATAACTAGTAATCATAAACTAACTCATGGATGTAATTCTAGAACTACAAATGGCACTGGTTAGACCACAGCTAGAGTTTAGTGTACCGTAGAGAGTACATGGGAGATTTACAAGAATATTGTCAGGCCTTGAAAATTGAAGTAATCTAGAAACCTTGGATAGCTTGAAGTTGTTCTGCTTAGAACTGAGGTCAGGTGTCAGATCTGTGAGGGAGAGCATTTCGGTGATAGTGTTCACAACTCCCTGACTTTTCTTAGTCATGAAGAGGGATGGGAGCAGTCGGTATTAGAAAGTATTTAATTGGGGAGGTGAAATTACAGTGCTATTAGGCAAGAATTACGGAGCACCAATTGGGATCCGATGTTCTCAGGGAAATGTATGACAGAAATGTGAAGGTTGTTTAGGGAGCAGTTGCTACAGGTACTGAGACAAGGAAAAGATGGTAAGGTGAAAGAACCTTGGATGACAAGACACCTTGAACACCTAGTCAAGAGGAAGAAGGAAGCTTACTTAAGGTTGAGGAAGCAAGGATCAGACAGGGCTCTAGAGGTCTACAAGGTAGCCAGGAAGGAACTGAAAAATGGACTTAGGAGAGCTAGAAGCGGGTATGAGAAAACCTTGGCGGATAGGATCAAGGAAAACCCCCAAGGCTTTCTATACTTAGGTGAGGAGCAAGAGGATGGCCAGAGTGAGGGTAGGGGTAATCGGGGATAGTGTGCAGAGTCAGAGGTGGTAGGGGTGGTCCTTAATGAATACTTTGCTTCAGTATTCACCAATGACGACAGGGACCTTGATGTTTGTGAGGACAGCTTTAAACAGGTTGTTGTTAGGAAGGAGGATGTGCTAGAAATTTTGAAAAACATGAGGATAGATAAGTCCCCTGGGCCAGATGGGATATACCCAAGGGTACTACGGGAAGTGAGGGAAGAGATTGCCAAAGGTGCAGCAATGATCTTTGTCCTCAGTCTCTACTGGAGTAGTGCCTGAAGATTGGAGGGTGGCAAATGTCATTCCTTTTCTAAGAAAGGGAATAGTGATAATCCTGGAAATTACAGACCAGTCAATATTACTTCTGTGGTGGGCAGATTGTTGGAAAGGATTCTAGAGATAGTATTTATGATTATTTGGAAAAGCATAGTTTGATTAGAAATAGAATGGCTCTGTGAGGGGCAGGGCGTGCTTCACAAGTCTTATTGAATTCTTTTGACGTGACCAAACACATTGAAGGTAGAGCAGTGGATGTGGTGTCTATGGATTTTAGCAAGGCATTCAATAAAGTTTCACATGGTAGGCTCATTGAGAAAATAAAGAGGTATGGGATTCAGGGAAATTTGGCTGTCTGGATACAAAACTGGCTGTCCTGTGGAAGAGAGAGGGTGGTAGTAGGTGGAAAGTATTCAACCCAGAGCTTGGTGACCAGTGGTGTGCCACAGGGATCTGTTCTGGGACCTCTGCTCCTTGTGATCTTTATTAATGACATGGACGGGGAAGTGGAAGGGTGGGTTAGAGACAGTAGGAACTGCAGATGCTGGAGAATCTGAGATAACAAAGAGTAGAGCTGGATGAACGCAGCAGGCCAAGCAGCATCAGAGGTCTCCCTGTGGAGGGCTGTTGCAGGTTGCAACGGGACATTGACAGGGTGCAGAGCTAGGCAAAGATGCTGCAGATGGAGTTCGACCTGGAAAAGCGTGAAGTGATTGATTTTTATCCATTTATCCACCTGAGGGGTCAGACTAGACTTCTTGTTGAACTCCTTGTCTGAAAGTCCACTGTCTAGCAATGCAGCCTCCCTCTGCTCTGCCATGAATTTTCAGCATAGAATGTATGCTAAAGTGTGAACCTACAATGTGCTGATCTAGTGTTGTCACTGAGCATAGCTGATTCCTAAGAGAAAACAATCTTTTTATTTTAAATAGATAAAACAAAACCCATTATGAATTAAAGGCTATGCCCAAATGCTAGAAATGTTTGTAAACTTGAGCTCTTCAGTAAAATTTTATTGCCTACTAACTGTATCCGAAATGAGTGAGTCAGTGTTATGCACTAGGTATTTATGCTGTATTTTTTTGAGAGAGACGGCAGCAGTAAAACTAAGCATGTTTTGTTCCAAAGGATACTGAAATCCTGTTACAAGATGTTTGTAGATGGCACTGATTTAATGAAAAAAGTCTCAATGCTGGCTAATAGAGGTTCTTTCTCTGTCACACCCTTGCAGGTGTTATGTTAAATAGTTTCAGTATCTCAGTGGTGTAAAACAAAGTACAGTGTACAACTTTGCCAGTTCACCCAGCAGACATAACCACCGAGCTTTAAAGATTCTTCTGCTTGCTTGTTAATCAGTATTTCATCAGACACAAAGGTTTAAGCCCTACTAGTTTAATGTGAAACTTCTAGTTCCTTCAATACCACTCTGGGCTTCAGGACTAAAGTTTCATTTTATTGAATTGTGGAACGTTTCTCCTAGGTTTGGTGGAGAAGCTTCAATCTCATTCATGATCTGCATCTCGAGAGGAAAACTGGGAAGATTGATTTAGAGGGTACAGATTATTTTGATCAAAGCCAACTCAATTATATAAATTGAAAATGAGCACACCATCCTGCGTTTCAGATGGCATGGTGGTGCAGTGGTTAACACTGTTGCTTCACAACACATGGGACTTGGGACTTGGGTTTGTTTCCAGCCTTGGGTGACTGTGAACTTTGCATGTTCTCCCTATGCCAATGTGGGTTTCCTCCAGGTGCTCTGGTTTTATTCCACAATCCAAAGATGTGCAGGCTAGGTGGATTGGCTATGCTCAACAAAAAATATTGTCCCGTAGCGTCCAGGGATATACCGATTTTAAATTGGTTAGTCATGATATATGTAGGGTTACGGGGATGAGGGGTGGAGTGGGTCTTGGTGGGATGCTCCTCAGTGGGTTTAGACTTGATGGGGCAAATGCTCTCTTTCTGCCCTGATGTGGTTCTATGAACTTCAGATCAGTAAATTAAAACATAATTTTTTTTTTTAATTCTAGCTTATAAGGTTAATCAGCACAAGCTCCTCTTTGCAGAAGAGGAGCATGGCTGCTACATTCCATGAGAAATATACTGAAGAATTCATTAAACAACAGATTGAAGAGTTCAACATTGGGAAAAGGCACCTCGCTAATATGATGGGTGAGGATCCGGAAACAATTAATCAGGAGGATATTGATGTAAGTTGGTCTTTATATAGCCAGATATATTTTGATACCTACCCTTTCCACTCCACACATTTTTAAATTGTCATTTGGTAGTACAGAACTTTTTTTCCCAGCAATACTCATTTTGTCAAGGTTTTTCATATTACAGTCATCAGGACAGTTTACAAGAATATAAATTTGAGGTGGGAAATACATAATGCTTGAACTGCATGAGAGGAGTGTGATGATTGGTTGAGATATTGCTGTAGAGAGTGCACCAATTAATACTGATCCATAGTTCACAACCAGACTTGATTCAAAATTTAAACAAATAAACTCCGGTCAGGGCATTGCCCCAAGAAATGAACCAGCGAATAGCTGTGACCTATTTTGTTTTGTTGAAATGGCGCAATGTATGTCTGTGTTCTTTCTGTCTGCATAGAGCAGGACTGTGTACAATCGTGTAGCTGCCAGCGTATGCAGGTGTGCCACACTGAGCACCTGGCTGGCAATCTTGAAATGGTTGTTAGTGCAATTCGTCTCGCATTCAGTATTATCCAACAAGTATTGTTCAAGTGCATCTAATGTTAGACACTCTTGTGAGTTTTGCAAGTGTGGGCTGGCTGGTTATAGCCTCTACCTTGGTGCGAACAACTAAAGAGGCATGCTATTTGATGTGATCTGCCGCCAGTCTTTAGGACATAAACCTATGTACCTGACATCACACCAGCACTGAAATTCATATACCTCATTATTCGTGTTGTGTGATAGTGTTTTTTTGGCTTGATGGCAGCATCCTATTAGTGACGTAAGCTGCTTGTGTTGCTACTGCATAGCAGTTGCATGAAACACCGTCACCAACACATCTTATTAACAGAGAAAGATCTACTATATTTTTGCTGCTGTCATATGCTTGCAGAAAATAACATGAAAAAGCTAAGTACATTCTTTTTCAAAAGAAGTTTTTGCAACTGTACTTTCCAGTTGCAGAAAATACTGGAAATGCTCAACAAATTGGGCCCTGCTCTGGAAAATGGTTGCCTGGTGTATTAAATTTTTCTCTTGGTTGCTGTGTAGTAACTTGCTGAGAGTCTCTCCCGTATTTTCTGTTTTTGTTTCATTCCTGGGTCTGCATTTTTTTTTGTGTCTCTTTTTAATGTAATGTCTGCAGTGAGCCTTGGTTCATGTACTTAAAATATTTAAGTGGTTGAGCTTTCTTTTGTCACACATTGCAAGTCTGATAGAACACGCCGAATGCAAGAAATAGAGTTCACCTGAGGGCATCTGGCAGATATGGTATTTTTCTAATCTCGTATGTTTCCCTCCATTCTAAAGTAAGCATTTCTAAATTAACTAAGGTAAACTTAAATTTGAAATTCTGATTTAAAATATTCAGAGGGAATTACATTAGTGTTGAATTATAATGTGTTATGTATGTATTTGCTTTTTTAAAAAAGGTAGAAGTACCTTTTTTAATATAGTCAGTGAGAGAACAATTTATAATTTTTTTTTTTGCCTACAAAGCATTATTGACCAGGGTAGATCTTCTGAATTGAGGATTTACAGATGCAGTTTACTGCAAAAAAAATAAAACTGGGAGTTGCAAATGATGAAATACTTTCTGCAAAAGCTGCTCCCCAACAGCAATATTTCACTGCATTCTCATGCATTGGTTTCAAACTTCACTTTCCACAAAGCTAGTGTGCTGCTTCCTACTCATACATTACAGCGACTCGGATTTCACGCACTGGGGGGTACTTGTGACTGATGGACAGCCTCTTGGAATGATGACAGTTCTTGCTTTTTGAAGTAAGGGCCTTTCTACCAGTGGCAGTTGTCTCTTTAATTTTCATTAAACCGCTTAATCTATAGGTGAGTAACGTGGAATGCTTCTTTGCAAGTAGCTTTGTAAAACATTCTCAGCAGTATTTTCAAAATGAGAATAATTTGAAGAAGACAATCAGAAGAAATCTGTGAAACTTGTCTTTAACCATACTGTATGCTTTTTTCTAATTGATTTACTTTGCCTATTTCATCTATTATATAATTATTCATGATATTATGATTTCTACTCATTTATAATAAATAAAGTTGTTAAGACAAGCGTGTCTAAGTGAAATTGACAACTAACATTAAGTGCCAGATGTTGATTGTGGAGCTCCAAGAAATCTGCAGAGAACAGTTTAAATAAATTAGTACCTGCATATTAGCTGGTTTTGCTATTAATTTATAAGCGAATCAGAAGGAATGACATTTGGTTGAGTCATTGATTAAGTAAATAGCTGCATTTTCACTACCCAGGCAGAATAATTAATTAATAGGGATGGCCAACGTGACCTGCTTTTTTCAAGTCAGTGGTACAGTCATATTCATTTCTTCTCTGTTGCAAGAACGGGTGAAATGATGCCTACTTAAGCACTGTCACCGCGGCGCTTTGGCTTGGGTTTTGCTGGCTAAATTAAACTTCAGAAATATGGTTCTTAAATTAACAAAATTAGGTTACTACTGCTTTGTAATGGAATCTCTAACATATTAAATTTTCTCATATCCACCAAGATGGTACAATCTAGACATTGGTATATTTGGGAGGAAAAAAGCAACCTTTTTGTATAAACCTTGCAGACAGAGACATTTCAAAAGGAGTTTTAATATAGGAGGGACTAAAAGAAAGGGACATATCTGAATTTGCCTATTTTCCTAAAGGACATTTCTGCAGATTTGTTCCTCACTAATTCTCTCCTTTATCAGACATCCCAGTGAAACCTATATTTGTTAGCTAATATTACCATTATCAATTCTGCAATTTAATTTTTACACAGCTGTTTGACTTATTGCAGCAGTGAATGTAATATTAGTTTAGGGGGATGCTGTTTCAATGGTAAAACTTTCCTATCCCATTGTGGTCGTCTTTGATGCAATGTGGTATATATCCTCCAGCAGAAAGCAGTTCATTGGCTGTTTGTCCAATGCTTCAAACTGATCCCTTTGTTTTAATTTTTGGCAATAGTTTTCCATTGCCTTCCATGTCCAAAAAACAGGAAGACATTTCCCAGCATGTGTGACATAGCTGCAACCTGGCAGCTTCAACTGGGCACTTGCTCCTTCATGCCTCCATCTTTAGCCAGCAAACACCAATGTCTCTGGGAATACTCAATGCAAGTGCACCCTACTGCAGTGCATTCTGTAGATTTTCATATTTAGTATGCTAGGTGGGGTGTCAGTCACCTATGCTGTTTTTTTTTTCCTGATGATACTGAGATTGAGTGCTGTTTGGGCGGCATCTGAAAGTCTCGTCATGCCCAGGAGATGGTAATTTCGTACAAAGTTTTCTAATACACTGTCACGTGCATTGTAGATGGTGAACAGGCTTTGGGAATCGGGTGGTTAGTTATGTACTAAAGGAATTATAATTTCCACTCTTTTCATGTAGGCACTATATGTACAGCTTGTTTAGTTGTGTTTCTGATCAGTGGTGACATTGAAGACATTGATGGTTTGAGATTTATTTATGAGAATGTCATCAAACAGCTGGAGGTGATGGTTTGACACTTCTGTGTTGGAGCTAGTCATTGCCAGGCCTGAATGCTTTCCAGATTATTTTTCTCCATTTGGACACTTGGTTGCTTCAATATCTTAGTGAGGTTGTTGACTTGCTCGCCAAGCTGGCTTGTTTTTGTTCAGATGTTTCAGTGAGGCCTCTGAGGTTTTGTTCTACTCTGCTTGGAACTTGTACTGTCTGGTCTGTTATGGTGAGTAGTGTCATTTCCGTTTTGACCTGTATGGGTTTGTATATGGGGTCCAGTTCTATTTGTTTGATTGCATAATGGCTGAGAACCATGCTCCAGGAATTCCTGTGTGTGTCTATTTTGGCTTGGCAACTATGGTTACGTTGTCACATTAAAACTGATGGCTTTCATTGTCAAAGTGTACTGATATTAAGAAAAGTTTGTCATGTTGTTTTGCTGCTAGCTAATGTTCATATATTCTGATGGCTTGTTTCTTTCCTATCTGTCCCATGTAATGTTTGTGGCAGTCATTGCATGGTATATTGTAAACCATGTCGGTTCCGCATGTTGTGGGAATGGGGTCCTTAATCCTTCTGAGTGTTTGTTGTGGAGTAACTGTGGGCATGTGTGCAACCATGATTACTAGTGGTTGTAGGATCCTCATTGTCAGTTCTGATATGATCTTGATGTAGGGTTGTGTGGCCAATGTGTTAGAGTGTACTGTGTCCTCTTGTCTATTTTGTAGGCACCTGTGGACGAAGTTGCGAGGATATCGGTTGATGGTGAAGGTTTTGTACAGGTGCACTTGCTCTTTCCTGCGTAGTTCTAGTGTGCTGCAGTGAGTGGTGGATTGTTTAAATAGTGTCCTTATACAGTTTTTTATTTGTGGACATTGGGGTGGTTGCTGCGGAAGTTGAGGATTTGGTCAGTGTGGGTTGCTTTCCTGTATACTGAGGTTTGGGACTCCTCGTCGGTCTCCTAATTTAGGATGTGAACAGTGCTTTTAACGTAAAGTGAAGTAAAGAGCCTTTTTCATTTCAGCAGTCTCTGCAAATGCTGGAGATTTGAAGAAACTCAGCAAGTCTGGCAGCATCTGTGGAGAGAGAACAGTTAACATATCCAATCTGGTGATTCTTCAGTCAAAACTCAAAATGATGTGGAGGTGCTCGTGTTAGACTGAGTTGGACAAAGTTAGAAGTCACATGACACCAGGTTGTAGACTGACAGGGTTATTTGAAAACACAAGCTTGGTGTGCTGCTCCTTCGTCAGGTGACCTCGTGATTTCTGTTGGACCTGATAGATGATAACCTGATGTCATGTGACTTCAGAATTCAAAATGAAAGCGCCCATTCAAGGATATTGTTCATGATTATCAATGAGGGGCAAATCAAGAAGCTACCTCTGGGGACTTGATCTAGCTACAGATAGTGAGCAAATCAGTGAAATAGGATGCCCAGTAGTCCCACAGTGAAAGGTGCCCAGCAGCTCCACTGGGAGAGATGGGTGCTCTTGAGACAAATGGAGATCTTGAGGACATTTCAAAATGGGGAAGTTATCTTTGCACCTTTGTAAAATGCAAAAACAAATTCCTCATGGCCACAGCTGTCAGACTATCTTCGCAAACAGGATGGCCTGTAACTGCTGCAGTGGCAGTCACATTGCACTTGGTCTTTGATGGAAAGGAAGCACCCATGAATGCCCCCACACAGGCTAACCACTGGAAGACTGCCTTCCATTCATTTCAGAACTCAGGTCTCATGAGGGGGCCTGACTGTAATACAGTAGTAACAACATCTTTTTGCCAGTTGGCTCAATAATGGCCTCAATCCTCTGCTTCCCACAGGTAGACTCTATTGCACTGAACAGAATCACAGAATTGTTACAATGCCAAGGAGGCCATTTGGCCCATCATACCTGTACTAGCTCATTGAGCTTTTAGACTTAATGTCAATTTTTTGTCTTTTCCTGTACATTATGCTTCAATTTAAATAATCATTTAATATTCTCTTGAATGCAAACCACATCCCTGTAAAAGCTGCCAGAGGATAGAAGATGTCAGTTAGCTGATCAAAGTGCTCTTTTCAAATTTTGTTCTTGGTCAGATTTGCAGATGATTGGGAAAATTCCGGTCAAGTTTCTATTCTAATGCTCCCTGCTGTATCTCGAGTAACTTTGAAACTAAATTTGCATGTCAATTTTTAATTAAGTTATTTTTTGAAAATGTAACTGTTCAGGCTTGCTGAAAGAAGACAGAGGGTGGCAGTTGATGGGAAATGTTCATCCTGGAGACCAGTTACTAGTGGTGTACCACAAGGGTCAGTGTTGGGTCCATTGCTGTTTTGTCATTTTTATAAATGACCTGGATGAGGGCGTAGAAGGATGGGTTAGTAAATTTGCAGACGACACTAAGGTTGGTGGAGTTGTGGATAGTGACGAAGGATGCTGTAGGTTGCAGGGAGACGGATAAGCTGCAGAGCTGGGCTGAGAGGTGGCAAATGGAGTTTAATGCAGACAAGTGTGAGGTGATGCACTTTGGTAGGAGTAACCAGAAGGCAAAGTACAGGGCTAATGGTAAGATTCTTAGTAGTGTAGATGAGCGGAGAGATCTCGGTGTCCACGTACACAGATCCTTGAAAGTTGCCACCCAGGTTGACAGGGCTGTTAAGAAGGCATACAGTGTTTTAGCTTTTATTAATAGAGGGATCGAGTTCCGGAACCAAGAGGTTATGGTGAAGCTGTACAAAACTCTGGTGCAGCCGCACTTGGAGTATTGTGTACAGTTCTGGTCACCGCATTATAAGAAGGATGTGGAAGCTTTGGAAAGGGTGCAGAGATTTACTAGGATGTTGCCTGGTATGGAGGGAAGTTGAGATCGGTATGACAGGTCGGCACAACATCGAGGGCCGAAGGGCCTGTACTGTGCTGTTATGTTCTATGTCTATGTCTATGTTAACTTTGTTTTCTCCCCGTAGATGCTGCCATACCTGCTGGGTTTTTGCAGCAATGTGTGTTTGGTTTGGTATTTTGATGTAATTATTTTTCTTTATACATAATATATTAATGACTAGAGAAGAGCAAAATGAAGAGGATGAGGTGACTTAATTTTCCAAGATTTATGTTACTGAGACACATTACTGGCAATGCCAGCAGAATATTCACAGATGTACGTAGGTGATAAAGGGCGAAATTTCATGAGAATATGCAGGCTGCCCCAATGGAATTACAAAAAAATGTGGGACACTCTGAAAATGACTAATACCAAGTAGATGTCATAATAGAATTTTAATATTTCTGATATACTGGAAGTTACTGTTGGGAAAAGTCTGTTCACACAACAGCATTTACTGATGTATTAAACCATAGGCATCTGGTGGAGTGTGAGAAAGCAGAACACTATGGAGTTCAATCTCGAAGTAATGGGAAACATAATTTAGTTCCTTTCATGAAGTAAAAATAAGTCTGAATGGAGTTTGATTCTTATTTGAGGATTTGAATCTTAACACACCCTGGAGTGGAGTATTGTGGTGCTTGTGGAAAAATTAGCAACATCCAGTAGCCCCAGAGAGAATGAAGGGCCTCTGCATGCAACTGTCAGAATGCAGTTACCAAGAAGCCATGCTAGTCCACTGAGGTCTTTGAAATAATGTATAAATAGATAGCAGAAATAGAAATTTGGTTTAAGACATGGAAAATTTAAGACATTGGACAATAAATTGATAACCAAGACCTGAAAAAGCCAAAGCCGTATAAAAACAAAGTTGCTGGAAAAGCTCATCAGGTCTGGTAGCCTCTGAAAGAACGTTTCGGGTCCAGTGAGCCTTCCTCAGAACTCTGCCAAATCTGTGCTAGGGCATGCACCTTTAACAGTTATAAACGCTAATGTGTCTGTTGAGCTGATGTACGCGTGAAGGACTCTCATTTTTGTTACGTGGAAACAAGTTCTAGAAGAAAGTAGTCCAAACATCCTTGCATGAAAGACAAATGAGAGCCATGGGAAATTAATTGAATTAATTTGTATGTGATGGGTAGGTACGCATTTCAGAGAAGAGTTCTACATTAATAAATGTCGGAATAGAAATTGGGATGTTTACCTGAAACGAATAATGAGATAATATCGAAGGACTAAAACAATGAAACACTGATGGAAAGTGATAGATTTTGGAAAAGATATAAATGAAATCAAACAAAACTAATAAGTAGCATCCCAAAACACATACACATCAATTAATTCCAGGCCACTTGGCTCCCCTAGCCTCATTCACTACCTCAGCAGATCATGGCCACTCTGAATTCGCACACTTATGTTTTGGGTATAACATAAATGAAGTTTTGACATTATACATACTTGTAAGAAAGGAATGGTTTGGGGACTGACTTCAGGTACATTTATAGAATAAAGAAGCTAGTAGTTATCATCTTTAGAGAGAAGGTTGGGAGAGATTTAATAAAGATGTTCAAAATTGTGGGTCGATACAATGTAGGTAATTGAAACTGTTCCCATTTAGGCAAGAATTAGGGACTACTGGATATTGATTTTAAGGTGAATGGTTAAAGAACCAATAGCACCATGAAAACTTTTAAGTGTATTTTTAATGATGTGGAAAGCACTGTCTGAAAGACTGATGAAGGCAAGTTCAATTGTGTCTTTTAAAACAAATTGGGGGCTCATCCAAAGAACTTACAAGGCTATGGGGACAGTGGAGTGTGGGATAAGCGAAACTGTGCTTGCAGAGAGCCTTTGGTGTGTAATAGACCCTTGGTCTCTTTAAGTGATGTAGACTTATGATTCTTTATCAGATGTAAGCATCATCTTTGTGCTATGAGCACTTGCCAAGTGATCTCTGTTTTCTGTAAAAGAATGAATTTCAGCCTATTCAATCCTTTCCAATAGTTGTGCCCTCTCAATTCTGAGAGAAAGTTGTCAATTGGAACCATTTTAGTGTTTGAATGGTAGGCATAGTTATAAATGAACTAGAAATATCTGAACATTTCTGATCAGCCTAAGCAAGACGCATAGTGTCAGCTCTGCATTATTGTAAATTTGAATGAATGGTAGTGAACATTTGACCACTAGCTTTGTTAGAACAATCTAGGACTGTTCCTTTTGATGCAATGATAGGGTCCCTACCCGCTAATCCTAGAGACCCAAGTTCAAGTCCCATCTCCTCCAGAGGTGTGTAATAACATCTCCGAACAGACTTCTTTTTCAGTTGCGTTTTCTAATCAAATACCACAGCATCCAAAACCCTGTTCTCTCTGTGTAAGCACAGCATAAAGTTCTTCATATTGCACTTGTATTAACAACATTGTCTCCATGACTACTTGAGTGCAGCAGCATGAATAGATATTAATGTTTCTGATATAGTCACAAATACAGAGACATAGTTGCAGGATTACCAAATAAAGGGGCAGAACATCCAGGAGTACTCATTATTTAAGAAGAATAGGAAAAAAGGGAAAGGAGGTGAGATAGCATTGTCTGTAAAAGAGTAAATACATGCAGTAGTGAGGAGGCCTATTGACTTGAAAAATTATGATGTAGAATCTGTATGGCTGGTGATACACACCAAGAGGGGCACAAAACACTGGAGGTTGTCTCTGGTCCCCAAGCAGTAGTGAAAATGAAAATTAAGACGTTAAACAAGAAATCAGAGGTGCATGCAGGAAAGGGTACAACTGTAATTTGGGTGACTTTACATCTAGATTGAACAAACAGAACTAGCAGTAGCATTTTGGAAAAGAATTTCCTGGACTTTATACACAAGGACTTTTTTTAAGACATTGAGAAACCAACTAGAGAACAGGTTTATTTTAGGCTAGGTGTATCACAAATGCTGGAAAAGGCATAAGTCTGAGAACTGGCAGCATTTTAGAATTTGGTAAAAGAGAATAAGAAGTTCGATCAAAAGAGAGAAAATAGATTGAGAGTAAAATTGCAAGAAATGTAAAAGCTGACCTTTTTAAAAATTTCCTGGAAATATCTGAAGAGGAAAACATATTAGTAAAAACGAATGTGGACTCTTATGGTTAAGCCAAGGAAATTATAATGGGGAATAAAGAAATGCCAGAAGACTTAAGTACCTACTTTGCTTTCTTTTGTGAAGATAAAATCGCTAATAACCACCCAGAAATGTTAGGGAACCAATGGCCTAACAAGAAGGTAGAATACAACAAAATCAATTTTTAATAAGGTAATGATGTTGAGGAAATTTAATTGAGTGGACTGACAAATAACCACCACTAGATAATCTATATCCTATTGTACTGAAGGAACTGCCCCTGGAAATATTGGGTGGTCATCTTCTAAAATTCTACACATTCTGGAGCAGTTCCTACAAATTGGGGATATCAAATGCAATCCCATTATGTAAAAGGAGAGGGAGTGATTAAGACAGAATTATAGACCAGTTTGCTTAACATCAGTAGTGAGAAAATGCAAGAGTCACTTGTAGAAGATGTAATAACAGAACATTTTTGCATAGTGTTAACATGATGGGACAAAGCCAGCATGGGTTTATGAAAGGCTAATTTTACTTAAGATATCTATTGGAGTTTTTTTGAACTAGTAAAATAGGTTAGGGAGAGCCAATGGATGTGCTGTATTTGGATTTTCAAAAGGCTTTTGATGGAAGTCCCCAATAATTAGTGGGCAAAATTGAATCTCCTGGGAGAGGGTAATGTATTGGCATGGATTGAGAATTAGTTGACAAATCGGAAAGAGAGTGGCAATAAATGGGTCACGATGAGTGAAGCACTACAAGGATTAGTACTACAGCAAATGTTTTATTAATTGGTATCCAATGGACCCAGGAACGTGCTGGTTGACCAAATATTCCAGGTAATCAAGAGGCCCACATGGGTGGATCGTGGTATTTGAGGAGATATTGACTGGAAATCAAATCAACTGCTGATATTTCATGTGGTCATTCGACTGGGCAACAAATCTATTCAAATATATTTAGATTGAAGTAAATAAATTTAAAAACTATAATTGGGCAGAGTAATACAGTAAAATTTGTGGTTTTAAAGGTATATCATTTTGCTGGTTTATTGAGAGTGTCAGCTAAAACAGTTTGCTGTATGTATAAATAACCTAAATGAGGGAACCAAATGCAACCTTGCCAAGTTTGCTGATGAGATTAAACTAGGTGAGATTAAGAGCTGAGAGGAGGCTGCAAGGAGGCTTCAACATGACTTAGACAGTTTGAACACTTGGCGGATGAATTATCATGTGGCTAAATATGAAGTTATACACTTCAGTGTGAAAAACAGAAATGAAGAGTATTACTTAAATGGTGATATTGAAATGTGTGGGTGTACAAAGGGATCCAGGTATCCTTGTATGCCAGTAAATGAAAGTAGACAAGTGGATTAAGCAATTTGAAAGGTGATTGGTATATTGGCTTTCATTGCAAGATGATTTGAGTTCAGAAGTAAGAATGTCTTAGTGCAGTTATACAGGGTTTTGGTCAGGTGACTCTAGGGGTATTGCATGCAGTTTTAGTCTCCCTACGTAACAAATATACACTTGCCATAGTGCGGTGGATGCTCACTAGTGCTGATACTGGTGTATGAGGTGAGATTGGTTTGACTGGGTATCGATACACTAACTGTTTAGAAGGATCTGATTGAAATGTATAAAATTCTGACAGGACTGGACAGAGTAGATGTGGAGAGAAAGTTTCCCAGTTTTGGAGTCTAGAACCAGGGACAAACTGTCCAGAGTCAGGATAAATCAATTTACGACTGAGATGGGGAAACATTCCTTCATTGAAAAGGCAGTGAATCTATGGAATTCTCTCTTTCAGAAAGCTGTGGAGGCCAAGTCACTGAATATATTCAGGAATAAATAAATAAATTGTTCAGATATTAAAGTATTGGGGGTGTAAGTAGAAATTGAAAAATAGCATTGTGATTTGAGCATCCACCATGATCATATTGAATGGTGGAGCAGGCTCAAAGAGCTGAATAGTCAGGAGTTGTGCATTCATAAGCAATATTTTTAATAACTTTCATATCCTGACTTCCTGTCCTGTAGAGTGAGCCATGTTTGGGGTGCCATGTCATAAGTACCTTTTCTGGTAATTTGCATATGACCGTGTTAGGAAATTGGTTTTAATTTTACTGTGTAACCCTTCCTTTCGTATATTGTGACTTAGTTTAAAAAACTATTTTAAGAAATGCTTTCATTGAGTCTCTAACATGAGTTAAATGCTGCTTTAAAAAGGTTGTCATCAATTTGTGCCAAATTGAGAATGTACTTAGACAAAGATTTGATGTGTAATTCTGTGGGCATTGCTTTATTTTATCACTTTTTTTTCCAGAGAGCGATCAGATACCTTTTCCCCACAGGTTTGTTTGACAAGAAGGCCAGACCAATCATGAAGGTAATGAAAATGCTTTATTTTTCCAAAATGCTATTTGGTTAACTTATTATCTACTTAATTGCATTTGCTAATTCTAATCTGTTTGATTAATTGCAGCATCCTTTGGAAGTCTTTCCAAAACAGAGGGGTAAGACTTTTTTTAAACTGTGGTGTGAAGAGGGAATTTTACTCATTCTCGGCAACAGCCAAATGTAGATCACCATAGACTTGTAATGTTATACCCTAATGTCAGTTATTCATTTATTTTATGTTACACAGTTACCATCTGTTCATTAGTATGCTGTACTGTGTTGTCTGCTTACTGCAATCTTTTCCACTGAATTATTTTTTAATCTTGGTGCAAACTGTGAGAAATCTACCTGAAGGGACTGTCACACCACTTAGCTTTAGCAGACTTCAGTCTCCAACCTGAACAAGACTCCCAAATTGTTTTTGCTTCAGTGCACATATATAACAGTGCCTAAAGTAATATTTTGGTGTTGTGAGCATGCAGTGAAATAAGTTTCCGTTTTTTTATTATAAAAGTGGTTTGGCACATTACTAGTGGTACGCAAATTAATTGCTTTGAGAATTTTAAAATTAAGTGTTACAATCGTGGGCAGACTTCCTAATATCTCCTATGGCAATTAAATAAAACCAAACTATAGCATCGGGAGGAGAAATTGAGTAGCATGAGGAAGTATCAGATCTAATTTATCTGGCAAGGTGTCTCACTGTTCCAGGATCAGGCTGGAATGTCAGTAAATCCCTGTTCATTTTCTCTACTGTAAATTGTCATCTTAAATTCTGTTTTTTGTATCCTAATAGTTTCCTGTTTCCTCAACATCACCAGCAACCCATGAGAAATCACAAAGAAATTTTGAATGCTTGTGATAAAGGGACAATAACAAACATGAGTGACTTTAATCTATGTGTAAACTGGAAAATATCAGATTGTCAGTAGTTATGTAGATGAATTAATAGAGTTTGTTAAGGCAGCACAATCTGGAACTGACTGAAGAGCATACTATCTCAAACTTGGTGTTGTGTAATGTGACAAGGTTAGTTAGTTACCTAGGGCTTCAGGTGCCCCTTTGTAGCAGCAACCATCCAGTTTGAAAGGAAAAGGCAAAGACTGGTACGGTGCTTTAAATCTAAATAAAGACAGATACGCAGGCAAGCAAGCTCTAGGCCAGGGATAGGTCAATAGAGATCCAATTGCTGACATTTCAGGGCATATTTCCGAATATTCATTAAGTTTTCACTGGACCATAGGAGGTTGAGACATGACTTTATAGAAATTTATAAAATGATTAAGAGTATAGGTAGAGTTAATACTAGTTGTCTTTTCCCTAGGATGGGACATTTCACGATTAAGGGCCACAGTTTTAAGATGAGAAGAGAGATTTTTAAAAATTTGCCCCTCACCTTTTTTTGAGGGTGGCTTGCATGTGGCATGAACTTTCTGAGGAAGTGGTGGCTGTGGGTACAATTACGACATTTAAAAGAGTTTTAGATAAATACACAAATTGGGGAGGTTTGAAGGGATATGGACCAGGAGCAAGCGGATGGGACTAGTTTAGTTTGGGATTATGTTCAGCATCGACTAGTTGAACTGGAGGGTCTCCTTCCATGCTGTTACGGCTCTGAGTATATTTCTGCTGTATTTGCATCTAAAGAGAGGACCTGTCGTTAGGGAAGGAATGAAACTTAACTGGATAAAGAAGGGTAACAGGTTAGGGAATTAATCAGAAATAAGAGCAGAGAATGTTTAAAAGGCCAATCAGAAGGAAAAGGAGTATGAAACAAAGCTAGCTAGGAATGTAAAAATGGATAGAAAGAGTGTGCATATTTCAAAAGGATAATAGTAAGCTGAGTATTGTCTTTGAAGCAGGTGATTGTGGGGAGTTGATGGTGGTAATAATAAAGAAATGGAAGATGAAATGAACATCTGCTGTTTTCAATATAGTGAATACAAAAATTCCTCCCAGAAATAGCTTTAAAATCAGAGTGTAGAAAGGAGAGAGGACATTGGTGCAATTACATTCACAGGCGTAGTATTAATCAAGTTGATGCTGTTGCCAGGATGACAAATCTTCTCCACATGATTTCATCTTATGGTCCTAAAAGAGGTTGTTAATGAGAGAGTTGATGCTTAGGTGTTAATTTTCCAAAAATCATCACGTTCTGGAAAGGTTTCATTAAATTGGAAATATAGCAAATAAAGCCCTCCTGAAGGGGATGAGGCAGGGAAATGTAAGCCAATTTGATGCGTTAGCCTACTTTAGATAACAGTGCACAATGGTCGAGGTAATATACTAGCATGGATAGAGGTCTAGCTAACTGATAGACAGAGAGTTGGGACATTTTGGGGTGTGAGGCTGCATTTCCATGATGGCATCTATCTAGTGGACTGCCACAGAGGGAGATGGGGTCACAATTATTTACAATATATATCATGAGTTGGATGGCAGAAGTAAAAGTACTATGGCCAAGTTCGTGGATGACACAAAAGTAGGTGGGATAGCAAATGGTGAGGATGCTACAAAGAGTTTGAAGAGCAAAAATTTTAAGTAGGCAAAAACTTGGTCGATGGAATATAATATGGGAAAATGAGGTTATGCACTTTGGCAGAAAGAATAGTTCAGTTACATAGTGTTTAAATGGAAAGATATTACTGAAAGCTATAGCAGAGGGATTTCAAGTGAGCTGATGGCACAGTGGTAATATCACATAACTGGTAATCTAGAACCGTAGGCTAATGTTCTTGGCACGTGGATTTGAATCACACCATGGCAGAAGGTGACATTTGAATTCAATAAAAATGTGAACATAAAAGCCAGTCCAGTGGTAACAATGCAAAGCTATTATTAACTGTTTCATTCATCATCTTTTTAAAGAAGAAAATCTGCCATCCTTTCCTGGTCTGGTGTACTTGTGACTGCAGACCTAATCAATGTGGTTGTCCCATAGCTGCCCTTTGGCAATTAGGGACAGGCAATAAATGCTGGCCTAGCCAACGACGTCCATATAATAATTAAATTTGAGTCCTCGTGCATAAGTCACAAAAAAAACTAGTGTCCATGTTCAATGGGTAATAGGGAAGGCAAATGGAATGTTGGCCTTTATTTCAAAGGAAATGAAGTATAAAAATAGGGAAGTTTTGCCAAAACTATGCGAGGCTGTAGTCAGACCTCACCTGGAATACTGCAAATAGTTTCGGTTCCATATCTAAGGAAAGACACACTGGCATTGGAGGCAGTCCAGTGAAACTTCAATGAAGACTCACTAATGGAGAGATATTGATCTGTTAAGTAAGTTGGCAAGTGGAGTTTTATGCTGGAAAATGTGAAGTTTTGAGTTTGAAGGGGAGAATAAAAGAACCGGGTATTACTTCAATGGAGTAAAAACTGCAACTCCAAGGGCCTTGGGGGTACTTAGGCACAAAACACAGAAGTCTACCACTCAAGTGCAGCAGGTAATCAGGAAAGCTAATGGAATGTTGCTCCTTATTCCAAGAGGTTTGGAGTATAAGAGTAGGGAAGTCTGTACGAGCTGCTAGTCAGACCAAATATGAGCAGTTTTCGTTGTTAAGGAAAGATGTAATTTTATTGGAGGCATTTCAGAGAATGTTCACAACAACGTGGAGGGATTATACAAAAATCAAAGGCTGAACAGGTTGGAATTCTCCTCATTGGAATGTAGAAGAATCAAATATATGAGTTCATGGAAGTCTGTGTGCCTCCAGGGGCACCAAAGCTACAATTAGGAGTTGCACAAGGTATGGGACTGTTTACACTAGCATAGTCTGAGATAATTTTGAAGGATGTGTAATAAGGATGTTTTCTGAAATTGAAACTAGAAACCTTAAGGGGAAGCCAGTGGATGTGGTTTATTGGAATTTCAAACGGTGTTAAATAAAGTGTCACCTAAAGCGTGTTACAGCAAATTAAGAGCTCATGAAGTGCAGGAGTAACACATTGATGCCAGACAATGACCATCTCAGGAGAGAAAATAAACTGTCCCCTGGTGACAGTTAATTATCTGACCATCATTGAATCCTACAATGTCCATATTGTGGGGGTCACCATTGGCCAGAAATTGAATTATACCTGCCATATAGATAATGTGGCTACAAGAACAGGTCAGAAATTGTGAATTCTGCAGCAATTACCTCTCCTCTGGACTACTGCCAATCTGACCAAGTCAGAAGGCACACGTTATGGAATAGAATACTCCCCATTTATCTGAATGGGCACAGTTCCAACAATATTCAAGAATTTCTCCTCCTCACAGGACAGAGCAGCCTGTTTTGAATGGGACTTCATCAATTAAATTCAACATTTACTCCCTTAGTTACTGATGGACAGTGGCAACAGTGTGTGTACCATCTACTAATGCCCTGCAGCAGGTCCACCAGCCTCCTTTGACAACCCTTTCCAAAGCTAAAACCTCTACCACCCAGCTGGGCAAGAGCAGTGGAAACATGAGAACATCACCACTTGGTAGTTTCCCTTTTAATCTTGATTTGAAACTGTTTTGCTATTCCTTCACTGTTCTTTTGGGACAAAATTCGGGAACTCCATTCCAAACAGCACTTTGGGTGGATCTACATTGCCTGGATTGCCGCAATTCAGTAAGGCACCTCACCATTGCCTTTGAGAACAATTGGAGGTGGGCAGGGAGTGCTGGCCTTCCATTGACTCCCATGTTCCATGAATGCATTCATTTTCAGAAAAAATTAGTATTTTTCCTGTCAAAAATGGTGAACTGACCATCTATGGTGTTGCCTGTACAGTGGAGTTAACATTTGCAAACCTCAAAAGCCATTTAGTGTGATCATAGTTGATCTGATGGCAATGTCAGATCTGCATTCCTGCCTACTCTGATAACCTTACGCCCCCTTGCTTAACAAGAATTGCCTTAAAAATGCAGAGACTCCACATCACCATCATTTGAGGAAGAGCGTTGTAAAGTATCACAACCCTCAAAATTTTGCCCTGTCTCTGACTTAAATTTTAAACAGGAACTCCTAATTTTTGGTTCTTCAATAAGAGGAAACATCCTCTCCTCAGCTGACCCACCAAAGGCCAGTAGGACCCTTTATGTTTCATTCCAGTCACCTCTTGCTTTTCTAAATTCTAGCAGATATAAACAGTCAGTCCAGCCTTTTCTCATTATTAATTTAGTAAACCTTCTCTGAACTATTTCCAACACATTTGCATCCTTCCTTAAATAAAGTGACCTATATTGTGTGCTGTGCTCCAGATGTGATCTCACCAGTGCCCCTTATAACTGAAACATAACCTCATAACCTGACAGTATTCTATTACATTTTCTAATTGCTGTGCTTGCTCACTAACCTTTTGTAATTCATGTACTGGGACGTACAGAATCCTCTGCGTCCCCAAGCTCTGTAGTCTCTCACCATTTAGATAATATGCTTCTAGCATATGAACTATGCATTCTTTAAATGCCATATAAAAGCATCCTTAGCCATTTCACAATACCTCTGCAAGAGTAATAATAAACAATGTTCAAGCCTGTTTAATTATTTTCATCATTTCAAAGGGTATGGACCAAATCATATCTTCTAAATCATTTTTTCTTCAGTGCAACGTTTTCAAATTGTAGTGCCAAATATTGTGGCAGCTAGTGAGTAAATAGTGTTTACAGATTTGAATACTGAGTGTATCATGTTGCAACATGTTAAGCGTGCACATACTGTTTGTGCAAATAACTTTTCTTTATTATAGTTTAGTCAAATTATTGAGTATACGTAAAGACCATTTGACCTTATTTACTTTAGCGAGGCTGCCTTAATGCTCAGCAGTTTTCCAAAGGCTGAAGTTTAACTGCCTTGTCTGGGTAATGTTTTAGGCCTATTTATCACTGAATGAGATACCATTTAAATTTAGTTTCACTACAATCATTTTTTTTGGTTAACATTATGACCAAATTTGTACGTAGTACTTCAAGTATCGTCTGGGCTGGTGTATTACTGTACAGGCACTGTGATTTTATAATTTTAATTTAATTGTTGTGCCGTTGTAAACAATCTACTTTGAATCCCAATTTATTTTCCATGTCTCCATGATAATACAGTTCCATTCATTTTATGTTTCTGAAGTCTTCTGAATTAGATATAATAGTTACAATATTTAATTTTCTGTTTGCCTGGTTGCAATACATTCTCTATGCTTCTGCAGGTATTTGGCTACATTTTTGTAATTACTCCAATTGAGAATAAAATTGACATGGTTTTATTTGATATTCATAAGCTTGTCGTAAGACCGTGCAATAAATATTTGTCAGCATTACCCACCTATTGGCAGTGGGTGCAGAAAATGCCAAAAACAGATTTGTTTCACTGTTGTCTTTAGCTTACTTTGAACATTTTATAAATCAAATTACCAATTATTTTTGATGTCTTAACAGCTGTCCAATGGGGAGAAGATGGTCGTCCTTTCAATTATCTTTTCTACACAGGAAAGCAGTCCTACTATTCACTTATACATGTAAGTGTGTAATAATTCAAATGGAATGACAGTAAGCAAATATATCTTTAAATTGCTGTTTACACATTTTTCACAAATGTTATCTTACAAAATGAAGTAGCATTTGAAAACAGAAGAGCAAGTGTATGTACAGCCAACTATTGTGCTGGTTCTATTTTAACAAAAAAAAATCTCAGTGGGTGTCACTGGCTAGGCCAGCATTTATTGCCAACCCTATTTGCTTAGAGGGCATTTAAGAGGCAGTCGCATTACTGTGGGTTTGGAATTGTATGTAGGCTAGACCAGGTAAGGAAAGAAGTATCTTCCCTAAATGATATAGTGAACCGATGGGTTTTTCTGACAAGCAACAGTAGTTGCATGGTCATCGCTAGACTCTTGATTCCAGACTGTTTTTAACATATTGAATTCAAATTCTATATCTGCTGTGATGAGATTTGAACCTAGGTCCCCAGAACATTATCTGAGTTAATCTAGAATTGAATACTCAATTTCTCCCCATCTATAAATTAAAGCTCATTGAAAATTCTGCCTCTCAATATCCTCTCCTGCACTACATGCCATTCATTGTAATTTACAGTTTGCGCTCATCAAATCAAATGTCACATTGCAATCTAATGCAAGTGCATGCTTTGGTCAGTAAATATGTTACAGTTGTGCTGTTTTTATTACTTTATGCTATTATCATGTCTTGCTCAGCTTCTTTTAACTTCTTTAACTGAATTAAATTTCACTGACTTCTTGTTAACTCCACCACAATACTCTTAACCATTTTCTCATTTCCTCCCTGCCTCCACCATGTATCCCCAATGTGGTGTTAGCATAACTAAATATTAAATGAATTGGAGTAAGTCAATGATGAACTCCTTTGTTTTTAAACAAACTTCAAATCATAGATTTAAGCTATGAAATTAATTTCAGATAATTAAATCTGTTATGTATGTATAAGTAACAAATTTCAAATGCCTTTGAATGTTAAGACATTGAAACACTGTGTGTACTTGAAAAATGAATTCTGCTGGAATTGCAGGTTTCATTGTGTATTGCAGTTCTGGGCTGGATTGGGTGGTTTGGATGAAATCTTTGAACATTGAAAGTAATTTGTACTTGTTTTGTTGTTGCTGTCCCTAGTATTGGCATAAACACAGTTACTAAAATTATTTATATTCAAATTTTTGTTAAACATCTTCTGGTTTAAATTGTCATCCAATTAACTAAACCATCAAATGGTAACAATATAACAAGGTGACATATTTAGTGAACCATTTTTGAGTCACTGGATTCACTTGAATTGCTTAAGTTAAAAGGCATTGTATTATTCATGTGTATGTTTAAGCCTTGAGATCAGTACCCCTCTGAAAGTTGTGTTATTTGTGGATGTTCAAATTTTTTGCTCATGGAAACTTAGATTTGGTTTAAATGCGTGAGGTTAATAGAACTTGATAGACATTTTAGTCTGTATTTCTTTTTGGTTAAGTGGGAGGGTATTAGGTCTGCTTGTAATTACGTTACATATTACTTTTGCTATAGAGTCTGCTTGTTTTGTAGCACATTTCCTGTTGGTGAGCTGTGATGAAGTGAGATAAAGCTTCTTACTACACCATTCCCAGCAAGGCTTAACATTTAGTTTTGTTTAGTTTTTGCCAGAGTTCTTTTATTTTGAGAAGTTGCACAATTCTTCAGAGGAATTATGCAGTTTGGTCATTGTCTTGTTGTATTTGCCTCTCCCACAGTTCTTTCTATCTCTTTCTCCTTTCCCCCTTCTCCCAATAAAATTTTAATATTTTACATCTCCACCTGTATGTAAATACAGTAGAAGAAGGAATAGAAGCAACTATGATGCATTTATTTAGTTCATTCATATAATATTTGTAAAGCGAAATCTATTGAAATAACACAAGTGCATTATAACCCATGGAAAATTGATGAAGACAAATTTTATATACTTCTTTGCTCTCTTCATCACATGTATGAATTCCAAACCCAGAATTCTGACACATCCTGGTTCATATCTTTCAACTGTGTACTTTACCTCTGTAAATCTGCAAATAGACTTGCTATAAAAACAAAACATCTACACCTTGTACCTTTCTTAAAATAAATCTTGTGTTTTGTATCACAAATTAAATATAGCTTCTGCTCCTTAATCAAAATATCAAATTTTGCCCCATCCCATATGGTATTATTATTTTTATCAACAGAAATATAATTAAAATCAATAGAGATCTAAAATTAGAAAAGATGTACTAAGTGAATTTCTCTTGATTTGAAATTCTTCACATTCTAAACTGAGAGCAAACTCTTTGAATTATTACTTCACATTTCACCCAAGATGACACATGACTAATTCATTTTCCGAAACTCTGATTAGACAACGGGCAATGTTATGAACAGGAGGAAGTCATTTAATTCCTTGAGTCTGTTCCATCATTCGGTAAGGCCATGAATAATCAGTGACCTATCTCCATAAATCTGCCTTTGTCCTATATTCCTTTTTTAATATCTTTGATTAACAAATATCGACCAATCTCAGATATAAAATTAACAATTGACCTAGCATCAAAAGGCAGGAAGTGATTCAATCTACTGTTACCCTTTCTATTCAAAAGTATTTCTTAACCACTCCTAGAAGACCTAGCTCTTGTTTTAGGCTATGCCCTTGTCCTAAATTCCCAACCAGCAGCAAACAATTATTTCTACAAATCTGTCAGATAATGATGCGTCCCTGCTGAATAATGTCATAACTCCATCTTATAAATTCTAAGGAAAAAGCTGAGTTTGAGTAACCTCTCCTAATTCACTTAATTTTACCCAAATAATATCAGACTGTATGTGGCAATCCCTCCAAGACCAAGCTGTGCTTAGAATTCCTCTCAGAACCTAACTTTAGTTTGATTATACCCATGCATAGTTGCAGTATATGAACATACAGTAGAGTTAGATTACTTGGCTCCTTGAGCCTGCTCTGCCATTCACAAAGATCATGGCTGATCTGTTTGTGATTTTGTGCTACTCATTAAGGGTTATCCCTGATAATATTTGCATCTATTTTGTGCAGGTTTCTATCTACCTCAGCCTTAAAAATATTCAGTGAACCCAGCTCCACTTGAGGCAGTGTTCCAAAGTTGCACAACACCTCATTTCTATCCTAAAGGGGCAACTCCTAATTTTAAAAGTGCCCCTAGTTCTGAATTCGGTCATAACATTCTTTTTAATTTTATGTTAAGTTCCTTACATAACAAAAGATAGCATACTCCATCTGCCAGATTTTTGTGCTCTCACTCAATCTATTTTCTTTTTATTCATTCATTCAAGGAGGTGTGGGCTTCGCTGGCAGCGCAACCCTTCATTGTCCATCCTTAATTGCCCATCAGAACATAGTAAGCTGCTGCTTTGACCCTCTTCAGTCTTTTTGGTGTAGCTTTACCTACAGAACTACTGGGGAGAGAGTTCCTGGATTTTGAGCCTGCAAAAGTGTATGAATGTCAAAGCAGTCTCGCGTCAGGATGGCGAGTGATTTTGGTGGGTGGTATTCCCATTTATATGCTGCCCGTGTTCTTCTAGATTTCAATACCAACAGGTTTTGAAAGTATTAAGGAGCCTTGGTAAATTCCTGCAGTGCACCTTGTAGATGATGCACAGCAGCAGCAAGCGCTAATGGTGGAGGGACTAAATCGCATCCCATCCTCAAACAATCATATGATTGCTTTACTCTGGAAGGTTGGGTTGTTGAAACTGTCGTCATTTATGCAAGTGTGCAATATCACAATATTGCCTTGAAGAATATGCTTTGGGACTCAGGAGGTGAGTTAATCACTGCAGGATTCTCAGGCTTTGACCTGCTCTTGCAACCACAGTGTTAATAAGGGTAGTCTGGTTCAACTTCTGGTCAATTAGTAACTCATCAGGATGTTGATAGAAGGGGACCAGGTAATTGTAATGCTAGTGAATGTTAAGAGACAATTCTCTCGTTGAACAGTGTCGCTGCCTGGCATTTGTGTGGCGTAAGTGATGCTTGTCATTTGTCAGCTCAAGCCTCAGTTATTGTCTTGCTGCGTATGTGCTGCCAATCCACCTGGTGTCGTCTTCATAACATACTTACCTACTTGGTGTCACTGCAAATTCAGTCTCTGTGCTTTTAACATTATCTCTATAGACGCAGACCCATTTGATTTAAATTACAGTTCTGCTTTTTGAAGATTTTTTGCATGAGGTTCCCTTGACACCTTTCCATAAATGGTATTCCATGACTCTCTTGTCTACATGTCCTCTTTTAAAAAGCATATGGTGGGATTAAATGTCCAAAAGGTCTACAAGTAATTGAAGATTTTGTTGCATTGCCATGACAGTGTCCACTAAATTCAAAAAAATGTTTTGGAATATTATAGTTGGAACATTTGTACTATTTTCAACTAGTTCCCTTTACCTATGGGATCAACAACATGTAGTTGAAAAAGTCATACTTTGGCTAGTATATGTGCTGTCTTTCAGATCTCTTTCCTCTCTGTATTTTGTGTTAATTTTCTCTTGCTGTCAGCTTTTTTGCTCTGCTTTTTCTGTCACTTACTTTCTTCTTTTATGCCTCTTGCTCCCTAGCATGTTCTTTCTCTTACATATTTTCTTTTGATCACCTCCTAATATTTAAGTCACCAATGAATAGGTAAACAAACATGTTTACCCAAGGTTATGTTATGTAGAGTGTAAGGAGAATGTTTATAACAACTTTAATTATATAGCTTGTCTTCCGATCTGAGAGATTCTTCCAAAAGTCATCTATGCATTTTGATGTAGAATGTGGAAATCCTTCCTTTAAATTATCCGACTATTAACTGTTACCTATTTCGATGTATGTTTAACATTTTGAAATATCACTTGCAAATTTTCTAATTGTCCAGTTGCTAGCAGGAGTTGGCAAGGGCTAACATGTATTGTACGTACTAAAATGTTGAGTTTATTAGCTGGATGTACTTGGTTGCATTTGATTTTGCATATATTTGCACTTATAGTTCCATTTCCCATGCTTATACTTGCCAATAACAGAATCATTGCACCGCATTAATCCAGGACTATTGCATAGCTTTAATCTGGTAGAAATTGCATACGTTCTGAAATAATTGAAGTATCAAGATGTGCATAGCCTCTGATGGCAATGCAAATAATTTTAGTGTATTTGAATGCAAAAATAAATTGAGTTTTATAGGAGCAACGTGGTGTCCAAAAGAATGTGGTAAAAAGTAGGATTTGGCCAACAAATAGCCAATTTCCAATGGTTAATGAAGGTACTGTAGCTAGAACTTTGAAAATCTCCAAAAACTCAATTTTCTAAAGTGAATCTCTTTATAATTTTTTGTCTAAAATTGAATTCAAATCCTTATTGCGAAAAGCTTAGAAATAGTTGCTGGGATATTGTGACATGGTGATATTACATCTAATAGGTAACTTTGTACGCTACATGTTTAACAAACTCAAGACAGAGGAGATACCTGCTTCCTTTGAGACTAATATCCTGCCTCAAAAGTATTTTGTTTCACCGTGTTAATGTATGCATCCTAATGGACTACAAAAGTAATCCTGCAATTTAGAAAAAGATAAAGGAGCTCGAAAGCATGGAAAGTAGTTGGCAATGTATTAACTCCAATTGGCACGCAGGTTTGTTTTTAAGAGAATGGAGCTCTGCTATCTGGATGCTGGTGTTGAAATTACTCTTATATTAATTTAGCTTTACATGTACACATTCTTGCCAATGCTTTCTCATTTCCAGATGTTAACCAGTTGGCTAAGGCCTGCATTATTTTCAGTATAATAGACTATACTACAATTTTTCTGCTTTTGAGCATTGAGAATTGCAGAGGAAAAAGACAGAATAACCCTGGTATATAACTTTTGTGCAAGCATGTTTTCCAAAAGAAAACACGCAAAAATACTCTAACAGTGTTAAACGGCTCTGTGCAGTTATTTTCTTCACATACATTTAATGAATATCACTGCATAGAAAACACAAAAGCAGTCCATACTTGGGTAAAATCCATTTAGCACCGAATTAAATATCTGTTTGGTCTCATGATACTTACATTCCTTAGAATAGTTACTCATCTGCTAAATCAGAGCAGTCTTATGCTGAGTTCCATACAGCAAAGCTGATTTTTGGGGGTTTTTTTAAACCTTGACTAACAATGATTATAACTCATCCTTAGATTTTATTTTAAAATGTTTTTCTGACGGCTAAGAGCTATGAATTAGGTCCTTGTTGGAAGACATTAATGAGATTAGTTTAAGTTCATTGGTTATGATCTGCAGTGTTACATTGGATGATGACTGTCAAATCCCATTTAACACATTAATATTCAATATCTTACAGAATACTGTCTGTAGAATGTATTAAAACACAGGTTTTAAACCTTTAGGCACAGTAGGAATTCACTTTGGGTCTTCTGCAGTTTCTGAGAAGAGCTACAAGACAAAATCTCAGTTTGTCAGGCGCATTAATTTCTTGAAACCCTTTCACTCTTCATTGACCTTGGGCAAATGAGCTTATTGCCCTAGCTGAAATGAAATGAATGATAAATGCAGAAAGTGCCTTTGCTGAGTAATGGGACTGCAGTGAGGCTTCTCTAGAGTTTTATTCCTCTACAGCCTGAGGCAGCTCAAGGCCCCCTGCTGTTCATTTAAATAGGTATGTCAAATCTGCCTTGAAATGCTGCCTGTTTGATCTGTGGTAATATTTGTGAAGGTTCCATATGGACTTGAACCCCTGCAGTGGCAAGAAATAATGTACAACGCTTCATAGTGCAGGCACAAATTTTCAAGAGGATGCAAAACCACATTTTAGTTGTTGGAAAGGATGACATAGCTGAGATGTGACACTGTCAACTTCTCACATCGTTGGGCAGAGCACAGTACAAGTCTCAAATTAAGCTCAACGTTCCATTCAAAGTTTAAACTTTCAAACTGTATGCTAGATTATTTGTTACCTGCATTTTGGATTATTTTTTAAACCACATTTTCATACATATGTAGTCTGTACAAAATATACTGTCCAAATTTGTGAAAAAGTGAGTTTTGACAGGGTTGTTGGGACTTCATCCCTCTACAGTATATTCTCTCCCTTCTCCATAATCGTTGGGTTGAGTAAAAGTGGAACAGCAAAGCCATTACTAATTAATCACTAATTATTTCACTGCAAAGTGTATGTAACCATTATGACATCAGATTCATATAGTTATGTTACTTCTTAAAACAAAAGACAGCTGGTTCCAAAATATTATAATTGTCCATTATGAAATAAATGGTAACTTAAGTAGCTTTATACCTTATCTTGTTAACAATATTTGGTTTATTACTTGGCACGGAGGCTATTAAATGACATTGCTGTGAATGAATATCTTCAATTTATGGTGATTCGATCTCCTTTTTAAAGAATAAAAAAAGGAATGTTTTGTATTTAATTGCCCGAGTAACCTTTGCTTATTTTTAATTCACCATAACATTGACTTACCAAAAAAAATCACTGATGTTTTATGCTACTAATTATTTGTGAAGCATTTTGAAATATATTAGGACTCTATTAACATGTTAAAGATTAACTAATTTGTTCTTTCCATTCTTAAAATAATTTGTGCCGATTCAAATGTTGGAGAATGGAATGTAGTACTTAACTTGGGTATACTGAATTTTAACACCATTCTGATAAGCACTAATTTTTAGTAAATTTGGCTGCTGCCTGAAATGCACCTATCTCCAAAGGCTACATGCCATTGACAATATGACGAATGCAAAACTCTAGTCCCAGAATGTGTATCATTTGGACCCAATGTAACCTGTTTTTGTTTGCTAATCTATCAGTATAGCTTGTCCAGTTAGCAAGAGGCTGACCTCAAATTTTGAATGTCTGCAAACTTTTCCTGAAACCAGCTTTGGTTAAAGTGATTTAAAAACATTTTTTCCTCCATACAGGAGAAGGAAGAATTGAACCAATGGCCTGTACCGCTCCCTTGATATTTCAGTTGACTTTCCTGTTTAAGAAAGCAATGATTCAATAAGATGCCATAAAGGAGAAATTTGCAACCTGTTTGCTTGAGGCGTCTTTAGCAAGCACTTTTTTTTAATGCAGATACTGTATAAGTATCGTACTGAGCACAATTCAATTGGAGGGTGTCGGGGGGGGGTGGGCGGCACGGTGGCTCAGTGGTTAGCACTGCAGCCCCACAGCGCCAGGGACCTGGGTTCAATTCTAGCCTCGGGTGACTGTCTGTGTGGAGTTTGCACATTCTCCCCGTGTCTGTGTGGGTTTCCTCCGGGTGCTCTGGTTTCCTCCCACAGTCCAAAGATGTGTAGGCTATGTGGATTGGCCATACTAAATTGCCCGTCGTGTTCAGGGGGTGAATGCTTTATAGGATTATGGGGGATAGGTCTGTGTGGGATTCTTCAAGGGGCAGTGTGGACTTGTTGGGCCAAAGGGCCTGTTTCCACACTGTAGGGAATCTAATCTAATCTAATCTAATCTAATCTAAAGCCAATCTCTCAGTGCTGTTCTTAAACTTATTGTTTCATAGAATCCTCTACTGTGTGGAAACAAACCCTTCGGCCCAACAAGTCCACACCGATTCTTGGAACATCCCACCCAGAACCCCCATACCCCTATAACCCACCTAATTTACACATTCCTGAACACTACGGGCAATTTAGCTTGGCCAATCCACCTAATCCTGCACATCTTTGGACTGAGAGAGGAAATTGGAGCACCTGGAAAAACCCACGGGGAGAATGTGCAAATTCAACACAGATAGTAGCCTGAGAGTGGAATTCAGCCTAGGTCCCTGGTGCTTTGAGGCAGCAGTGCTAACCGCTGAGCCACCGTGCTGCCCTTTTTTAAGCCTACTACACCTGGCATTCCCAGGCGGTCTCCCATCAAGTATTAACCAGACCTGAGTTTGCTTAGCTTCCAAGATTAGACAAGCTCAGACATTTTCAGACTACTATGGCCATAGGCTGTGATACATAAGGACCAGGAGTATTTAGCTGTTTTGATATATTGCGATTGGGGCGGCCTTATTTAAACTTTGCTGTCTGAGGGCATCCTGATGCTCTGTACAGTTCCCACTTTGAGCAGGAATCTGAGGTGCTGACTGAAAAAGTGTGCTGTCATGGAGAGGAGGTGATTTAATGAAGGTGCATTCCAGCCATATTTGTGTTTTATGTAGTCTTAGTCGTTGTAAACATCATGACTAAGTAGTTATTCCCCCAGGGGAAAAAAAATCATATCATCTCAGGTCCACCTTATGAGGGAGCTGTACCCTGAAAGCTTGTGATTTCAAATAAACCTGTTGCTCTAAAACCTGGTGTAGTATAGTGGGGAGGCGATGGCCTAGTGGTATTTTCGCTGGACTGTTAATCCAGATAATGTTCTGGGGACCTGGGTTCAAATCCCGCCACAGCGACTGGTGGAGTTTGAATTCAGTAAATATCTGGAATTAACAATCTAATGATGACCATGAATCCATTGGTTGTCGGGGAAAAACCCATCTGGTTCACTAATGTCCTTTAGGGAAGGAAACTGCCATCCTTTCCTGGTCTGGCCTACATTTAATGTGGTTGACTCTTTACTGCCCTCTGGACAATTAGGGATGGACAATAAATGCTGGTCCAGCCAGCGATGACCTTGTCCTGTGTATGAATAAAATCAGAAGTCATTTTTTATCACATCAGTGATAACAATATGGCAAGAAACCTCACCTGACAGTTATCATTCTGTCAGTTATGACTCTGAGTATGACCATCACCATTCCTGGATACGTCCAGTCCCACCAGCAGGGTGGGTGACACAGTGAGTTGCAGTTGGAAGGGAGTTGCCCTCGGAATCCTTAACATTGACTCTGGACCCCATAAAGACTCATGGATTCAGGTTAAACATGGGCCAGAAAACCACCACATACCACATTCCCTTGGCTGATGAATCAGTATTCCTCCATGTTGTGCAACACTTGGAGGAAGCACTGAGGGTGGCAAGGGCGCACGTGTTCCCTGGGTGGATGATTTCAGTTTCCACTACCAAGGGTGGCTTGGCATCAACACCACTGGTTTGAGCTGGTAGGATCCTAAAGGGCGTAACTGCTGGATTGGGTCTGTGAAAGCTGGTGAGGGAACCAACAAAAGGGGAAAAATATGCTTGACCTCATCCTTTTCATTCTGCCTGCTGCAGATGTGTCCATCCATGATAGTGTCAGTAAGAGTGACCACCACACCCCAGCCTTTGTGGAGTTCTGCCTTCACATTGAGAATACCTTCCATTATGTTGTATGGCGTTATCACTGTGTGTCAAATGGGACAGACTTTGAACAGATCTAGCAATTCCAGACTTTACATCCAAGAGGCATTGTGGGCCATCAGTAATAGTAGTATTGTACTGCAGCACAATCTGCAACCTCATGGCCTGGTAAATCCCCAACTCAACCATTACCATCAAGCCAGGGGTTCAGTCCTTTTCAATGGAGAGCAGTACCAGGTATACCTGAAAATGAGGTGCCAACTTGGTGAAACTACCAAGTAGGACTTCTTTCCATACAGTATAAGCAGCAAGTGAAAGACAGCTATCCCATTCCACAGCCAATAGATCAGATCTAAGTTTTGCAGTCCTGCCACGTCCAGTTGTGAATGACAGTGGACAGTTAGACAACTCACTGAAGAATGAGGCTCTACAGATATCCCCATTCTCAATGATGGAAGAGCCCAGCACATCAATGCAAAAGATAAGATTGAAACATTCGCAGCAATCTTCAGCCAGAATTGCCAAGTGGATGATGCATCTCGGCTTCCTTCAGTGGTTCCCAGCATCACAGATGCCAGTCTTCAGCCAATTTGTTTCACTCCATGTGCTATCAAGATGATGTTGGAGGCGCCGGATAGTGCAAAGGTTACGGGTCCTGCCAACGTTCCTGCAATAATACTGAAGATTTGTGCTCCAGAACTTGCCACTCGCCTAGCCAAACTCTTCCTGTACAGTTACAACATTGGCATCTACCTGACAATGTGGAAAATTGCCCAGGTATGTGCTGTGCAGAAAAAGCAGGACAAATTCAATCAGGCCAAATACTGCTCCTTTCGTCTACTCCTGATCATGAGTACAGTGATGGAAGATGTCATCAATAATGCTGTCAAGCAGCACCTGCTCAGTGATGCCCAATTTGGTTTTCACCAGGGCCACTTGGTTTCTTAACGCGTTACAGCCTTAGTTCAAACATGGACAAAGCAGCTGAATTCCATGTGTGAGGTGAGTGTGACAGCCTTTGCTCAGCATGATTCGTGATGACTCAGATACTGAAACAGTCCATCCTCAATGCAAGAGGATCTGGACAATGATAATGGGAACTGCAGATGCTGGAGAGTCCAAGATAACAAAGTGTGGAGCTGGATGAACACAGCAAGCCAAGCAGCATCTCAGGAGCACCAAAGCTGACTTTTCGGGCCTCCGATAAAGGGTCTAGGCCCGAAAAGTCAGCTTTGGTGCTCCTGAGATGCTGCTTGGCTTGCTGTGTTCATCCACCTCCACACTTTGTTATCTAGGATCTGGACAGTATCCAGAATTGGACTGTCAAGTGGCAAGTAACATTTGTGCCACACAAATACCAGGCAATGACCACCTCCAATAAAAGACATTCTAATCACCACACTTTGGGGGTTACCAAAATTGCAGAAACTCATCCCCGACTCCCCAAAATGTGTCCACCATCTGCAAGTCACACAGGTTGGATATGCAATGAAATCCTCCCTACTTGCCTGAATGGGTACAGATACAACAACACTCCAGAAGCTGACACCATTGCAGACAAAGCAGCCAACTTGATTCACACAGCATCCACTCCCTCCACCACTCGCTCAGTAGCGGCAGTGTGTACTAGCTACAAGACGCACTGCAGAAAATTCACAAAAATTCCATTGACAGCACCTTTCCATCCCACAACTACTTCCATCTAGATGGACAAGAGTAACTGATAAATGAGTACTGCACTGCCTACAAGTTCCCCTCAAAGCCATTCACCAACCCGACATGGAAATATTCACTATCCTTCACTAGCTCAATCAATAGTGTTCCTTCACTATCACTGGGTCAGATTCCTAGAATTCCCTCCCTAAGGGCGTTGTGTGTCAGCCTATAGCAGGTGAACTGCAATGGATCACCACCTTTCAAGGCCAACTACGAACTGGCAATAATATTCTAGCCAGCCAGCAATGTCCATGTTCCACAAGTGAATTTAAGAAAATGAAATGACATGAGTATTGAGAAATTATTCTTTCCTCTTCGTGCTGTTTCCTCCAACTGTGACTTCTTGTGCATCTTTCACATCCTTTGCCACACAATTGGCCGACATTTCTGAGGTCACTAGTTTTTCCTTGCCATTTGCCTTTTTAGTCTTTCTGTTCCAAAGTACTCTTTGAAAATCTATTGTACAACCATCAACTTCAGTTCAATGTCAATTTGTGTCTGATACTCATCAAGCAACAGTTGTCGTTTAGCTACTTTTAATCGCACTGCATAAAGGCAGACTATTTTTGAGAGTGGAACCTTCAACTTTTAAATCATAGTTTCTAGACTGTTACTTGATAGTATTTTTGTAAGTTCAGATATTGTCTATGTCTCTGTGATATCCTGATTTTGTTATCAGACTTGGAGCATCTCTGTTGAAGTCGACTGCATAGCCTTTTAGGAATCGCTGTACAGGGAACAACACCTGATTTGTAATTTCAATCCAGGACCGAAAAAGATGTTATGTGGGAAATTTCATTACTGCTAATCTGCATTGTTTTTTGTCTCTGACTCTCGTTAGTTAGTTAACTTATTCCTTAGTAGTTATGGAAATGTATAAGATGGTGGTGGTGATGATGGTGATTTTGTTTTTTAATTGCAACAATAGTGGAGGTGGCCACTTCACCAAAAAAAACACTCATCCACCTTTTTACTTTGACTCCTAACTGGATTATGTAATTTTATCTTGGAGTTTTTATTATATTGCCCGATTGTAATCAAGATACTTTGTTTTAAATACTGCATATAATGAGTGCATACTTATTTTGGTTATTGGTTTAAATGCTATAAGTTGTGTATTTGGCATTCATGCTGTTCGTAAAATTAAACTAATACATCAAAAAGTTTAAATCTTGAATTAAGTTGCTGTGTTTGAATTTTGCATGGAATTGTTTCACTGTTTCATTTTGTTCTGACTAATTATGAATCGCATTATTGTTCCATTTCCCACTACCTATGATTGGAGCAACATGATGATATCACAGAACTATTACAGTTCACAAAGTAATTGCTGGATTATTGCCACTGTTATTCCTAGTGGACCCTTCAATCCTGATCAGCTTTTCCCTTTCAAACAGATTTCTGGCAAAATGTTTAATCAACCCAGCCAATTCTAGGGACAGATACACAGTAGTTTAGAATGTGCTGTTCCCTATGCTCTGATGCAGCTCATGATTAGCTAAAAATTGCTTCATGTGTAACATTTTATCCCTATGGACAACAGTCATAATAAATGCATGAACTTCCCTATGGGCTAAAAGTGTAGCCCATTGAAGATATTCATGTCATAATTGTTATGTGGGCCAAAAAGTTTAAGCTATTTTCAATAGTTCAAACTTGAACTCCTTTGGAGACAGCCTTCCATACATTAAATATTTCCTAGCCAGTCTTGTACGACAGTTAAAGATTTGTTATTGTTGCAGTATTAAAGAGTGTCTCTCTTTTCAAGAATGTTAAATCGAATTGTTAAATTAGCTTCTGAAAGTGCTTTCTCTGCCCTTCTGTTGGTTGAGCAGAATAGAGTGCATTGGAATATGGCATTTATTTCAATACCTCATTGTACATCCTTCGTTGATCTAAAGGTGGAAAAAAAGTGAGGTGAATACAATTAATGCTTTAGTTGAACAATACAACTGAATGTAATTCATACAGTTCCTCATTGCTTTAAAAATGTATTGAACATTCTTTGCTAAAATGGGCTTTCTTTTTAGAAAATATTTCTGCATAACAATGAATAATTGGGGTTTGTGGTAAATAACTGTATATTAGCATATTACTTATTTTAAGTACCAACATTTCTTTGTAGTAATTTTGTCACAACTCACTGAGATAATTGCTGGAAATCCAGGTATTCCCAGAGTTGTAACAAAGGTAAAGATTTTAAAAAGGAGGTAGAATTCCCCAATTTACCTGTCTTTGAGACCAAAGTTGACAGTAAGCATGGACCAGGTTTCTATACCTTTTTATTTTAAGAAAAACACTATATATTACACATAATTAGCCTCTAGCTTTGGTTAACCACCACCTGCAGACACCACGACTAATTAGAGCAGTAATCTCCTTATCGCATCTCTGTTGCATGTGCGCACAGAGGGGTAGGTGGGGCAGTGGGAGGGGTGGGATTATGCAGAAATGATGGGCTGTTGACAAAGAGCAAAACTGGAAAAGCAATTCAGTTGTTCATGTTTACAAGGGTCCCTGAGGTGATTCTTACAATTTTTGACTTAATACTGCTTCTCAGTTGACCTCCGGGTGCATCCGCTAGTTTCCATGATATGGAGTTGACGATGTTGGACGGGGTGGTCAAAGTCAGAAGTCAATGATACCAAATTATAGTCAGGTGATGAAAAAGCAGTGCTCCGAAAACTTGACTTCAAATAAACCTGTTGGACCATAACCTGGTGTTGTGACTTTTGACTTAGTTCACTAGTTTGCAAGATACCCTGAGTAGCTGTTTCAAGTAAAAGTTTCTGTCTTATTAATGGCCGTGGGGTGACCTTAGAAGTTTATAAAGTCATGATGGGCATAGATATGGTGAATAGCCAAGGTCTTTGCCAGGTTAGGGGAGTCCAAAACCAGAGGGTGTAGATTTAAGGTGAGAGGGGAAAGTTGTAAAAAGGACATGAGAAACAACTTTTTCACACATAGGGTTGTGCATTTATGGAATAAGGTAAATACAATTAGAAGATTTGGACAGGTGCATCAATAGGAAAGGTATAGAGGATTATGGGTCAAAAGAGGGTTAATGCGACTAGTTTAACTAGTTTAGTCAGCATAGATGAGTCGGGTCAGAAGGTCTGTTTCCATGCTGTACGACTGTAAAACTCTAAGTCACAGCTTAATGCAACTGTTGAAGGGAAGATAAATTGATTTTCTTTAGATTTAAAGTGACTTACTGCAGAGAACAGAAAGTGAGAGTTCCTAACCTAAGATAGTAGTCTGGAACAAAAACAGTAGTGGCTGGAAAAGCTCTGCAGGTCTGGCAGCATTTCTGAAGTGAAATCAGAGTTAACATTTTGGGTCTTCCACAGAACTGGTCTGAAGGCTTCTCTGGTTCTCGTGTTAAGCTGCCAACAAGATACAATCTCTCAATTTTGGCAGGCAGAAGACCTTTATCATTGGTTTGTTGGTTAGTAACCTGTCCATAATCTGCTACTGTTGACAACCAAAGCTCCATTTATATACAACCCTTCAACTTCTGTTTGTCTGTAACCACTGCTCTTACCCATAGCCACATAAACAATGAGTATAGAGTTACATGCTTTCAAGCCATGCAGCAATCATTGCAATTCCTGGTTTTAAAACAGATCTTTCTCAATTTAGAGCAGAATTTGAAAAAAATACAAAGATGCAGTGTTTTGCAGCTGCTGCTGCTTGTTGTTTTTTTTTCATTACGTTGCAATACTGTACTTAGTTGGTATTCCTATTTGTGTGACAGAAGACTGCCCCACACCTGACTGAACTTGTCCTCACCCAATCTTGAGTTTTTTTTTTCCAAAGAAGTGTAATTGCACTCAATATTAACTTTGTCTCTTTATGGATACCGACAAACATGTTGGATTTAGCCAGCTCTTTCCTTTTCTTTTTCCCCCACTTTGCTTCAGCAGAGATCACTGCCACTATGAATAAGATTAGAAATTCTTGAATATTGTAGTTACCATTCTTGTTCCTTTTGATTATTAGGAAGTTTATTGGTAAATCAGAACTTTTGGCACAATTCATCACTTGTAGCTTTATTGGACATTATCATGTAAAAGTAAAGGTGTCATAGTCCTACCAGAATATAGGGCTGCCCTACCATCGGAGAGATGGCTGGTGGGGGTTTAGCCTGACATTCATCATGCCTCAAGCAAAGGGAAATGTTGATAAGGAAAGTCCTTTGTAGTAACTCAGCTAGTGTGGGAATTCAACCCTTGTGGCTAGTATCACTCTGCATTGCAAATGAACTGCCCAGCTAACTGAGCTAACCAGCCCCCATTGTTATTGTGTAACTTCACTTTAAAAACATTTATTGCCAGTTTGATTTGATTTGACATTTAACAGGTATTGAATGAGCTCTATCGCCACAAGTGTAGTTAAGCCTTGTATAACAAGTAGTGAAATTCAGTAATCGTGTAACCCTGCTACTTGTGTTTATATTTGTATCCTTGGACTTGACAAATTTTTGAGCAGAACTGTGTATGCTTGACTAGTCACATACTTAAGTGCACCCAAAAGGCAGCTTTCAATGAACTATGAATTCACTAGTAGCGGAAATATTCTTTTGGTTCTTCAGCACGTGGGCTCTACATTGTTGCTTTATCAAGAATGTTGATTTATTTAAATATATATAAAACACATACATACATAAATTGCGTACTATAAAAGCTTGCTATTGGATTGTTATAATGCTTGATGTGAGTTTGCCTTAAAAAAAAATTCAAGTCTGCTCATTAAATTATTACAGGATACCTATGAACAATTTCTTAATATCCAGAAATTTGAAGATCAACTGAGAGGCAAAGGTCTTTTTTCCCTGGATTACAAGCCAATGTAAGTTGCTGCTTTTTTTTTCACTTTGGGAATGTGGCGTCACTGACCTTGATTATGCCAGCATTTATTGTACATTCATAAATGCCCTTGAAGATAGTTATCTGCTGCCTTGAACCACTGCAGTCCTTAGCGTAAAGATACTCCCTGAACAACCTCCTATTTCTGACGCCCAAACAGGGGACTTCAGTAGTTCATAATTGCCCTTTTAAAGCTCTAAGAAGTCGAAAGGTTTAGTAAGGTACTGAATAAATGTGGGGCTTCTCAGTGTTTTAAAATGAAGTGCTGAATTGAGACATTTTTCTTCAGGTTGATAATGATGGAAGAGTATTTAAATTAAAGGCATGCTAAAATTAAGCATACTAGCACATCACTCCTGCTTGCAGACCCCAATTGGAGGAGATATGCAGCAATTCAGAAAGATCTGTTGGAAAACAAAAATTGAGAAGCATCCTTCTATTTCAAGGGAGTGGTTATTTTACTCTATTCTCTGGCATTTTCAGTGGGGAAAGAATTATTTAGGCATGTGAATTAAAGTGACTAATGTCGATTATAGAATTACTGAAGTCATTTGATTAATTTACCGTGAAAAAATAACTGCCCAATTTCAGTCTAGCAGAATAATTTAAGCCTAATTATCTGATTTTTGTCTGCCCTCATTTGTTTGACTATTATTTATTATACTTTGGTTGAAGTAATTGAATATGAAAGATATGCAGCTTTTAAGCATTGACAGCTTTTAATTCAAAATGTTAAGTGCTGAGTGTGGTAACCAAAATGTTGTCATGAAGGATAGATATAATTGTACAAACTACAGTAGACAAGTGTCACAACTTTAGGATTTGCAAGATAAATAACTTTTGTATTTTGCAATGTCATAGATGGGTGGCTCTTCCAGTTAATGTTAGTGGATTCTAAAATCGCACTTACAGCGTGAACAAAGTAATATCAATGCCCATAAACACAGGTAGATGTTAAAGTTAATGAAGGCACGCATCCATCTGTAGTTTACCTTGTTTATTGAAGAGCGGAAACAGTGCAATTGAACAGAAACTCCAGGCCTCTGACACCCCCACAACTTCTGTTACTTATGCTTTGCTTTTCAATGCATTTCTCTGCCATATTGCTGTAACTTGTGCCAATGATTGTGGAAATTTAAGAGCAAGTTATGCCACTGCAATGTGAATTTCCAGTCTTGCTATAAATAAATTATGCTTGAAATACACTTTGCCAACCAAATAACCAGCATGAATTATTTACTATTAGAGGTTTCTGCTAATTATTGTAATTTCCAGGCCTTCAAGAAGCTGCGATAATTGCGCTGAAACCTTTGGCCACAAAAATGCGAAGTTTTGAATTTTTTAAAAATTTCTAAGGAACTCAGTCATTTTTTTTTAAGTAATCAGTAGTTTTGAGTCATTTAAGAATTGTTTGTTCACAAGGGATGAATTAAGAAATTTTAAGTGCTTAATTTTTTGTGATAAACTCCTTTTTCACAATATCGATCAAACTTTGCCAAGTTACCATTTGTTAAATATTTCTAAGCAATTAAATAGCTCTCTTCTATTATGTCCTCTTGGTTGAAATACTTGTGATATGCGGGTTTGGTGAATCACTTTTGAAATAGGCACAATGTCCATCAGAATTCCAAACTGCACTCGATCTTTTTATTTTTGAGACTAGGTTATCTGAAACATTAACCTTTTTGAAAATTTTGGTTAACTTTATTTCTAGTGCACTGTTTTTGTTTGAAAAACGCCAGTCTGGGATAGAGCGTCCACTATAAATGTTGGTGTAAACTGAACAATAGTGTTCAAATCAGCATATAATCCTGGGGAATGTAAATGTGTGGTTGCCCCAAAACTGCTGCTTTCGTGTTTTCAATGTTTTATTATCAAGTGATTTTAAGATTCAGTTCATGGGTGATCAGGTCCTACACGCACAATTGGCCACATCTGGAGACTGGCATTGTGAGAATTCAGATTGCATGAGTAAGAGAAGAATCTTCAAATCGTTCTCCATTCCTTGGCTGCATAGACAGTAGTGTGGGAGTTTACAGGCTTTTCAAATCAAGCAGCAAATAAATTAACAGTTGATTGAATAGTTCTTATTTTTAGGTCTTAAAATTGTTCCCATTATTTTAAGAGATAATGGGAACTGCAGATGCTGGAGAATTCCAAGATAATGAAATGTGAGGCTGGATGAACACAGCAGGCCAAGCAGCATCTCAGGAGCACAAAAGCTGACGTTTCGGGCCTAGACCCTTCTTCAGAGAGATGAAGGGTCTAGGCCCGAAACGTCAGCTTTTGTGCTCCTGAGATGCTGCTTGGCCTGCTGTGTTCATCCAGCCTCACATTCTATTATCCCATTATTTTAAATTGGGTACTTAAAGGTGGAGAATTGAACACTTGATTGAAAATGCTGATTTTTGTTTTCTATTGATAAATCTGTTTTCAGTTGTATAAGTAAAACTAACCCGGAATACCACTGTCGAAATTGTCGAATAGTACTATTAGAAATATTTGCAATTTAGGCAGTCTGCTTGCCTGTTTTGATTGAAAATTTTACATTTACTGATTGGATTAACTTGCATAATCACAATTTATGGATATAGGTATTACTGGACAAGCTGGTCCCTAAGCTGCCCACACAAATCAATAGCCAGACCATCTCAACCAAATGGCACCTAACCATTGCATAGCCATCTCGATGTCTATGGGAAGCAAAACCAACAACTGCATTGTCAAGCAGTAAAAACTACTTCCCATTTGCTGTCTTAATACCTTGCAGCATCTTGTTTGTTTTTATCTTCTGCTGTTCATAGGGTACATACTCAATGGTTGAATCACAGGAATATAGAATGTTACAATCAGAAGGGTGCCATTCCATCCACCATTCCTGTCTTGGCAGTTTGAGAGATCTTCAGTTAGTTGCATTCCTCCTTCAAGCATGTATCTGGTTTTCTTTTAAATTTTATTATTGACCTATCGTCATAAATCTGATCTACGGATTATCAACCCACCTGTTGTCAAAAACACTTTCTCCCGAACTGTTAAATCTTTCCTCCTCTCCTGTAAAGTGGGCATGCTAACTTCTTTGGATTCTCCATCGGATTCTCCATATACCTGAAGTCTTCATCTTTGGTGTAGTACTGGTAAATCTTTTCTACAATTTCCTCAAGGCTCTGATGTCATTCCTGAAGTGCGACACTCAGAATTAAATGCAGTATTCCATCTAAAGCTAAAATAGTGTTTTAGCAAATGTTAGCATAGCTTCCTTGCTTTTGTGTTGTGCATTTATAAATGGATGCATCCCATTTGTTTCCTAGTGGGGGAATCTTGAACTAAGAAGCAACGTTACACAATAAGGGGGCATTCATTTAAAACTGAAGTTTAAAGGGATCCCTTCTCCCAGAGGGGAGTTACTGTCTGTAATTCTTTACTCTGGGGAGTTGTGAAAGCTAGATCACTAAAAGCATTTAAAATCACAGAATCATACAGTGCAGAGGAGGGTCCTTCACTCAAATGAGTCTGCACTGACTAAACTACTCTAAATCTGCAATCATCCCATTTTCCACCATTTGGGTCATAACCCATGAATGTTACAACGTACCAAGTGCTCATCCAAGTATTTTGTTTAAGGTTGTGAAGTTTCCTCCCTCAATAACTATCCCAGGCAATGCATACCAGACCCCCACCACTCTCTGGGAGAAAAACATTTTCCTGACATCTGCCTCTTGCCCTTTGCCTTAAAATTGTGGCTCCTTGTTATTGATCCTTTACCTAAGGGGAACAGCTACTTCTGATCCAGCCTGACTGTGCTTCTCATAATCTTATATGCCACGATCAGGTCCTCTGTCAGCTTCTCTGCTCTGAAGAGGAGGCAGATAAATTTTTGAAATGTCAAGGAGTTTGGTGGCTTTACTGAGCTTGTTTGATGTGCTGAATGGCCTACCCCTCCCTTTCTTATTTTTTTAACACAGCTTTTCCTGCCGCATTCAAAGATTTATATTCATACACCACTTGGTCTGACCTATCCTGCACCGCCTTTAAAATTATGCGAAGTTTTATTCTAGTCCTGGTCTCCTCGCACATTTCCTCATCAACTCTATCAGAACAACTGACAATGCCTTTCTCCCTCATATATGCTAATTTCGCTTTCTCCTAAATACAACTACGCTATCTGCCTTAATTGCTCCCTGCCTTGGCATGTTCTCACTACCCTCTGGATAGAGACTTTTCTTCTAAATTTGCTATTAGATTTCTTGGTGGCTGTCACCTACTGATGGTGTCTAGTTTTGTTCCCATAAGGGGAAACTCTATCAAAATCTTTCATGATTTTAAAGACTTCTATTAAATCACTTTCAGACTTCTCTCTTCAGCAAAAAGGATTAGGTCCGTTCGTCCCTTCCTAATAGTTATTACCTTCTGGATTTTGATGTCATTTCCTGCGTTGGACATCAAGGAAACCTAACCAGATAAATAGAAAGCGGGACATAACACCAGCGCTTCGTCGGAGGCTCACTGATGATGTTGCCTAGAATGGTGACGAAACGTCTGAAAACGAACGTTCCAGCTCAGCGAGCAAACTCACATCCAGAATCTCAACCTGAGCTACAAATCTTCTCAAAACTCGCTAGTTATTACCTTGCCGTTCTGGTATCACTTTTGTAGGTTTTTTTGTATCCCGCAGTTGTCATCTTATCCTTTTCATAATATTGGCAACGTTAATTGCTTGCAGCCCAACAAGTGTGGTCCAATCAAGATCTTACACAAATTTAACATAACTTTTCAACTTTTGAATTATAGGTCTAGAAATAAACCTTAATGCTGACAAATTGTGCTGTTGTTAATTTTGGGATGGGACAAAGTAAGCTTTGCAATTTGATCATGTTAATATGCTTTCACTGGAGAAACAGATCTTTAAATATGTTTTTATGGCGTAATGACATTGCTCACAAGGCCAACATTGTTTGCTCATCCTTAGTTGCACTTAAACCACTGCAGTCCATCTTGCTCAAGTGCTGCTAGGAAGATAGTTTAAGGATTTTGAACCAGCAAAATTAAGGATCTTCAAGTGAGGATAGTGTATTACCCAGCGTGCTAATTGAAGCTGGTGTAAGTTCCAATTTCCTGCAGCAGTGCATATTATACACCATGCACATGGCTGCAATTGAGCATCCGTAGTGGATGTGATGCTACTTTGTACTAGATTAAAAGCAAAATACTGCTAGAAATCTGAAATATAGAATGATGTAGAAATTCAGTAGGTCTGGCAACATCTGTAGAAAGAGAAACAGACTTAATGCTTTCAGTTTAACAATGCTTCTTTGGAACTGTCCTGATGCAGAGTCATTTAAATCACTGTTTAAACTCTGTTTCACTCCAAAGATGCTGCCATAATTGGAGTTCTTCCAGCATTTTCTATTTTGATTACTGTGTTTTGGGTGTTGTCGAGCCTGTTGAGAATTGTTGTAGCCGCATTCATCTGGCCAAGTGAAGAGTATGCATTTTTATATTTTGATTTATATTTTGTAGATGGATAGGCTTTGGGAAGATAGACAAGTTAATTGTCGCAGAATTCCCAGTCTTTGCCTCTTGCACTTGTAGCTACAGTATTTATAAGGTTGGTTCACTTAAATTCTTGGTCAATGATAACCCAGAATGTTGCGAATAGGGAATTCAATGATAGTAATACCATTGAATGTTATGGGGAGATGGTTAAATTATCTCGTTGGAGGTTGTCATTGCTAGTCACTTGCTGCTTAGCTCCAATCTGAATGTGTCCAGGTCTTGTAGCATTAGTACAAGGATTTCTTCATATTTGGAGGAGTTACAAATGATGTTAAATATTATCCAGTCAGTTTCATTGCTGACCTTTGATTGGAAGGTCGTTGCTAAAGGAGCTGAAGCTGGGTGGGCTCAGCTATTCTGAGGAATCCCTATGGTGACTCCCAAGAATTGATTTTTGGCCTCCACAACTGTCTTCCATTCTGCTAGGTATGACTCCAACCAATGAGATATTCCCCATGATTCCTGTTGACTTAAATTTTTTCAGGACTCTTTACCTCCTTCAGTCACTCTCAATGTCAACATTAGGCACTCTCATTCCCTTCCTTTTTGTTCAGTTCTTCTGTCCGTCCTTGAATCAATAACAAGATTAGGAGCTGAGTGGTCCAAGCAGAATGCACACATTATTAAACAGATTAGCCTCATGTAAGTGCCATAACCATGTTTTAAATTGTTCCTCCAAATCCCCAGTTAGCATGCCCAACTGGGGAAAGAGTTTGCCTGAATCAACCTTGTTTGTCCCTTAAGTATTTTGTAAGTTTCATGAGGTCACCACCTTCTCTTTCCATTAGACAGTTCTGCCACCTTAGAAACATGTCTGGTGAACCTTTGCACTCGTCCTAAGGCAATAATAAATTTCCTGAGATAAGGACACCAAAATTTCAGTGTATGCCATTGAAGCTCTCATTGTACTACTTCTGTACTCAAATTCTTTTGCAATAAAAGTTAACATTCCTCATAACCTTCCCAGCAGTTTGCTGCTCCTGCATATAAGCCTTCTGTGTGTTGTTGACGAGAACATCTATCTCCCTTTGTACATCTATACGTTCTAATCTCTGACCATTTAAGAAATGCTCTGCATATCTGTTTCTCCAACCAAGTGGATAAGCTCACATTTTTCCACATTATATTACATCAACCATGTTCTAATCCATCCTTATGTCTATCCTAATCATCCTGAAGCCATTATAAATCTTTCTTACAACATGTGTTCCCATTTAGCTTTGTCATCTTTCAATTTAGAATTTTTCACTTGGCCCCCACCTCCAAAGTCATTTATGTGTATTGTTAAAAGCTGGGGCCCTGAATGCTAATCCTTGCAGTCCATCTACAGTCATAGTGTTTTGGTTGGTTGGCTCGTCGAGCTGGTTTGTTGCAGACCAACGAGCTACAAATCCACTCTAAGACCTTAAAACCATACATTCCAATGCAAAAATAGCCCATTTATTACTAATTTTTTTTGTCTGTTAGCCAAGCAGTGATCCATGCCTGTCCAAAACCACCTATCCCATGCACTTCAATTTTTCTACACCCTCTGTAACTTTGAAATTCTAAGTGCACTACATCCATCAGCTCTCCTTAATCAATTTTAGTTATTAAAATCTTTCCGGAGAAAACCTTCCCAAGTTCATGAAACTTAACTTTACATTTGCAAAGCTGTGCTTACTCAGATTATCATTATCTAAGTATCTATTTATTCCATCCTTTATAATAGATTCAGCAGATAGTTCTGGAACACAAGCCATCGAGGCTGTTGCTAAGATGTTGGTAGGGCATGTTGCCGTAGTATCTTCCACTGTTTCTTGTCATCACATGAAGTGAATCAAATGAACTGAAATTGGTATCAGGGATGCTGGAGACCTTGAGGCTGAGGTGGTCATCCATGAGGGACTTCTGACTGAAGAGTGATTGCAGTGCACCAGCTTTGCCTCTTGCATGGATGTGCTGAGCTCCCTCATCAATAAGAGTAGAGAAATTTGTGGAACTGCCTCGTGCTGTTTTTATTAAGTTGTCCAGCACCAATCGCAGCTGGCTGTAAGACGCTAAAGAACTTTGATCTGATCCATTGGGTGTGGGATCCCTCATTCCTTTTATCGTGAGCCTTATCAGTTGTTGGATTGCACTTCTTAAAAAGATTTCACCAGGTTGACTGCTCAGTTTAAGGTATGTCCTGCTTATTGAATCTGCATCGGTGCTTCTCCTGTTTTGATGCTAATGGTGGAGTGTGGGATATGCGGGGCCATGGGATTACAGCTGGTGGTTGAATACAATTCTGCTAATCGGAAGATTTGAAGTATTTTATCCTTCTCCAGTTTTGTCTGTAAAATGAGTTTTTAAAAAAAAATTATTTTCCTTTTCCTTTTGTTTTGAAGTAAGCTGTGCCTCATTTGTGTCTGTCTGTGTCTGTCTGTGTCTGTCTCGCTCGCCCCCTCCCACCCTGTCCTTCTGTTTGTGAAGTCCAACCTCTTAATAATCCAACGCAAACAGTCTTTACTCTTAAGTGTTAGAACAAAGATATGGTTGACTCATACATTCAAATCAGGGAGATGATTGTTGCAATGTGTGCACACAAACAAGCAGAGTAGGAAACGAAGTGAAAGAATGTCAAGAAATGAAAGACTTACAACTAGGAAATTAAACTCAATGTTATGGATGTTAATTCCTGTGATTTCTGTCAGTGTCCTGTGAAGCTTTAGTCCTATTGGAGTTTGAATTCAAGTCAGTGCCATTGGCTGAAATGGCAGAATTTCTTTCGAAGTTGATAAAATTACTGCAAAGTTATGTTTATGTGCAGACTTGGCCCACTTTTGTGGTAGTAACAGAAATCTTCCAGAAGACTAATTTTTGATGGGTTTATTGGACTTGAGGCAAGTTTAGTGCGGTCTGAAGTATAGTTTTCTGCAGAGGTTCTCAATGTTAATAACAGATTGCACTTTCTTTTATCAGACAGAAGCAACAATTGAGAAAATGTTCAGTTAAACCTGTTTTCATTTACTAGGAATCTTATTCATATAACATGCTCATTGACGTAAGTGATTTCATTTAACAGAGCAGTTTCTATGCCCCAGTCAAAAACTATATCGTTCATTGTACGAAAGACTTGTTGAGCCATCAGCAGCAGAGGTATTGAGTTTCACTAGCTCCATGTTGTTTCCGAAATCCTGCTGGGGAGAATCAGCAGGTGTGGCAGCATCTGTGGAGAAAGAAACGGAGTTGATGTTTGGAGTCTGACATGGACTCTTCTGAACCTGCTGGCGAAACATTGTTTACCGCCTCTTTGAGTTGGTTTGACAGCAAAGAGCACACAATAGAAAGCAAGAAATTCCAGTAGAGTAGTTGTTTCTGAGATTTAAAAACAATGCTGGAGTAAGTCAGCAGGATAGCAGTTTCGGAGTTACACATTTCCATGTTGTTATTCAAAATTATTTATCATGACTTAACTGGGAAGTCTATGCTAATAATGATGCCCCACTGTTCCGCAAGCCATCATAAAATGAATGAAATTGCAATTAGACCACCCAAGTGACCAATTTACCTAACTCTTATTCAAGATAAAAGCAATTCACACCAGGTTTTGTATCTAACAGAAAATAGCTCTTAGCTATCGTAATACTCTTGACTCTTCTTTAAAAAAAGGCAGAAGAAAGGTAGAGTTTCCAATCTACTATTCAAATTAAATTATACTATTTTTATTTTTAAGAAGAAACCAAAATACCCATGCACCCATTCACAATTAGGACATTCAAAAGACAAACTTTGTTGTTGGACGAAAAAGAATATAAACAGCAAAAGCAAAATTCCAACGATCTAAAATCCAGATCTCAAAGAGCAGGTTATATTGTCTCTCAGTTCCTCTTGATTTTTAGCATTGATGACATGCTGTCTGCAAAACAATGATTCTTCTTCACTACAGTGGGTGATCTGGCAGACCAAGGCCTTTTCTTGTTTGGAATCTTCGAAGCTAGCTTGGGTTTTTTTTCCTGTTTTCTCCCTCCATGTGAGAGGATAAGTGGAAGCTTTCAATTTGCAAGCTGTAGATCTTTCTAGCTGTACTTGCACTTATAGCTTTTGGCTGTGCTGCAAATCTTGATAATCAGGATTACGGTGAGGCAGAAATTGCTTAACTCAAAGCCTCTGTGTGCCACTTAGTTGTAAAATTTTTCCCATACTGCTTCAAAAAGCATGATTGTCTGGCACAGATGTAAAATGGAGCACTTTGGTATCAAAGTCCCAAAACCACCCTGTTATTTGGCTGTTTAGTAGTTCAACTTCCATTTCAGTTTATAGTCTCCAAAACGTGTAGATTTCATTACAAGTTCCATTCTCCAAGTATTGCTGCTTTTCCAGTTTTATTGGCTATTACAATTTATGAATTTCTCTCACCCAGTTACATTTTTGGGATATATAAATATGTAGCCATGATCCACTTGAGCAGGTGCACTATTACTCAAACAACCATGACAAAAGTTAAAGGTTTAGTCAAAGTACGTGAAAAGTCTCCCCTCCATCTGGGTGCTACACTCTGGTTAACAGAAAACACTTACTAGGTTTTTGTTCTTAATGCTATTAAATATAAATAAATGAATTTATAGGTGGCATGGTGGGTCAGAGGTTAGCACTGCTGCCTCACAGCACCAGGGTTGCTGGCACACTAAATGTGAAGTTGTCTTCGAGGCACTGGTTAGAGGCAACAGGTGGGAGAGAATATCCAGCTGTCATTCTGGTTTTGTTTACTTCACCACAAAGAGGAACCCTGTCTTTTCTGCAGTATGAAATCTCGTAAATGCTCAAATTGTTCACCTGCTTATGAGCCACTCATAGTTGTCAACATGCTGATGATTTTGTGCATCCACTGTTAGTCCTGAGTAGTTTGTGCAGTTAGCAATTATCACAGGCAAGATTGACTCTCTCACACTCCCAGTGGTGTGGCCTCTTAGCTCTGTTCTCCCATTGCTCAAATGTAACAACAGTGTAAGTAACCGGCAGTGAGTTCTTGTAAATTATTTTTTAAAATGTAGCAATTCCTTCTGCATTCCTTGGTTCAAAGAAGTTCCCATTCTGGTTCGCAATCAACAAGAAGAAAAATAAAAGTTGTGCTCTTTGCAACAATGTTTCTAAATTCTTTGGCACACTTATGATCAAATACTCCTGAGGAATATGATAGCTATAATTTCACATATTTACTATTTTGCCTACAGCTATAACAGGACCTTGCATCATTTGGCTGATCTTATGACTCCAAGAATTGCCATTCCTTAGCAGTGGAAAATGTCTGCGAATTCTTCTTCTACCAGCTCCCTTGGCTCTTTAGTGTTACATTCTCAGTTTCGGTTTTGCAGTCAGATAATTCAGTCAAGAGCACAATTATATAGTATTGTGAAATTCTGGTCTTCAAATGCAGAACTTTGTCTACCTGTTTCCGTCACCATCGTTGTCTTATTTGCGTCATGTGAAGAGGTGACTTATTTTATTGCATCTTTTGAGTACTAAATTGTCACCCCAATAAATGTATTTAATCCAGATGAATTGCTTTTTAACAAGCTGATTTTGTAATTGGATATGATGGAACTTGCCTATACAAATTGTTTTTGTCCTTAATCAGTGATTTGTCACTTTTAATACCTTGTCATTAATACCTTGGATTGTCACCAAATTTAAAAAATAAATATTCGTTCAGAATTGTTGATTTGGCTTATCAAGAATTGCTTTAACATGTGTTTGCACGTTCTGTCTTGCATCATCAATTCTATTTGCAAATTTTGGCTTGGAGCACCAATTTGTAATTTCAGTAATTAAACATAACTATTCACTTTCCTCAGAAATGATAAAATGGGGGTTTTGTATGAATCAAGGTAGCTTGAAAATGCCATTGTATACGTTCTCGCATCCATGAATTGATTTTAGTCCCTTGAAACATGATACATTTTAGGTTTTGGTAACAAAGTAATTGTTTTGGTTTTTTAAAGCTTACGTTGTCTGTCAGAAATGGGCTTGTTGGAAACTGTCCATACATCAGAGCATTCTTTCTCCCATGAACATTAAGGTTATGTCATTGTTTATCTCTCGAAGGCAAATGCATTGCCTGCTGTGCCTAGCAATGAATCTGACGCTGTTGTAATTTAGTTTGCTACAATGTTGATCCTGTTCTGCACAACAATGCCATCTGGTGTTTTCTTGAGGTTGGGGATTTCAATAAAAATGACGCCAAATGACATCTTCAGAAGTAACGGAAAGGACATCTTGTGGATCTGGTAATGTTCTACATGTCACATGTGTGGATCATCTAACTATAAGTTTTAGTAGTCAGTCACTAAAAGCTCACTTAATGCCACAGAACAAACAGAAATAATTGCTGAAGATATTGTGCTCTGCAACATAGATGGTAGAGATGCAAATTTTTGTCCATCTGCAATATTTTACCCCTTGGGCCCTATATTGTGAATCTAAAATAGATAGGAATTAGTGAACATAATCTGATTTTTAATCTATTGAACATTTGTCCTGTTGTTAACTCTTGTGTCTTTTCATTTCTCCAACTTTCTCACAACTTGCTGCTGATGAATTCCAAGCATTTGGAGTAAATCCTTTTATTTTTGTTGCTGTCTAAGATGCAGTTTTTGCTTTATGTAATGGTGTGCCTTTGTACTAAGATTTTTTTTAGTTAATTCGGTAAGGTATACCATGAATACTATTGATGTATGAGGATATCTTGTACTCCAATAGGGATCGAGATTTTTGTGTTTTGTATGACTAAACTGTTTGAGTGCAAGGAACCTGTGAAATTCCCAAATCTTTATCAATAAAAACAGCACCCTGGAAGGAGGCACATTATCTTGTTTTGACACACTAGGAGGGACTAATGAAGGAATGGGAGTATTGCAAGAATTTAATTAACAGGAAATTAAGCCAGAAAGCCTAGCCCCAAATTCCAACAGATGCACAAATCTCTCCCTGTCTCCCCATCACACCCCTAACTCCCTTTTTTCTCTGCCTGTATATCCTCCCCCACTACCCAACCTCCAGTGTCTGGTTTTGAGCACCTACATCACCTATATGATCAATTTAATCTAATTCAACATTCAATTTGATCTGGTCAATCATGAGCTTTAACTCCATTTTCCTGCCCCTTCCTGTATCCTTTGATTCATTCAGAGATTGAAAATTCATTTATTTCAGTCTCCAATGTTATTCAATAATGGTACATGCATAATTCCTCAGGTATGGAATTCCAAAGGTTCACAACAGTTATAGAATTCTCTCCTCATCCCACCCTAAATGTTACACCTTTAATTTGGAAGTGTGCCCCTTTTTCCTAAATTCTACAGCAAGGAGAAAAAAACTCAGTATCCACCCTGGCAGGCCCCGCTATAGTCTTGTATGTTTCCTAGAGATCATTTCTCATTCTTCTAAACGTCAGAGAAAGAGAATAGTGTTTTTTTTTCAGCCTTTCATTATAGAGCAGCCCATTCATCCCTAATTGCTTACTGCGCCTGCATTGCCAATTTCTTTTGCAAGCACATCTAAATTCTCTCAAAAATTAACAATTACAAGTTTCATACTACGTTTTAAAAAAAAACAAAGTGAATGACCTCTGAAATATTCTGTCTCAAACCTTGTTAATCTATCTTTACAGCTCTCAGCTCACATTCCCTGAACTGGGCATCGTCAGAAAACCTGTGTCACTCTAGGGCTCCTCATCTAAGTGATCAATATGGATTAAAAATAGCTTGGGACCAAGCAGTGATCATTGCAGCACTCTACTAATCACAACCTACCATCTTTAAAAATGTCTACTTTCTGCATCCAGTCCATTAATCAGTCCCCAATCCATGCTAATATAACACTGCCAACTTGTGTATTAACTTTTTTGTGACACCTTATCAAATTTTTTTTGGAAATCCAAATGTATAAAATCTACTGGTTCCCCTTCATCTATCTCTACTAGCTACACCCTCAACTCCCTTGGGTCTAGGCCCAAAATGTCAGCCTTCCTGCTCCTGAGATGCTGCTTGGCCTGCTGTGTTCATCCAGCTCCCCTCTTCGTTATCTCGGATTCTCCCAGCATCTGCAGTTCTCGTTATCTCTCTCTCGTAGTAGATTGCATATTTTTCAAATAACTGATGTTAAGCAAACAGGCCTGTAGTTCCATATTTTTCTTCTCTGCCCTTTCTTGAATAGACATTTATTGTTTGCTAACTTCCAATCACCTGTCTTATTGCTATTCTTGGCAACATTATAAGCCTTTTTTTAATCTAAAACTGTCCTGCAATAATGTCTTCAATGTCCTGAGTAAGCCGTGGATTGATCTTTTAAGTTTTTGTTTTTCAGTGAAGTTAATTTTGAATGTTTTGAATTGCTTCTTTAAATTGTTTCCACTGCTTGTTTATTGTGAAACCTTCTATTTACTTAGTCAGCCTCAGCCAGCTCTTTCTCTAGACCTGTGTATTTCGCTTTGTTGAAGTTTTTGTTTGTGATTAAAATGTGATTTCAAAATTTAACATTTGTTTATCTATCAGAGTAGATTGTACTCAACCATTGTATCATTACAAATTACATTCTTGTTGTTAAATTTGTGTGTTTGCCGTTAAAGTATCTTACTGACGTATTTCATTCGCATTAATTAAATTCTTTAAAATTGCTCATAATGCGCAATCAAGTTGTTGCATCACTTTCTTTGTATCCTTCCTACCGGTATCTGAGATATGCACTTGTGTTTTGTATCAGTTGATTTGTTATATTTAGCAACTTGTTACAGTTTCCTTGTCACAATTTATCTAAACATCTTTTTAATAAATGGTCAATGTACTTGTCTTTATCTGCAAACATGATTTAAGACCATTTTCAGGTCAAGTTTTAAATCTCACTGAATTAAGTAGAATCACATCAATGCCTTTCTTTTTTCCCCAATAGAAATTTAATTGGAAGTAGATGGTTGACCAAAGAAGAACTGGAGGAGATGCTAGTTGAACACATTTCTGACCAAGACGTAAGTGATAATCATTAAACAGGTTATGTTTCACTTAAAACGTTTGACGTTTTCAAGATGAAACAGAATTGCAAAACATATCGCTAAATTTTCTTGTAGAATGGTTCTATAGTTCAGTGGTTGTGATTTTTACAGCATGAAAGTATAACTGGATGTTAACCTTTGCAATCGGCATCAATTTGCAGGGGAAAATAATTTGCAGGAAATGAAAGGAAGGAACTTTCGATAGCCTAGGAGAAATCCTGCCTTTTCATTTCAGATGAAGTTAAGTTTACAAAATTTATGTGCAAGTTGTTGAGCTTTGTTAGAATTAATATTTTATTGTTACGACTAAGACTGGAAGAGAGTGCTATCACTCTTGTCCCATTACTCTGCAGGTCAGAATGAAGAGTACTGTTCCAGTTACCAAGATGATGAATTTACTATCTCGTCTATATAAGGTTTTAATCAAAAAGATCTATTAATCAGATTTCTGAACAAACACTAGTTTATTATGAGATTGTTATTCAGCATTGGTTCATTATGAAAGCAAACCTTATTTAATAAAGATGTTTTTGATGGTTAACAAGCATTGTGATATAGAAGTATACAGGCATGCACACTTTCTCACTTGCACATACTCTTAAGGGAAAGAAAGGAAATAAAACAGATTTTTCTGCAGGCATTGGCTTTTTGAACAGAGAGACATTTTGGCTAAACACTTGAGTACACTGTTCAGGAGTCTTGTGGACATGCCACTAATCGGAAGCACTTGTTCAGGTAGTATAATCTCTATGTTCTTTCAATCACTCTTTCAGAAAAAAAATAGGTTTCGCACTGAGCTCTAAGTTAGTGTTTGCTTTTCAGAAGCGGGCAGCTTGTTCTTAGCAAGGTATCCTCCAACATAGCTTGTTCTTGATAGGTATTTCTCCAACTGAACCAGATAAAATAAGAATCTCTCCAAGCCAGCCACTGTTTAGAATGGCCCCAGCCCCAGAAATTTCCAATAACTACTGTGAAGTTTCTCACTCTGTTACTGTTGTTCTCTCTCTCTTGGTATTTCCACAAGAGTTTGAATAATTCAATTTTCAAAAACCCTTCAAAACTTGAGTCCTCCAACACCTTTTTTCTGAAGGAGGTTCTTGACCCGAAACATCAGCTGTCCTACTAATCTGATGCTGCTTGGCCTGCTGTGTTCATCCAGCTCTACACACTCATCCTCCAACACCTACCAACAACTTTACTATTGGCTAAAAACTAGAAATATTCAAAGCTACGAATTCCAAATTGTGGATGGACATTGTGTTCAAAAAATGTTTTATTTTGAGTGCATCATTTGAGAAAAATGTGATAAGATATTTGGTATCTTCAAATATAAATGTTCTCGTGGAATAATAAAAATAATAAAAAAAAGTTAGCTCTTAGGTGCTCAGTGTGGAAAAGATAGTTGATGATCCTACAGTAAATTTTCTGGCACAATAAATGCTGCTTAGAGTGCCATAATGAACAATTTACACCAGTGTTGGTTAAATGTATGAATACTTGATGCCCGTTGTGATTATTTAAGCTTTTTTTTATTGCTATTCAGCGTAATGAAAATGCTATGAAATGATTACATGGCAATTTCCTAACTGAAACCAAATCCTCAAAATTTGTTCCTTTCTTTGAATCTGCAGTAAAGCTGTAATACTTTGGAATAAAAATTACCTTTTCGTAGTACAAATATTTAATATTAAGATATTTTTAGTTTTCTTTATCTGTAAAGAGAAATTTGTTATCCAATTCTGTCCTTGATGAAAGACCCATGTTTCTGCTAACTTGCTGAAGTCCCAGTAGGCATCTCTTGCTGTGTTGATTTAGGGGTCGGTGTTTCTGTAAGATTGTTCGTGTTAATCATGTTAATATCAGTCATATCTGCTGTTTTGATACCTTAGTGGGTAGATATATCTCTCAATTGGTATTAAGATGAAGAGAACAGGAACTGTTAGTTGTGAGCTTCCAGTTGCCTGCCACTTGAACACACCACCCCATTCCCTGACCAACATCTCCGTCTCGGACTCGCGGCATTGCTCCAGCACAGCTCAGCACAAGCACATTTCCCAGTTGGGAGCTCTACACCCTTCTGGACTCGATTTCAAGTTCAACAATTTTAGGACTTGCGGCACCTTCTCCAATGTCTTTACCCCAACCCCCAAATGCCAGGCCTTGTTATCACATGGGCTTGCTATCACACATGACCCATTGTTAGCCAATAATTGTCCCCATTTGTAGCAATCCATTCTCCCAGGCTGATTTGTTATCCACTCCTTTGTCTATTCAACAGTTCTTCTGTCTCTTTGGGCTCTATCTCCACCTATCATTTTACTCCTTTACCCCCCCCCACACTATCTCCTAGCTAACATCAATCCTGAAGAAGGGTTCCTGGACCCAAAAAGTTAACTCTGAATTCTCTCCACTGATGCCGCTGACCTGCGGAGCTTTTCCAGCAATTTCTCTTTTAGTAACAACTAACACAGCTAGCTATCAGCCAAGTCAGCTGTTTAGCTGCCAAAACAGCTCTGAGAGTCACTAGGGACAGAAAATTTGCTCCTGTTCGCTATGCCTGTGCTTGCTGGAAGATGTTTGTTTGTAGCTGTTCAAACTTAACTGTAACACCATGCATAGTTAGTAAACTACTGGTGCTGCTGCTAAAGTGCACCCTGGTCGGATACTGGATGATTATTGTTGCTTCAGGAATTCTAGCCCAATGGTAGGCAGTATCTCTATGTTCAGGAACAATGAAAATGAACAAAGATTTAGTTGGGGGTTGTAGTGAAGGTTAGGAAGAAAATTAAGCAAATTTACCAAGCTGAAGTTGTATCAATAGGTTAAGAATGACGACTGAAAATGAAATTGGTTTCTGCTAAATTCAGACTGATCCAGATCACTTGTGGATCCATTAAATGCATAACAAAAATGTATCTCCTCCAGCTAGGAGGGTTGACCAGATATACTCCTGTCAGTATGTGCTATACATTAACATCTTGTATCGTGTAACAACAAAATGGAAATGAGAATTGAGGGTTTCACAGAAACAAAAAGTAATGGCAAGCAATAAGTGAAAAGCTAGCATAAGTGTCATACACTTTGAAACACTTTCTTAATTATTTGGATTAACAAAAGGGAGCGAAATAAAAGAGTAGAGGGTTTTTAGGACAGCTTTGGGGCAGAGTTCTAAATAATAGAACCAAGATGCCTGAATTCTTAGACACGCAGCGGTGCAAATTGGATGAGCGTTGTATATGTCGGAGGCTGGTATTGATAGGATAATAGGACAAGCCATGAGTTTGCAGGAAATTAGATAAGAGGGTTGTTCATACGTTTGTACATGAAGTCTGGAATTTAAAATTCACTCTATTGAAAGACAAATGACCAGTGCATCCAGTTAATGGGTGAACGGAACAAAATGCAGGCTTCAGAATGTTGTTTGAGAATTTGTGGGAGATGAAGTTCAGGAAACCAGAATGGAAAATATTGGAAAAGCTAGCCCTGGATATAATAAAGATATAGATTATAAATCAGGGCAGTTCAAACTTGGGTTCCGTCAATTTAGAATACATGGTGGCTCAGTGGTTAGCACTGCAGTCTCAGTGCCAAGGACCCGGGTTTGATTCCAGCCTCGGGTGACTGTCTGTGTGGAGTTTGCACATTCTCCCTGTGTCTGCGTCGGTTTCCGCCAGGTGCTCCGGTTTCCTCCCACAGTCCAAAGATGTGCAGGCTAGGTGGATCGGCCGTGCTAAGTTGCCCATAGTGTTCAGGGGTGTGTGGGTCATAGGGGGAACGGGTCTGGGTAGGATGCTACAAGTGGGGGGTGGTGTGGACTTGTTGGGCTGATGGGCCTGTTTCTACACTGTAGGTAATCTAATCATAAACTTTCAAATTACATTAACAAAATGATTGCTCTGTCTCTACTTAAAAGGCATTATTTGTTTATTGAATATTCAAGCAAACTGCACAATATAATTAAAAATGAGATTTGAATGTGAGTTTAAATACATAAAAGTTTGTTTATTTGAATTATTCTAATTAAAATGAGCAAGCATTAAATCTATTTAAGTAAAATAGGAGTTAATTTGAATCAGAGGTTGTTCAGGGAAAGTTGCATTTTGTTTCTGCCCATCAAAACCTTAACATCAACCATTAGGCTTCATAATCAAGTAAATTTTAATTGTGTGGAAACGCATGTAGGCTCTGACACCTTTCAACTTGTGTTCTAGGACAAACCAAACATAAAATCAGTAGATAATCTACTGTAAAATTACAACAGTTTTCATTTACATAATATCTTTAATGTAGTTTAAACTGTTTAATGTATTAATATTTGAATAGAATGTTTACAGATAGATCTTGCTTGGTGTAAGATATGTGTACACTGGTTAATCAAACAGCTGAAACATGCTACATAAACAGACCTTTGGCCTGTAATTAGGTTAATTCCATTTGTACACTTGCCTAACAAGGTGGCTAATGAAGAATTAAGCATAGTCTTTTTTTCTTCTTTACTGTCATTTCTCAAGTCATCCAGGTATTGCTTGTAGATTGTTGGTCTACAGGGACTGGCTGCTTTTTAATAATTAAATGTTTACTGCTGTGCAGTTGATGTACTTTCATACATCCATGTCCTTGTTTCTATTGCATGACTGTAGCAACACAGTGTAAGATTGCCAATATTTTCTAAATATGGATTAATGATTGAATGTTGGTGTTTGAATTTTATTTGGTAAGGGGCTGCTTGTCTGTGTGAATGTAGTCTTGAAGGTATGTAAACCATCTTTTAGCTATCTGGTATTTTTAAGGTTGCAACTTGCAGTTTATAAAGAAAAATCGCCTTTACAACAATCACTTGATTGTGACACAAGAAGCAGACACCACTATCTGCCCTCCAAACGACTCACCATCCTGACTTGAAAATATGTCCCAGGGATAGTGTAGGGGGAGATGCTTAAGTTAGTTCACAGGTTGGTGCAACATCGAGGGCTGAAGGGCCTGTTCTGCGCTGTATTGTTCTATGTTCTTTAACTGTCACTGGTTCGAAATCCCTTCCTACCAACACTAGGTGTCCCCACACCATGTGGACTGCCGTAGTTCAAGAGGGCAGCTTACCTCCACCTTCTCTCGGGTGTCAAGGGATATTCAATGTATATTAGCCCAGCTCGTGAGCCAGTCTTCTATGATTTAATAAAAGGAAGTAAAGGACTTATGGCTGTCTGACGATGTGTGTGTCCGGGAGGGGTTCACGTAGCTAGGAGATCCCTAGATTTGTCTACTGGCTGAATTATCCTTTCCAGTTAGATTAAGAACCTGTATAACAACTGAAGGCTTTGTTCTTAGAATTTTTTGTTGTTTCTCATTGTGCAGAGTCTAAAACTAAGGCATAAGGAGTTGTGCATTTAAGGTGGAAATGAACTTTTTTTTGCTGAGGATGGTAAATCTGTATAGTACTTTACTGGAGGGGCTGTTGAGGCTTGCTTGTAAGAATATTCCAGGCTGAGATAGACAGACAGATTTCTCATTTTTAAGGGAATCAAGGGTTATAGAGCAATGGCAGGAAAGTGGAGTTGAGGATTATCAGGTCAGTCATGATCTTATTGAATGGCTGAGTAGATGTGGGCAACATGACCCACTTCTGTTCCTGCATCTTATTGTCTTAAAACACTTTTTAAGCAGTAGAGTTTTTTTTAGGTTTAACACAGTAGTTAATCTTTTAAATATTGTGCATAATCCAGTGAGAATTCTAACTTCAACAATTATAAAGATACTAATTAAGACCAAAGATAACTGATCTCTCCCGGGGAGTTACAAATATAAAATAGCCAGTGTGAAACCTTCAGTCTTTGTCTGCATCCCAAGCAATTCCTATCCATCAGCTGTTATTCGAGTCTCCATTCTTTGTCAAAAGAGATGATTTTAAATGGATATGCAGCTTCTATCCAGCCATGATGAATAATCAAAGCTTGTTTGATAAGTATTTCATTATTGTCTTGCTCGAAAATTGGTTAAATGCATATTAATGCAGATTGTCCAAACCATTCTTCCAACCCAAATCTATTCACAAGCCAGTCCCAATTTTGGAATTGCTTGAGCTAATTTAGGCCAGATTCAGTGCAGGACTGTATAGAAGATAATGTGTTTAATTGTCAATTGTCCTTTTTTTAATAAATAGCTGACCTATTAAGTAACATTAGTCTTTCCTTTTATGTTTTAAACAGTACCTGTACTTTCTTCGCTTACTGGAGCGTATGCTATCCTTACCATACTGCAGTATTAAGGAAGAATATGTGTTGAAATTTCGCAGAAAGATGGAAGATCAGTCTAAGCAACAGATAATTGAACCTTTACAATTTGATGAGAACGGAGTAGCTTTCAGTAAAGGGGAAGGTAAAAACAACTCTACAGTAGAGTCTGGCATTCATTTCTGTCTTTGAGCAAAGTATATGTTCAGGTTCAGTTTCCTTTTTAATTAGTTTTGTGCTGTAGCCCTCTGAAGTTTTGTCAATATTCCATTAATTTTATTTACTTTGATTTTTTTTGCACGATTTGCATGTGTTCAGTTGGCTAATAAAAGAAATCGAGTTTTTTAGGAATTACATTACGGGTTCTTTGTCCCTCAAAGCTGCTTATGATATTTGGAAGTTTTCTCCATAATTCTACACTTTTTGTTAAAATAGTGTGGTAATAAATGCCATTCTGGTGCTCTCAACTACTGGCATGTCACCAAAAAATATTCAATGGAACTATGCTTCATGTTTTTCAGCTAAATAGAAACCAACTTTGAAATGTGCATGTTACTTATTGTCTTACATACTTTGGGGACAGGAATTCTACTGAAGTTGGGTTAACAGACAGCAACTAATAGAAGAAAGATTGGTCAAGAGGAGTTTTGCTAATTTCCAGCTGTTTATATGATATGCTTCATCTTGTACGCAGATTTTTACCATGTTATATATTCCGGTTATACATATGGTTCACAGATTCTGGACAGCTCAGTAACATAAATTAAACCAGACTGTTTGAAATTTCTCAAGTTCACAAAGTGATGAAAACTAAACAAATGATAACCGCATTATTGGTTGTGGGTCACAGCTGCATTACTAGAAGGCATGCATGTCGGCATGAGTATGACTGACGGCTGATGTGTACAATAAACTCCAACAGATTCTGTCCTTGCAGCAATGGAATATGGAACCTTTTATTTATTTCATTAAACCAAATATGAGCATTTGACAAAAGTCATGGAAGTGAAATTAAATCACTAAATATCTATTAAATAGTATATCTAAAGAACATTTTGAGATTTGTACAATTGTGTTGGGTCCTGTTGTGGCACAATGGTGGTGTCCCTGCCCCTGCATTAGTAGGGCCTGGGCTCATGTCCCACCTCCTCCGGGGCGCGTAATAACATCTCTGATCAGGTTGATTTGAAAAAAATGTACAGTTCTATATAACATGGTAAGCTTAACTTTTTGGTCTGTCAGAATCCCCAAGATATTGATAGTGGGGGATCCTGCAATGCTATTACCCTGTTAATTAAGTCCTTGATGCCAGCTGCTATCTTCTGTCCTGCTACCTTCAATAATTTCTGTACACTTAAGCTCAGGACTTTGGCTTCTGCACTCCCTTTTAAAACCGTACTCTAGAGGTTGATTGGCTCGCTGAGCTGGTTTGTTGTTCGGCAGGCGTTTCGTTACCATGCTTGGTAACATCCTCAGTGCAGCCTCTGATGAAGCATCGGTGTGTTTTCCCGCCTGGTTTTTAAACTCTGGGGTCCATTGCAATGGATTACTTCACTTCTGGGTTTCCTCTGTAGTGGAATGGATATGGGGTCGAGTTCAGTGTGTTTATTAATAGCCTATTTCTTCAGAAAAGGACGGGTCTAGGCCTGAAACGTCAGCTTTCCTACTCCTCTGATGCTGCTTGGCCTGTTGTGTTCATCCAGCTCTACACCTTGTTATCTCTAATGTTCAGTCCTGTGTACATTTCCTCTAGCTGTCTAATTAAGCTTTACTCCTAGGGCCTCGCTTTATATTCTACCCTGTTATTCCAGGCCCAAACCCTGCAAACTTGCGCTCCCTATCTCCATGTGCTTTTATTTGATATGTATTGAAGTAGATCAGGTTCAATATTCACTGAGAATGGATGTGCAACTCCTTTTTGTAAAAATCAGGGCACAAGGCATTTGGTCTCATAGGTGAGGAAGTTCTCTTTCATAGAAAGTTTGCACAATTAAGAAAGACAAATCTTTTGAATCAGTTTGAAAATGCTTTACTTAGTGAGATAATAGCCTCAGGAGATGAGAAAGCTTGTCGATGTTTGGTTATAATCTTTTTCTAATTCCGGTAAACAATTTATTTATTTTTAACAGATTATGTTTTAACTTAATTGTTCTCTCATTAATGTTATCAACTTCTGAAAAAGATACTACTTAGTCAACGGCTCTTGTATCTGTACTTAAATGAGGAATATTGAAGTGCAATTGTGTTAGTAATCATAATTGACATTAACTCTAGGTAAACGGAAAACAGCTAAAGCAACAGTCATTGTACGAGACCATGGAAGTGGAAAGGTAACAGTGAATGGGATGGATTATTTGCTGTACTTTCAATCATTCCAGGAAAGGTAATTATTATCTAATGGATTCCAGTGGGACGGTAGCACTTTGACATGTGTGAAAATTTATTTAAGAATCACATGCGCTTCATTGCCAGCTTTGGGAAGAGGAATTTAAAATTTGCAAAGCATGTCTTTTTGTTTTCATACATAATTGTTTTGTTTTGGCTACCTCAAACCCTTTTCTCTGACAAAATCTAATGTTTTTTTTTGCAAGCGTCTAATAGCATACAAGTTCAATGGTTTGCATTACCTATCCCCACAATTGTCACAATTAGTTTCTAAATGTTGGTTGGTATTATGTCTTGGACCTTGTAACATTTTATTCTGGAAAAATTGATTTTACTGTGTGATGGAGCCAAACATTTTGAAAGTACATGTGCTGAAAACTGATACCAGGAATTGAGCTAGTCATTGATTCTGGGAGTGGTCTCCCTACCCACTTCTGTTAATATTTTTAGACTACTGATAAGCATCCCCTCATCTATCACTCACACGGCCAGATCCAAGGCTCCATTCACTTTGAGCTGTGCAACTCAAGGATTTGCCTTAGTGGGGGATATTACCACTTCAGTATTTTGCTAAATCATAGGGCTCAACAAAACTCATCCAATTCTCTATCAAAAGAAAAATTAAACTCTCGATGACATCACATTTCAGAAGTTGCACATCCTCTGTTGCATCTCTAACAAAATTGCACATGGAATAAGGAACCTCAAACAAGAATTGTTCAGCAAACTGTTATCAATTAAACAAGACACTACAAATATTTTTGTAAGATTGGTTTGACCACTATCTCTATGTACCACTGCGCTGAGGCCTTCAAAACCATGACTGAGATATCGGTTTCCACAGCAAATATTGGAGACACATGTCAAGACCATGCAGAAGTCCAGATGCAGCTGAATCTGAGGGAATTGGAAATTCTGATGGATAATTAACATAGCTCTGGAAATGTTCCTTAAGTCAGAAAATTTGGAGGGTTCCAACTCACATAACAGCTGCCGGAGAAAGTGTGGAGGATTGATAACCGATTGAAAACCTGTTAACTGAACTCCCAACTCTCCACTGAACCCCAACTGCTCCTCTCCATCCTCCCACCACTGTCACCACCTGCCTACCTAAAAGGTCATCAACCTAAAACGTTAACTCTATTTCTCTCAACAGTTGCTTCCTGACGTGGAAAGTATTTTTTTTGTATTTGCTGTTTTTGTAAAAATAGCATTGTTTACTTAAATTACAAAATCTCCCCCACCCTCAGAAGCTGTTCCTTTTGTATACAGTAAGTACCTTAATAGCATTCCTGGGGCTGCTGAATAGAAGAACTCAGCCATCCTGTGACCAGCAGCTCCCAGAACCACCATGTAACTCTGTTGAACAATCTATTGTGCAACTGCTAAATGTGCCTTATTTTTATTCATTACTAGCAAGGCTAGTAATTCAGAGAATTGCCAGTTTTTGCAAGCCAGTAGTGGAAACTATTATTAGTACAGTGAATCCATGTGAGCTTTTGAAAAACTTTGTCTGGGGTAACTGGGTTAATCTAGCTATATTTAATTAATTTTTGCTGAACTCAGATTTCCTTATGTAGCTATAATATGAAGGAAACAAGTTTATTTCTTTTGCCCCGTGTGCTTAAGGAAATGTATTTATTATAGACATTATTTATTAAATTAATATTTATTAAAATGTAATAGGTCATTGTCAACGTGTTTGGTATTTACTTAGTGTCAAATAGAATTACAGGTTCAAATTTTACAGGAATCAGTCAAAATACTGAATTGTTGCATGATTCTCTTATTTAATTCAGTATCCATGTGCACCATCACCTCGCAAGTATGATCTCTGATTCACAATTAGCAGTGCCATGTGCAAATAATTATGCTATCGGTAGAAATATAATACTTCTGTTTTAACATGTTGTTCCCTGTGATTTCTAGAGAACAATTGATGTTCCCTTTCCAATTCCTGGACCGATTAGGAATGCATGACATGGAATGTACAGTGCATTCAGGTGGCATATCTGCACAGGCAGGAGCTATTCGCTTGGCTTCTTCAAGGGCTTTGCTTAATTTTATCACTGAAAAAGAGGTGGAATCCATGAGACAAGGTAACTATAATTTCAGTTAAACTTACGAAATAATTTACATCATCCATTTACAATGTGTATGTGCAATTTGAAAATATTACTGCAAAGCTGGCCTTTCTTTACCATTTAAATAAAGCCAGAGTTTAAAATATTCAGCAAACAAGAATGTGCCAGACTTTAACTGAAGATTATTTTTGTCTCCTGTCTGCTGGTACTAGACATGGCTAATACATAATTTTCATTTTTCTAAATTAAATATTTGTAGGGAAGGCCAAAGATAAACCAGATTTAAAATTCATTGTGCCAACATTGGCATCCTCATTACTGTTGTTGTGTTGGGTAAGATTGGTAACTAAGGCTTGGAAGCTGATTACAGTATGTTTAACGTAATAGATATATGGTATCAAGCATTGAGCTGCTCACTTCAGGTACAACACATTCTTAAGAAATGACATCTTGGAAGATCTCTTCAAAACAAAAAACAACTGATCTCTGAAATAGATTCCATGGGAAGTAGAGATGTCCATTTCTATCAATGTAACTTGTATGCTTTTCATCAGAATGATTAGCATTTATTTTTTGCTTTGAGATTTCTATCCGAGCATGAGTATCAGTAAAATCATGATTTATGTGCAGTGCAAATGGCCAATTGCTGCAAATATTGAACAATTTAAAACCTAGAACTAATTTTTAAACCTGTAGTTATACAGTAGTGATTAAATGAACGTGCATTTAGATTCTTTTTCCATTCACGTCAGTTCATGGGGAGAAGTAAAACTTAGAATCAATACCTTTGGGAATTCTTTTTAGCTTAAAATTTAACCTTTGAATTCACTTTCATTTCAACTGTTTGCAGCTGGCTTGCTGACTCCTGATCCTCGTGTGAGAGAGCGGAAGAAGCCTGGTCAGGAGGGAGCCCGCAGGAAGTTCACATGGAAGAAACGTTAATCAGTGCCTTTTCCTGTGAAGCAACCCTGAGGTGGTTTGAAATCAGAAGCAGAACTTCAACAAGACCTGCAGTATGGACACCTGCTTAAACATATTTGAGGGCTTGCAAGATCATTATTGTCTCAGATCTCAATTTCCTGCACATGAGAACAAAGTCTACCTATGGTTTTATTTATCTACAGAAATTCTAGGAATGAATCCCTTAATCATTGTTTTAAAAAGTATTATTTTTATTATCAGACTGTAATGGTGTTTTTTGTGTATGCTGACAAAACAAGATATTCATTTCTTTTCCTGGTGACTTCAGGTGTTTAATTTTATATATTTGATACATTTGTTTACTAGTCTGCATGTTTTGTGTAGAAACCGCTAAGTTTCTATAATGAGCAACTAATCTGCAATATCACTTTTCACTTTGCGACAAGTTTACATCTGTTGTAACTGTGATAATCCTTGTGAGCACTTCTCAAACTTGTTCTCTTTCCCTTCCCTTTCTTTTTTAGAATAGGCATCACATTTTCTTCGTAAATCCAATAGCCTATCAGCCCTTTTAATTCCATTATTTGCATCATTGCTTTCACATTTGTTTAGTTTCCTTGAAAGGAAGAATTATTTTAATGTCATGCCTGATTTCTACTTGTATCAATTGTTTAATATTTGCTCCACTGCAACATTATATAAATCAAAACTTCTAATACAAACTGTCACACTCAGCTGTTACCATTTATAATCCCTGCAGGGATGCTGTTTGTATTAAGTGACTAAAATTCCTGTGACAGTTTTTTCTAGGGATTATAAGGTAGTACCTTTTTGGGCATTAAACTCAAGAACCAGAACGTGTTTTGAAGGATATCATCACACATTTATTTCTGCCAGCGAGACACTGGAAGCTATTATTTGTTAAATCTTGCCTTTTATTTGATATAGTGGACTTTCTTTGGGAACAGTCTCAAAAAGACATTTCCAGAGCAACCAGTGCAGAGACTTTCAATGCAGTCTTCATCTTTGTATTTATGGTGATAGTTTGATTTTTAAAGTTGTCAAAGCCATTTCATTGCTAGAGCCAGACTGTGTAAGTAAAAGCAGAACATGCTGGATGAATTCCCATTTTCTGTTTTCATTTTTCCAACATTCTCACTATTTTGTTTCTTTTCAAGTGTAAAAATAAATTTGGTCCCAGTGTTTCCTAACCAGGAACAACTTGTAGTACAATAAGTATTCATAGTTCTAGCTATCCATCTTTTAGACACTGACTTCAGCTCTCAGATGGCATACGTACAAGACCCACTTCAGAGACAAGAGCACGTAATACAGGAAGTCAGGGCACTTCACTGCACCTCCGAGGGAATAAAAGATCCCATGATCCCACGGAGCAATTATGAAGAGGTATTACGTAGAATGGCATGTGTAATCTAGGGATGATAACATTCTTACGATGTTGCAGTTATTTTTTTAGTAGTACAGAATATAGAGCAATAAGATGCTGTCAAAATAGGTTTGGCGAGCAGTGCATCATATAGTTAATGCACGGTACTGCCATAGGGGGTCTAGTAGTGGAAGTGCTCAGGTTTTGAGGTGGGATCTCTAAACCCATTCAGCTCTTTGAGATGAGAGTAATACAGCAGAGACAAGGCTAACATTCAGAGTTATCACATTCATCTAGAGAAAACTAGCCAGGCATTTCTTGTGTGCCATGATCATACCCAGCTCTTTCTGAAATTTATTTCAGCGTATCAAGAGTTAAGATTTGTGAGTCAAAACTTTCCCCTGTTAACATTGCAAAAAAAAGCAAATTTGTCATCTTCAGTATTTACCACAAGTAGCACCCCATTGCCACTGCTTCTGCCCCTTGGTCACATTCTTAATTTGAGCCAATTTTAGGAGTCTTCTGTTTGTTCCAGAATTGTCTTGACATCACCAAAGCCCCTTGCTTTCATTGTAATATTAATTTCTTCTGCCTTTGAAACTCTCATATCAAGTATGTTAATTCAGTCCTTGCTTTTCCTTTCTGGAATAATAGCTTGTCTATAATCCTTCCAGTCTTGCAATAAATCAGTGATTTGTCACTGCTGTTCTCATATGTTAACTGTTTTCTGGTTCCCAACCCTTTAAAGTCACTTCTGAATTAATGCTTTCAGTGGCCTAATTCTCTACGTACTGATTACAGTGCTATTACTTCTCCAGCCCCTGACTCTGTTCTTGTGTCAATTCCACTGAATTTCACTAAACCATTTGGTGACAAATTAATTATCTTTAACTTTTACCACATTAGTTTTACTCATTGGAACCCTTCATTAGAATCACTTGCTGATAGTAACAAAAATGTTCAAGATTTACTGTCCTTGAAGTCATGCTTTCCAAGTACTCAGCAGGATAGCTGGACGGAGCCAAAAGTAGAAGTAATTTTCTGTTGTCTAATATTTTTTCCCCTTGAAGATAAGAGTATAAGTTCATATTTCAAAGGAACTCTGTTGTTTAAACTGTATGGATGGCTAGAACATAAAGGCTTCCCACTAGATGTCAGTATACGCAACCAAATATCCTTTCAATAGCGTGAGTAAATCTTGTGGATTTCAGCAACAACAGTAATAAGCATTTTTGGTCATCTGACTATGTTCAGTCGTGCAAATCAAGGAGAAGGAAAATAATCTGCTCATTGAAGCTCATCTCCAATAGTAAAATTTGACCAGATAAAACTGGTATTTTAATCCAAACAGTAACTTTTGGCTATTTAAATGGAGCATTTGTTCTCCTCCCTGAATTACTGTGTTTACTATATGCTTTAATAACTCCTCTAACTTCTCTTGCTTGTATTCCAACAGTTTGTTTCCTTTTTAACATTGTTTCTTAGATCAGTATTGAACTCTTGTGTTGCTTTGGGAAGTTGATTTTTTTTATTCCGAATACAAAATGTTACACAATGGGATTTTAATTTTAAAAAAACTCTCCAAATGTGAAAAACCTGAAGTAGTGACTATCTTGAGAGACTTGGGGTCTATATAAATGATTTAAATATCGTGAAGAAGTGCAGACAGTAATCCAAAAGGCTAATGGAATGCTGATCTTTATCGTTCGAGGACCAGAATACCAGTGGGTAGACATGCTTCAGCTAAACAAAACACCAGTCTAACATCTAGAGCCATGCGGTTAGTCTGGACACCACATCTACAGAAGGGTTTAGTGACCTGGGAGGGAGTGCAGTATAGATTCATCATAATGATAACTCAATTCCAGGTGACAATGATTCTAGTTCTTGGGAACTAAATCTCCACACAGGTGCTCCTGTCATCGTTTCTGAAGCAAAAATGTGAAAGCAAAATAGGCCAGATTTTATAGTTTGTGACAAAGGGCTAGAGGTTGCTGTTGATTCCGAAGAAAGATACCCATAAACATCAAGCAATTTTTGAGGCCTGAATTTCACTTTTTCCAACTTTAATTTCAATTTGGTGGCAGCTGTAGGGAATCCCATCAAGCAGGCTAATGAGGTAATCATTGGAGAATTCTCACAGACAGCAAACCAGGAAGTGAAAAGCACAGCTTATACTTCACTTTTTAATCTAATTTTAGAGACCAAAGTGAAGTAGAAGCTGAAATATTGTAACTTTAAAAAACAATCTTTATGGGTTCTTTTGTCATCATAAAATATATTGCACTCCACAAACATAAAACTTATAGGATTTGAAAGTTTTGTTTAGCTGTAATCATGATGTAACATGTCATTCAAAGCATTTAATTTTCATTTAACAAAGCATGACTTTTTCAAGGGGCTTTTCAATGAAGCTAACAGCATAAAAAGTGGAGGTGCTGGTCAGATCGTGTAATTTCTAAAACTGCTATTTGTGAGTACTTCATGTGTGGATATTCAGGAAATTACTGACAAGGACTTTTGGATTTTCACATTTACCAGTGAATTTACCAATGGCAGAGCTTGCTTTTAGTTTCATAGTCACTGGCCAATGACAGTGGAACCTGATAGTTTCACTGTCCACACAGTTACAAAATCTCGTCAGAGTAAGCACTGTGGGAATTGTGGAAAGGTAGTGTTACAGACAATATTACACAGTAATTGGTATGGAACAAGTAAACCTGGAATATTAGAGATAGTGGGAACTGCAGATGCTGGAGAATTCCAAGATGACGGGATGTGAGGCTGGATGAACGCAGCGGGCCGGGCAGCGTCTCGGGGGCGCAGGGGCTGGCGTTTCGGGCCTGGACCCTTCATCAGAGAGGAGGGGTCTGGGCCCGAGGCGTCGGCTTTTGTGCTCCTGGGATGCTGCTTGGCCTGCTGTGTTCATCCAGCCTCACCTTTTGTTAACCTGGAATATTACTTTGATTTAAATTATGGGAATAACAAACAGGGACATGGGTTCAATCCAGCAAAGGCTAACTTTAGGACTAATAGTAATCAGTTCTTCATGTAGAATGGACAGTAAGGAAGAACAGTTAAAGGGATAACTCTGACTTTATTTAAGAAACAATTAGGTGCTGGACATCAGGGTACTCTGGATGAATAAACTAACGTCGGGGGTTGGGGTGGGAAATAAGTTCCTAAGTTCTAATTATTTTGCGCAGTTGTGATCTCTTGACTGAATGGTACAGCTACCCGAAGTTTAAAACATCTAAACTACTGGAGATATCGCCAATTAGCTTTAACATGTTAGCTTTTGAAATTATTCAGAAAATTGTTTCGGATTCCTCCGGTTTCTTGGATAATGTTAGCATGGACGTACATGGAATAGTGTAGGTTAGATGGGCTTGAGATCGGTATGACAGGTCAGCACAACATCGAGGGCCGAAGGGCCTGTACTGTGCTGTAATGTTCTATCTAATTCCAGGGGTTGTTAGCTATGAATTTATACAATTAATGAATGATTTGATTTAATTATTCAAGATATTAAGGAGAACAGGTAGCGTATAATGGGAAAAATACTATTTATTTGTTGGCTATGTAGAACGAGGAGAATAGACTTAACGCCAGACATTTAAAAGTAAAATTAAGAGACATGTTCCAGGAAGGATGATAGAGTTTTGGATCCCATCCCCAAATGATTGTTAATTTTAAAAGATTATACTGATTTTTGTTATCCTGGTATAGTGGGCAAAGTTGGAACAGGTCTCAGATCATCCATGATCTCAGAATAACAAACAGGCTCAATGGGTGAAACAGCTTACTCTATTTTACACCCTATTTTCAAAATAATTCTCCTATGTGAGAAAATGCAGTACCCAGAAAGAGAGAAAATATACATGGTTAATGCCATGCTAGGTCACAAATTTTATTTTCTATCTTGCCAATTTTGTCAATCATTATCCTTTCTTCTTATATATCTTAAGGAAGATACTTTTGTGAATGCCAGACATTCCACAGTACCTTGTTGAAATGGGCATTAAAAGGTGATGTTGCTTAGTTGAATTCAGCATGCAGCATTTGAATGACCTGCTGTGCACAATGAGGATCAAAGGCAAAACTCTCAAACGGCTGGAATTGTATCTGATTCTAAGATGACCATGGTTGTCCATAGCCAATCGTTGTATTTCCAGAATATCACTACAGGAGTTTCTGAGGGATATCCTCTTGGTCCGTTTTTCTTCAGTTGCTTCCTCAAACACATCCCTTCCAGAAGATCAAATGTGATCAATTCCACAGTGCTTAGCTCCATTCATACGAACTGTTTTGAAGCCGATCTACAAAGGTGCTTTGACGAATCTAGATTCTTTTCTAAATTAGATGACATTTGTATTTGACTATCAACCCTGTAGGCTCGAAAGAATTTCACCATTCTTTTCCAAATCCTTGAATGTTACTTACGAAACCATTTCCTTCTGTGACCTTGAGTGAAACAAATTTCCAAATCAGTACTAACATTAGAAAAATGTCATGGGCAACAAAATGGTGCATACAAATTATTTGTTGAAAGCAATTTTGGAAAATTAATGTCCTTCGTTTCTTAGGGTTTCTGTTCTTTGTTTCTTGCTCCTGACAGGATGGGAATGGTCAGCTGCTACTGTTCTTTTGTGGGGAGCTGAAACAATGGTTAAACAAACTGACATAGCTCAGTGCTCAACTATGCCATCATCACCAGTCTTACTCAGTAACTGTTCTCTTCTGTTTTTGTAAAATCACGCAAGAAAACTGGTCCAGACTCAATCTGACATCGCCAATATTGAAATGGCATATTAAATAGTATTCGAGTGGGATTGCAGTTTGCAAAGTGAAAATTAAAACCAAAATCTTTACAATGAATGTTAAATGGAAACAGTATTGATATCATTAAAATGCATAAGAATTTCTGTTTTAGTTTTTAGTTAGTGTGTTTTACAGTAATTGCCAGGAAATTCTTTGGATATGTCCTCTCGGTGTTGGTGTCGCTCTGGGTTTCTGCCAGACAGTGGCAATTTACGTTCATAAGCAGAGTTTTGCCCACACTTCGACTGAAGTAATGTTGGTGGAGTGGAAGCTGTTCTGAGAAATTCTCTTTCACGTTGGCATTAATGTGGTCCTAACTCTTGGTTTAAGGTGTGTTCTGTAGTCAAGATTCACGTAGTGATGGTCATTGTCATTTTTGGCGTAAACAGTAAACTTCTTTATCTCTGTTCTACACCACAAGCAAGTTTCTTTTCAATTGACTCTAATAATAAAAAAAATTGCAGTTGTTTAGCAAATTAGTGATTGCAACATGTGCTGTGGATGTAGTATACCCCTTCCCCTCAAAGGCCAACCAGTATTGCCTTTCATTACTGACCTGGCTCAAATTGGGACACAGAATCTGGTATTAATAGAATGGCTACAGTGCAGGCAGAAGCCATGTAGCCTGTTCCATGAGCACTTTGGCTGGTCCCATCCCTGTGTTTATTTTCCTCTTTACTTTGTTATCTGTCTAATTGTCTTAAAAGAGTAACAATTGAATCTGTGCAGAGCTGAGTCAAATCGGAGTATCAGATCTGAATCACTCACTGTATCTAAACTGTGTTCCTCATGCTGACATTGGTTCTATTGGCAATCACCATAAATCACTACTGTATTCGCAACCTTCTACTAGTGGAAGCAGTTTCTCTCTATCTAGGTTCCTTAAGATGATCACTGTCTCAATATAACTGAATATAGTGTGCAATGGTAATGTGCATAACCCAGAGGTTCAGGTTACTGCCCAAGAGGGAAGTGTTCTCTTTCACAGTGGCACCTGATGAAATTTAAGTTCAATTAGTTAATAAATTTGAAAATAAAAGCCTCCATTTACTCTCCATTTGGCATGGTGTAAATGGAATAGCTGGTAAATAAATATAACAATTCCACTGGGCAGCCATGAGACTATGGGGGTCATTAGCTGCAACTGAATTCAACTCCAATCAGTAACCTCATGGCCTGGTGTATTCTGCACCCATACTTAATGTCAAGCTAGGGATCAACTTGATTCAGTGAAGAGTGCAGGTGATCTTGTCAAGAGCAGCACCAGGCATATATGAACAAATGGTGTCAATACAGAACTACTTCCATATCAAGCAGGACAGTCAGCGTACAGTACAGCTATGTGATCCCACAACTGATGGTTCTGATTAAAGTTCCACAATTCTCCTGTGTCCAGTCATGAATGGTTTCTTTATTCTTTTGTGGCATGTGTGTCACTAGCTGCGTCATCATTCATTGCTGATCTTAATGGCCCTCTTAAAAGGTAGTAGTAAGCTGCCTTCTTCAATCACTGCAATTCATGTAGTGTAGGTACACATAGTGTATTTGTAGGAAGGCAGGATGTTTTCACAGTGACCATGAAGGGCCAGCAATATCATTCAAGTCAGGGTGGTGTGTGGCTTGGAGGGCAACTTTCAGGTAATGGTGTTCTATTGTACTGTGATGGTGATTGGTGAATGCCATGGTGATTTGCTGTAATTCATGTATACGATTCACATTACTGTCACTGTGCGTGAATGATGGAGGGGGTGAATGTTGAAGGTGTGGAATTGGTTCCAATCGCAGGATGTTTTGGATGAGTCAAGCTTCTTTCGTGTGTTGAAGCTGCACTCATCCAAGCTAATGGATAGTATTGTCAGTTCAGTAATTGATGTTGGACTTAAGAATAGGAGAGATTCTTCACTGGCATTAAATGTAAAGGATATTGCAAGGAAAAGGGAGTAATCTTTATTCTGATGGTGATAAGAACCTGGCCATTTGTCACACAAATGTAGAGAGAGAGAGAAAGACGCATTGATTTTTTTTGTCTAATAAACTATGTTCTTTTGTTAAAGTATTTTGGCAAAATCTTGCAATTTGTTCTGTGATCGATTGCCAAAGTAAAAAAAATTGCAGAAATAAAACCTGACTTATTGAGTCAGGCTTCATGTTGGGGTCTGACTTGCCCAGGACTAACATGAGCTAGAATCACAATAAGAGGGAGCCCTTGGTGGGATAGAATTTTGTTGAATACAGGAGGTATCTTTGATCTTTTTCTTTTAAAGAACTGAGTAAGTGGAGGTATTGAGCTTATAATGTTGTTGTGAGTTAAGTCAGAGTGGAGTGTCAGAATGATTTGACCCATGCTAAAAGGTTTCTAGAAGTTAAAAAAATGTAACCATGGATTATTTGATATCTTTGAAGCTACGCAGAAAGAGTTAGCAGATAAATTGAAGGTAGAATTTTTTTAAAAAGGATCTCATAAGGAAAAGATGCATTTAGAGATAAAAGGAGGGAAACCTACAACTGTCCGTCTTCTGTCCCACCTATCCGCTCCTCCTACCTGACAGCAATCCCCCCCCCCCCCCCCCCACTCCCTACCTGCACTCACCTATCGCCATCCCGCCTACATACCCTAGACCAACACACCCCCCTTTTTATTTCAGAGCTCCCTTCCCCTTCTCCCATTTCTGAAGAAGGGTCCCGACCCGAAACGTCAACTTTCCTGCTCCTTTGATGCTGCCTGTCCTGCTGTGTTCCTCCAGCTCCACACTGTTATCTCAGACTCCAGCATTGGCAGTTCTTACTATCTCCAAAGTTGAAACTGATAAGTGATCATCAAAATTTACTAAGATTTGGCTAGAAATGAATAAAAATAATAAATGGAAGCAAAAGAGCGGAAAAATGGAAAGGGTAGGGAGTGAACAGTGAATTGGAAATTGAAGCAAAAGAATAAAAAACTGGAAATAAGAAACCTTGATTTGGCAAGGAAGGAACAAGAAAAAATAACAAAAGGGAAATGTAATTTTTAAATCATTTTGAAATCTAAAGAGAGGGTAATCAGGCAACATGGCTAGAGAAAAGCTTAGTAAGAAAGAAAAGGTGGTAGATCAGAGGAAGGTTCTGATTCTGAAAAGAGATTTGATTTAAATTTGAAGAAGTGCTCACTGAGCCGGTGAGTTTGATTGCAAATGTTTTGTCACCCTACTAGGTAACATCGTCAGTGTGCCTCCGGTGAAGCATCGGTGTTCTGTCCCGCTTGTTACTTATATTCGTTGGTTTGCTGGGATGTTTGATGCCACTTCTGGTTTTGTTTCTCAGTGGTTTGTACGCAGGGTCTCATTCAATGTGTTTGTTGGAGTTCTGGTTGGAATAACAGGCCTCCAGGCATTTCCTGGCATGTCTCTGTTTGGCTGGTGCAATTATGGATGTATTGTCCCAGTCAAATTTGTGTCCCTCGTTGTCTGTGTGTAGTGGGACAAGTGAGAACTGGTCATCTTTTTGGTGGCTAGTTGGTGTTTGTGTATCTATATTGTTAGTTTTCTTCCAGTTTGGCCTATGTAGCATTTCTCACAGTCCTTGCTTGGTATTTTATATATTACCACGGTTTTGCTGGTTTTGGAGATGAGATCCTTTGTTTGTGCAGGCCAAATTGAAAGGTTCAAATTAATCCCTTCAATCTGTGCAGTTTAGATGTTTCAGATTCAGTAGAGGTCTACAATCACATCAGTCCAGAATACTAAGTTAATGAATAATATCAACACATTGCATTTGAGCAAACAATGTAATACATTAATCTAACCAACAGAATTAAGTAAATACAAAACAAAAGACACAAATGTATGCTTTCTACACCGACCTGACAAACTCCTGATGAAAGAATACATTAAATGAATACTAATCAGATACAGGATAGACTTTTGAATTAATCTGGATACCCATTTGTGAACAGGAAAACCTTGTTTCTTCACCGATACAGAACATATCAAAGTTCCCATTGACAATTGTCTGATTATTCTGGCCTGAAAATGGACTCTTCAAAACACTTCAAGTTTCTGCATTAATGGAAAGTGAGATCACTTTTAGACTAGTCTAATCTGCAGCTGATGTAGACCACAGCCTCACCATTCTCAGTCCGATACCCATATACACATACACACAACATGGTGCATGAATCCCTTATGTTATAGACACTCTGGGATTAGCCTCTTCTTAATTAAACTAGTTAAATAAACACAACACTATTACCAAATTATATTTTATGTGACCTGTCCTAACTACATAGGTCACTTTAAGATCGGAATTGACATTGTCTGGTCTTACCTCCAAGAACGGTAGGCCCCTATTCATTACTGTATCTGTAGCTCAAGGACAGATTCAGTTGATCAGATACTGGGGATAGTTCATCTATTACATTGCTGAAGCCATTTCTCACTGTTAGTAAATACTATTTTGAGATATGTATAGTTATTAAGAAATATTAGTAAAAATTAATAACAAAAAGAAGCATCTGTTCATCACTAGTTATTAATCACATTCTTCAATTGCAAATGTAATTGAAATGCTTCTTCTAATTAAGTTTATCAGTTTTTGAAATTAAATGTGTCACTGTAACAGTGCAAAAAGGCTCCTTTCAGGGAGAATGTTTCAATCCAGAAAATAATGTCTCTTTGCCTTCATTAGTCAAGAAAAACACACCTCTTTGTAAAATGCCTCTAAAAATGTCCAGATTAAGTGAGTGATTCTTATGTCTGAAATCTATGGACCCGAGTTCAGTTACAATCTTCTGCAGTATTTCGCTTTAGTATACTAATGTGTCAATGTCTACAGTGTCACAAGGCAGTTATCTGTATTTCAGGATTTTCTTGCAGGTGCTTCTCAGTTTCTTAGTCTGACATGAATAAATGGTGAACAAGCAACAAAAAGACTCTGGGAAAACTGAACAGGTCAGACAGCCTCTGTGTACAGGAGCAGAATTAATGTATCAGGTCAACCACCTTTCATTGGACATGGGGTGAGGTAAGAATTAGTTACAGACAAAAAAAACTGCAGATGCTGGAATCTAAGGTAGACAAACAGGAGGCTGGAAGAACACAACAGGCCAGGCAGCATCTGGAGGAAATGTTTTGGGTATTACCCTTATTCAACTTTCCGGAGAGAGAAGTGTTTCTGGAGGTTTCAAAGGTGTTGTAAGTATAGAAGGTGGGTCTGAATTTTTCGAGGGTTCAGAATGTACCTGTTGGCCTTGAGGGATGAGATGGTGGAGAAGACAGAAGCTGAGGAAGGCTGTGTGCCTATGGGTTTGCCTGTAGTGGGTTTGTTTCATATCGTGGGTGAAGGGCTGAAGACCTCACAGCAGTGTGGCAGTGAGAAAGGAACTCACAGATCGTGTCTGATGGAGGCAAGGAACTGCTGCAACGTGAGCATTCTTTGAAGAGACTTCACAGTGGTAAAACTCGGCAGCATCTGGTGTAAAGAAATCAATGATTACTTGAGTTCTCCTTTCCTCCAGATGCTGCCTGGTTTGATGTGTTTTGAACCAGAATTGAATGGGTATACTAATCAGAAAAGACTGAAACGGGATGAGACTCTTTTCTCTGGAAACGGGAAGCCTGATGAGTAATAAAATCACCAGTCAGATCCAACAAGGAATCCACGAGATAATCGTTTACCCGATGAGTTGTTGGCAAACGAAACAGTTGAGCTAATGCACAGATAATTGTATGGACCCGAAACAGTTAACTCTGTTTCTCCGGATAGATACTTCCTGACCTGTTGAGCTTTTTAAGCTTTTTTTAAATTTCAGATTTCTTGAGTATCCGCAGTAGTTTGTTTGTTTTTAGTGTGAGTGAATGAATGAATTCATGTTTGGGTGGGGGTTGCGCTCGATGAAAGTATTTTTTTTCCTTACTCTTCCCCCATAAAGCCAGCCGTGACTGTGGAAGCTATGTTTCCATTGAGCATCTCGGAAGTTTCGAGAGGCAGAAAATGACCATCAAATCCCGCAGACGCCGAGAATAACATTGCCCACCTCCCCCCGCCCAGGCTAAAGGCTCGCCGCCCGCTGGGAACACACAGTTGCTTCCGCTTCGCTGGCCCAGCTGGTGGTTGCACAGCATTGTTGTGGCAGACTTTCCACTGCATTCAGCCTCCCTTCTCCCACATTCGCACCAATGACCTGAGCAAAGTGCTCTTTTTCGTCTCTCTGACAACCACAGCGGAACCATTGGTGCACAAACTAGCTCCCTATCCTGGTTGGCTGTGGTAACTCTTCATTTAGATTAGTCGCATCGATACTCGTTTTTCGTGTATTCTACATTCCTCTACTTATCTAGTTTTCATATGGATTGTTTTGTTTATTTGCGGAAACGCTGTGAGCCTATTTTGTCCTTTAGGTGGTCGTGACCGAGAAGACAAATCGAAGGTATTTCAATGTCCATCCTGTGTGTGTGACTTGTGCATTCTCGTGTAAACCTCTACGCGTTCTTCAGTTGCTACATGTTGAGTGAAGGAGAATGGAGTTTTGATTTTTCCCTTTCTGCAAAGGGTGCCAGTAAGACGAGAGCGGTGTGAGGCAGTTTCAACTGGCTTGCAGCTGGGGTCTGGTCTGCCAGCCTTAGCACTGAACTGATTTCATGTAGGTAAAAGCCCAAAGAACTGCGGATGCTGTAAATCAGGAACAAACAGAGAAGCTCAGCAGGTCTGGTAGCATCTGTGAAGAAAAGAAAATCAGACATAACGTTTCGGGTCCGGTGACCCTTCCCTCAGAACTTTGGAGCAATTACCCATACCAGTTCTGAGCAAAGTGTTGCTTCATGCCTGAACGGTCTTATGTTTCCTAAAATCAGAAATTGCTGGAACTACTCGGCATGTCAGGCGATGTCTGTACGGAGTTAATGGCAGAGTTCATATTCACACCTGCTGAACATTTGCAGCATTTTCAGTTTTTATTTAAGATTTTCAGGATTCTGGGTGTTTTGCTTTTGCCTCATTATGTAATTGTAAAGTAACGCCATCGTTAATTAAAGATGTATTGTCATTGAGCAATATTTCCAAACCTTTTTCTAGCGGTCTTTTACATATAAATTAATATAATCCTCTGACAGGATTCACATTACTAATAATCTGCATAATTTGTGTTTTTATCACAACACGTTGAAAAGTTGCATTGTCAAAATTCTTCAGGAAATATTTCATCTAACTGGTCAAGCCCTGTACCTGACATTTCATAATTAGCTACCTCGGATTGTTCCAGTACTAAAGTTGTCTGCAAAAAAAACGTGTGAAGGTTTTTTTGGTTTTTTTTATATGGTGGTTTGCAACATGATGCATGCAGGATAGCTAAACGTCAAAATCTTTCTTAAAGAAATAAGATTGTATCAAATACAGCTACTAGAGCGCAAACAAACCTCTAATGTTTTGTACTGAAAACGAAAATGCTGGAAATCGTTGCAGCTGAGGCAGCATCCTTGGACCGATCAAGCTAATGCTTTGAGTCTAGATGACTTCTCATCAGAGCTGCAAACTAACATTTCATTAGAGCTTTTCTCTCTGGAACGGATGCTGCCTGACTTGCTGTGATTTTCAGCATTTTTTTTGTTTTCAGTACAGATTCCAGCATCTGCAGTAATTTGCTGCTGTAACATGTTTAGATTGTATGCAGGATTCCTCTGCGTGTCACTTACCTTCACAAAATGGAAGCTCAAAAAGCAAACAATGAGGAAGGAACATGATGAACTGTAACTTGGGAATTTGGTAAAAATGGGGATGACAGGTGGAGGAGGAGGGAAGTGTCACTTTTTGGTTTTTCAGTAGTTGGTGAGTATTCGAAGATATTAATTAGCTAAGCAGGTTGGTGAACTTTTAAATTATTCTCAATGGGGGCAATAGTTTAAACTGGTACTGAGGAGAAGTAAGAATTGCATTAAACTTATCGCATGACTTGTTAAAGTACTTGGAAAAGCTCAGCAGGTCTGGCAGTTAACGTTTTGTGTCCAGTGACCCTTCCTCAGACAATAACTCTGATTTTTCTTCACAGATGCTGCCAGACCTACTGAGCTTTTCTAGCAACTTCTGTTTTTTTGTTCTTGATTTACAGCATCCGCAGTTCTTTCGATTTTTCGTTTTGTTAAAGTAACTAAAGTAACTACAGACAATAATTTGAGAGGGATTTCTAAGCTGAACTCATTTAGTTAAATATAACACAGAATTAACTTGGCAATGGAGGTGGTGTATTGGGGCTCCAGCACCTTGGAGCTAGGCAAGGACATCTCCAGCAGCTTGAAGAACTGCAGCTCCGGGTTGATGAGTTAGAGTCCAGGATTTAGATCCTATGATGTATCAAAGGGAATGGGAATTACCTGGACACTTGTTCCAAGGGACAGTCATACCACTTAGTTTACATCCATCTGATTTAGTCTGTGGAAGAAGAGATGGAAATGATGTTGAGTGAGATAGATCAAGAACCTTGAAGACTATGTGACCGAGATTGCAGGGAGGTGAGCAAATAAATAAAATGTCATTTTTAGTGGTGGAGTAGAAATGAATGTTATTGTAACAAGAAAGAGTATAGTTTGGCTGTGTTCATCCAGCTTCACACTTTGTTATCTTGGATTCTCCAGCATCTGTAGTTCGCATTATCACTGATTTACGATTTTAACCTCACTGGGAAGCCTCTTCCAGGGATGCCGAACCTGAAGAAGTTACCCTCCTCCCTCCGGACCAACCTCGGGGAATCTCTCGCCCACTGCAACTCTCTTGTCTTTTTTTCTCTCCATCTTTGGTCCGCATCCCCCTCTCTCCCTATTCATTCCAGTTCCCTCTCCCCATCTCCCTCTCTGATGAAGGGTCTAGGCCCGAAACGTCAGCTTTTGTGCTCCTGTGATGCTGCTTGGCCTGCTGTGTTCATCCAGCTTCACACCTTGTTATCTTAGTTTGGGGATAGGTATGTATCTCTGTAGTTCTGAGTTGCAGCAGCTGTTTGCCTGCTTAGGGTTAAAGACACCTTCAGGCCAGAGCGGAACTAAGAGTTGGAAAGAAAAGATCTACATGTTGTGGTGAATTTGAGTATGACTGACATTGCTACTAAGAGCATACAGACATGAGAGAATTCAAGCAAGTATGGTCAGAGCAGGAAAATTGTCTTCAAGTGAACAGGTGATGAAGGGAGGTTTGGATATCCAAAGAAATAGAGAGTAACTATAGGGATTCATAAGAGTAAAAAAAAAATTTAATATCAGGAGAGAAAAAGTACTGGAGAAAGTCAAGGAATTAAAATCTGACACATCCCTAGGACCTAATGGACTTCATCCCAACATTCTAAAAGATGTGATTGTTGAGATCATGGATGTGTTGTGGGACTCAAAGTCAGGTCTGTGCAATGAATAAGGCCCGAAATCACCCCAGTCCAACACCAGCACCTTCACATTATGCAATGGATAATAGTAAAAGGCACTTTATCTGAATGTGTAGAGGTTCCACAATAACGTGGACTTGCGGCACGAATCGAGATAGATAATTTAGGTCTAATTGCTATTACAATGTTATAGTTATAAACAAAACAAGATTAGAAAATAAACATTCCAGATGGTCTTCAAAACAGACAGAATGGAAAAGGTGAACACATAACCCTGATAATAAAGGAAAGCATAAAGTAACCAGCGAATAAGGATCATGGCCAAGAAAATCAGTAAATTCAATAACTATGAGTGGAGATTATGAATAGAAAACATCAGGAAATGTTGGTGGGGATAGTTTGTAGACCACACTTTAATATAGCTTTAACAGGGAGTTGTTGGAGTTTGCAACAAACATAATGCAGTAGTTGTACGAGACTTGCATTTCGTACAGACTAGTTAAATTTTAAAAAGTGAATTAGTAGATGAGTTTGTATAACAGTTTTATAGCAATTTCCTAGCGAAATATGTTGTGCCAGCAATTGGTTAGTGCAATTTTAAATCTAATATTATGCGGTGAGACTGAATTTACTGGTATTAGTAAAGGATCTACAGGGAAATAGTGAACATAGAGACCACTCTCTCCGTGACTCCCTTGTCCGCTCCACACTCCTCTCCAACCCCACCACACCCGGCACACCCGGCACTTTCCCCTGCAACCGCAGGAAATGCTACGCTTGCCCCCACACCACCTCCCTCACCCCTGTCCCAGGCCCCAAGATGACTTTCCATATTAAGCAGAGGTTCACCTGCACATCTGCCAATGTGGTATACTGTATCCATTGTACCCGGTGTGCCTTCCTGTACATTGGGAAAACCAAGCGGAGGCTTGGGGACCGCTTTGCAGAACACCTCCGCTCGGTTCGCAATAAACAACTGCACCTCCCAGTACAAACCATTTCCACTCCCCCTCCCATTCTCTAGATGACATGTCCATCATGGGCCTCCTGCAGTGCCACAATGATGCCACCCGAAGGTTGCAGGAACAGCAACTCATATTCTGCCTGGGAACCCTGCAGCGTAATGGTATCAATGTGGACTTCACCAGTTTCAAAATCTCCCCTTCCCCCACTGCATCCCACAACCAGCCCAGCTCTTCCCCCCCCCCCCCCACTGCATCCCAAAACCAGCCCAGCCTGTCCCCGCCTCCCTAACCTGTTCTTCCTCTCACCCATCCCTTTCTCCCACCCCAAGCCACACCTCCATCTCCTACCTACTAACCTCATCCCACCTCCTTGACCTGTCTGTCTTCCCTGGACTGACCTATCCCCTCCCTACCTCCCCACTTATACTCTCCTCTCCACCTATCTTCTTTTCTCTCCGTCTTTGGTCCGCCTCCCCCTCTCTCCCTATTTATTCCAGAACCCTCACCCCATCCCCCTCTCTGATGAAGGGTCTAGGCCCAAAACCTCAGCTTTTGGAAATGTTTTGCCCTCCTTTCACTATCATTGGGTCAAAATCCCGGAATTCCCTCTTGAAAGGCAGCTCACTGTCATCTTTTCAAGGGCAACTAGGGACGGGCAAGAAATGCTGGACAGCCAGCAACACCCACATCCCACACTTGAATTTAAAACAACATTTTTGTTAGGTGATGCAGTCATGTAATAACAATACAATCTACGTTTGCTTTGCTATTAAGAGTATTTGCACTTGTGCAGAAGCAGAATTAGAAGGACTCCTCGATATCCTCAATAATTATCAATCTTCCCTTAAATTTAAAGCGACTATATACGAGGCAAGCGCTAATTCCTTAGATATGAGGGGATTTAAGTTAGCACAAGATAGCATACATTAAGTTAGTAACAGCATTTTTCAAAAGAGCTGACACACGTCTTTATACAAAATCCATCAGCCCAAACATAGATCAGCACAGATTGATGAGGTTACAGCTAAATGTATTTCCATCACTTATGTACCAAGCTGGAAGATTTTCACCTGCCAGTACTACCCATTTTATTGTGTCTCTGCATATAAATTTTACAATTGATGCAGTGCTCGTTACAAGAGCACCTACTGCATTTGCCTCATATACTAACCTCTGCACCGATGCAATTTTAAGAGAGCAAAGAACAGTACAGGAATAGGCCTTTGGCCCTCCAAGCCTGCACTGACATGCTGCCCATCACAACTAAAACCCTCTACCCTTCCAGGGAGCGTATCCCACTATTCCCATCCTATTCATATATTTGTCAGGAGATTAGAGATTTACCATTTATTTACAAGGAATTCATTACAACATTCAAGTTCTGTAGCTCCCAGTTAACTGAACATACTTTTGTTGACATGTTTAAGACTATTCTCTCTGCTTTACAGCCTCCCCGCTCCCAGTCTTTGCAGGCTCTTTCTTTCCGCTTACCTTGTAGCTACTGTTTCTTCTACCCTGTGCCTTGTAAACACAAAGTGTTGCTTCCTTGCAGCCTTTCTCTGTTGCCTCTCACTGCAGCCTCCTTCTCCCCTTGAAGCACAGCAGCCTTCATCTCTTTACCGCTTACAGCTTCCCAACTTTGTGCCGTCCTTCTTTCCTCAAAACGTCTTGCAGTCGTCTTCTCCACCTTTTAGCCTCATTCCTCCTACAACCCCTCTTGCAGGCTGCATGTTCCCATCCAGCTCACTGACAATGACTCCGCCCCCACAGCTCTAGTAAACTGCAAACCTGACAGGACAACCCATCCTTCCATCCCCACTCCACACCTTCCAATTTTCTAGCCTCAGCAAACAATGCCCCTTCAGCTCCTAACAGATGGTAATAACCCCTATCCCAGGCCTGGCTTTGATTAAAAAGGCCCCCTTTACAGGCCCTCAGCAAACAGTAAATCTCTCCTTAAGAGATTCCGTCATCATTAATTTACCTAAAGGTTCATCACCAGCAAGCGCAGCAAAATACAGTCTCTGATTTGAGAGCTACCTACTGTTGCTTTCAACTCTTCATGGGGGCAACTTTTCTCCCAAGGTCTCCCGAGGACAATTTCGAGGGTGAATTCAGCTGGTATTCTCACATGTTCTGAATGCTCATGCTGAGTATGACAATCGAAAGTATTTAAGTAACGAGCAAATGGCCACCAAAAATTGATAGAAAGGGAAGAAAATAGAATATGAGAGTGATTAAGCAGAAATATTTAAACAAATTGTGTGAGCTTCAACTAGTAAACAAAATAGAATGTCGCTGAAATAATTTTTTTTTGTCTCTGAAGCAGAGACAGGTGAAATTTTCCAGTGAAATAAGGGAATGGCCGAATCATTGAACAATATTTTGTGCCTGTCTTCACGGTAGATGTCACACGTTACATTGGATGCAGAAAGAAAGGTTAATCTAGGGGCTAATAAGAGTACAGAAGTTAATGCAGTTAATATCAATGGAGAAAAAGTGCTGGGGAGACTCATGGAACTAAAACCCAACAAATCTCCAATTCCTAATGGCCTACGTCCTTACGTTCCAAAAGTGACAGCTGCAGAGTTTGTAAATACACTTGCTCTAATTTCACAAAATTCTGGAATGTTCCCAACAAATTTAAAATGTGACACTGCTGCTCCATAAAAAAAGGGCAGGATAAAACATTGAACCGTGTGCCAGTTATCAATCATTGGAAATGTACTGGCATCATTAAGGAAGCCTTAATAATACACTTGGGAAAGCCTAGTTTGATTAGAAAAGTCAGAGTTTTACAAAAGGAAAACTTTGTTTGATAAATGTATTAGAGTGCTTCGAAAATACAAGAATTTTGGCAGATAAAGAGGAACCAGTAGATGTGATAAACATTGATATCCAAAAGGCATTCAGTAAGGTGCCACACAAAAGATTAAAACAGAAGTTAAGAGTTCATGGAGTTGGTGATGCTGTAGTAGCAAGAATTGCTTAATGGACAGAAAGCAAAGAGCGTACAGAATTGTGGTATTTTAAAGTTGGCACAATGTGACTAACAGATTACCACAAGATTAGTGCTGAGACCAAAACTTTTTATGATCTTTATTAAAACTTAAATGAAGACCCCCAGAGTAACTTATTTGCTGATGATATAAAACCAGGTAGAAATGCAAACCGTGTGGAGGTCACAAAGAAGTATAGCCAAGTGAATCAGCAACAAGGTGAAACATGGAGTTTGATATAGGGACGTGTATGTTTTCATCGTAGAAATAGAATTTTTTAAAAGTGTGAAACTTGTAAATGTTAATGTTTAGATGGATTTGAGGAGCGCTTTTACGAGGAACGCAGAAAAAAAGTTGGCATGCAGGTAAGACAAACAACGCAGGTGTTATGTTGACTTTTATTGCAATGTGATTTGAGTATGAGAGTAAGGAATTCTTACTGCAAGTGTTCTTCAGACCAAATCTGAAGGGGTCAATCATTTTGGACTGAGATAAAGAGATATTTCCTCACTCAAAATATTTGGAATTCTCTATACCAGAAGGTTATGGGTGTTGAATATATTTAACGCAGTGGTAGGCGGAGGCTTGAGTGGGTATAAGTGGAAAGGAGTTAGAGCACAAAATCAACTCTGACAATATTGAATTGTGAAGCAGGCTGTGTGGTCTCCTGCTTCTGTTTCTTGTTTATTATGTTCTTCATAGAGGCATAGCATTCTTGCAGTGCAGAAGCAAGCTATTTGGCCCTTCGAGTCCACGCTGACCCTCCAAAGAGCATCCTACCCAGACCCACCCCCTACCCTAACCCTGTAACCTTGCATTTCCCATGGCTAATCCACCTAGCCTGCACCTTTGGACTGGTTATTCCGTTCAGAAAGCACATAATATCAACCATGACAATTTATTTTATACATTCAAGGGATGTAGATATTTCTGGCTAGGCCAGCATTTACTACTCATCCCTAGTTGTCCATGAGAAGATGAAGGTGAGCTGACGACTTGAACTCCTGCAGTCCATTTTATCTAAGTACACTCACAGTGCCACTAGGGAGGACATTCCAAGACTTTAATCAACATTGAAGGAACAGAGATACATTTCCAAGTCATAGTGGCAAGTGACTTGGAGGGGAACCTGCAGGTAGCATTGTTTCCATGTATCTGTTGCTGCTGTCCTTCTAGATGATAGTGGTCCTCACTTGGAATGTACTGTCGAAGGGGTCTTGGTGATTTTCTACAATGTAGCTTGCAGATGGTAAACACTGCCGCTACTAAGTGTCAGTGGTGAAGGGGGTGAACACTTGTGGATGTGGTGCCGATCAAGCAGGCTGCCTTGTCCTAGATGGTGTAAAAGATTCTAGAGTTATATTGGAGTTGCAGTCATCCCGGCAAGTGGTGAGTATATTATCACATGCCTGGCCTGTGCCTTATAGATGGTGGGCATGTCTTGGGGAGACAGGAGGTGAGTTATTCACAGTATTCCTAGCCTCTATTTCATAACAGTCTAAATTATCAGAACAGATGTTATATTAAATGGCATTTGTTATAGAAATAAGATAAAAGTAAGATATTGTGCACTTCAATACAGATTTAAAGTCTGAGAAAAATTCACGAAGAATGAAACATTATACCAGTCAAATGTAACAGCTGTGAATCATTCTGTAGCACTCATTTGTAAGTCAGAAGATTGATGTCAGAACGCTGTGGTTTGAAGTTTCACTCTGGAGATTTGAATGCACAATCCTGGCTGGCTATTTCAGTGCAATATTGAGTAGTATTAAACTATCAGCGATGCCGTCAATCTGATAAGATATTCAACTGAAGTTTTTGTCTGGTCTTCTGGGTGAATATAAATTATCATCACACCATTCATGGCATCGTGGTATATAATTGGAAAGAAGCGGTCCCGAGTTGTCTTCCACGTTGAGTCCAAATCCCGTGAAGTCTCATGGTTCCAGATCTAATGTGGAAAAGGAAACCTCTTACTGGTGACCACTTGCTGCCATCCCTTATCGGACAAAGTCGTAGCTTCCACATCAAGCACCTCTCGGAAGATGCACTAAGAGCAGTAAGAACACAGAATATGCTAGTGGCTGAGCACTGCCACTAGTGAGGGTAGTGCTACGAGTGACTAAGCCCTGAAAGACATATCACCTGCTACAGGCCGCTGCTAAATGCTAAGAGAACCGATATGATGAAAAAACCTACTTGACCTCATCCTCACCAGTCTACTGTTGCACATGCATCTGTCCTTGACAGTATTGGTAGGCACTTGCATGAGATGAATAGTCTACTCCCACTCTTAACTCTTGCGTTCTTGTGACTATAACTGTCCACGGATGTGGATCTTCCCCTGTTATTTAGCAATGCTGGAATGGCTATGAAAAGACAACTTATTCATGAATGCCATTGTTAAAAAAAAGAAATCTGCCATCTTTAACTGGTCAGCTCCACAGGTGATTGTAGTTCTAAACTAATGCAATTGATGTGTTAACCTGTCATCTGGAGTAATCTAATCGCTTAGTTGTATCAAAGCATTTAAAAATGGTCCAAGGAAGTGCCCCAGTTTAACTTTCTCAAGTCAGCCACAGATGAGCATTTGGACTTATTAGGAAATAAACAATTTGATTCTGAAGCAGATATGGAATATTATCCTTGTATAAATTGCCTAACTGTAATGTAAGCTTTGGTAAGATATATCAAAACTAATACACTGCATGTTCTTTTTCTCCATGTTCTGAAATCCTGTTTTCAAGGCTGTCTGTTAGAGAAAGCTAACAGCTCAATGTAAGCAATTATCTGTAAAACCTATAGACACAATCACCAGGAATTTCCTTGGCAATATTTCTGATCTTTGATTAATGGACTGAAGTAATGGTAGTTCTTCAGGAATTCCCAGTTGAACCCCTTCAGTATGGCTACATGGAGAATGTTAATAATCCCCACAAATAAACAATTTCAGGGTTTGGATATTGTAACCAAGTGAAAGACACTCCTCCATCAATTTCAACCACATGCATTTCACACTGGATCAAAACTTTAGTAACTTAGAATTTTCGGATCAGAGGCTGCAGCATGTGGTTACAGATGTCTATGTATAATGTTGATTCTTTAAAGAAAAAAGTTGTGAAAATACAGGGACCTTAAAGCACTTTAATCAAAAACCATGTGTATTTGTCTTCCTCCTCTTCATTTCCACATGCTGTCATTCATTGATGTTGGCTGTTGGCAACATATCAGCTTCCATATGACACTTGGCTTTAACTCTCCATCACTTCATTCACTCTAGTTCCCTGAAAGTGGAGCCATCGGTAGACAGGGTGGTGAAAAAGGCATTTGGCACACTTGCCTTCATTGGTCTGAACATTCAGTGTGGGAGTTGGGATGTCACATTCCAGCCATACAGGCCTATGGTGAGGCCACTTTTCTAAATACTGCGTACAATTCTGGTTGCCCTCCTGTAGCAAAGGTGTTGTTAAACTTGAGAGGGTGTAGGAAAGATTTACAAGGATGTTGCTGGGACTGGAACATTTGAGTTCTAAGAGAGGCTGGATAGGCCAGAACCTTTTCCCCTGGAGCGTCACAAGCTGAAGGGTGACCTTATAGAGGTTTATAAAATCGTAAGGGACGTGGATAGGGTAAATAGCCAAGGTCTTCAAGGTAGGTGAGTACAAAACAAGAAGGAATAGGTTTAAGTGAGAGGGAAAGATTCAGAAAGGACCTGAGAGGCAACATTTTCTCGCAGAGGTGGTACGTGTATGGAATGAGCTGCCAGAGGAAGTTGTGGAGGTGGGTACAATTACAAATGCTGGCAATTAAAAGACATTTGGATGAGTACATGAATGGGAAGTGTTAAGAGGGATATGGACCAAATGTGGGCAAATAAGATTAGGTCAAGTTGGGATATCTGATTGGTGTGGATAAGATGTATGATTCTTTTATCGTACAGTCATCTTATTCTGTCCAATTGCCCGTCTAACAATAAGGATTGGACTATTGAAAACTTCTTGAACTGAGCATTGCCAAAATCAAAGCCATTGTTTTTACCCTTCCGTGAACTCCATACCCTGGTCACTGGCATCATGATTGTGCAAAGCTTTGACACCCTGCTGAACCACAGCTGAGTTATAAGTCAAACATCTTTCTATTGCTAATACTACTTATTTCCATCTCTGTTGCTTCCACAGCTCCTTCACTGGTGAAATGGTATTGACATTTTGCTCTCTCCCTGCCTGTACACCACCACTTGTGAAGGATTGGCGTCTTTGCTTGACATTATTGAGGGTTACCTCAGCATCGACAGAAATAAGAATATTCCTCAGCATTTCGGTGAATCTGAGCCTTCTATTGCTTTGTCAAATCCAAAATGCACATTAGCCACATTTCAGCCAACTCTGTAAAGCCAGTGCAATTCCAAGTGGCCCTGAGGGTTAATCAAACTTTTATTGGCCATCCCTAGTGATTGTGTGTAAATATTGTACCAGGTTCAGTGAATAGGTGCTGCTGCATTACTCCTGTTGACCTTACTGCTTAGATAGTGCTCCATCTCCTTAATCATCTCCAAGTTCTTTGTTAGTTCAGCAATTGCTTCTGTCTCATTTCATTACATTTCTAACATTTGAGTCTCCTTGATATTGCCCAATTGTGACACACAGATGTCTGAAATAAGAATGGAAATAGATCCTTTGGCTTCCAAGCCTGTTTCACCATTCAAAAAGATCATGGTTGATTTGTTTGTGTTTTAAATCCACTCCCATTTATCCTGGTACCTCTGGATTCCCCGCCTAACAAGAATCTATCTGGGACATCTTGGGTTAGGTTGACAACAGACTTCCTGAATGAGAGATATCATTTGGTTTGCTGACCTGCCTGCCAGTTAATTGATGAACAGCCTCACTGTGCATTCCACAGATTGCACCTTGCTGTGCTCGCAGTTGCTTCACTGTCAATCTGGCTTTGTTTTCTTTTACCCTTTTGACTAGGCAATTACACCCTTGCATCATCTGGAACCAATAGTGAGAACTAAAATTAACTGAGCTGTTTCAATGTAGGATTATGTCCACCTCTCCCCTCCCTCATCCACCCACCAGCAACATCACAACACGACTGCAGCATTTCCAATATTGCATCTATTTTATTGGCAATTCTCAATTCCATTGTCTAATTCTTTCCCATCAAATTTTAAATTTTTGCTATAATTATCTGGTGTCAAGTCAAAAGCCCCAGTAATTGCTTATTTTGGAACATCACAATCTGTAATCTATAATGAATCTCTGCATGAAAACTCAGTACTTATTTATTTATCGCAAAATGATCGTGCCAGCTTTTTTGCACTAAATTGTCCATCTCCACCATTTAAAATGCCTTACCACAGACATCCTGCGAGAAAGAAAGATGTTTAAAAAGTGACTTCTGTGACCTCAGGACATTCCAGATCCTTCACCAAAAATGAAGTATTTTTAAGTGTATTTACTAATAATAAGGTAAGAAATGCAACAGCCAATTAATACTCAATAAGCTCACACTAACAGCAATGAAATAATCGATCATCAGTTTTAGGTGTTAGTTGAGAGATGCAAATGTTGGCTGTTGTGGTGCAGAGGTAGAGTCCCAGCCCCTGGACCAGGAGGCCTGGGTTCAGGTCCCACCTGCTGTAGAGGTGTGCAATAACAGCTCTGAACAAGTTGATTTGGAAAAGGTAGGGTAAATTGAGTCAAGTTGACTTGAGGCTCTTGTGGCAGGGTGGTAATATCCCTTGCATTGAATCAGAAGTCCAGGTTCAAGTCCCATCTGTCTGAGGGTATATGGATCAGACCAAGCGCCTCAAAATATGTTAAGAAGGTGTCCCAGACCCTAACTTCTTCATATTTTAAAAGTAAATATATGTTGCTGTGTTTTAGATGCAGTTCAACGGTCAAACTACTTGACGTTAAGCAAAGATAATGGGAACTGCAGATGCTGGAGAATTCCAAGATAATAAAATATGAGGCTGGATGAACACAGCAGGCCAAGCAGCATCCCAGGAGCACAAAAGCTGACGTTTCGGGCCTAGACCCTTCACCTGATGAAGGGTCTAGGCCCGAAACGTCAGCTTTTGTGCTCCTGGGATGCTGCTTGGCCTGCTGTGTTCATCCAGCCTCACATTTTATTATCTTGACGTTAAGCAAACACAGTTTATTCAAACACGATAGCAAAAATACAACACAAGAAAGAGAAACTTGGAATGACTTTACACAATTGGAAAGCTTAATAAAGAAATGTTACTAATAAACAATAACTGTTCCAATTTGGTAACATCCCATCAACACACCCTTGGCAAAAAGGCAAATTCAGACAAGAGATTGCCTACTATATGAGTCACATGTGAGACAGAGAACCCCCAGCTTTTGACTAATCTGAGAGAAAGAATGGCTTCCAAGACCCCACCAGCAACTGCTGAAAGCTAACTAAAGATCCTGGATCTGTGAGAGCTTGACTACACCCATTCAGGCTGCTTTAATTGTTCCAACTTTAACAAAATAAACTCAAGGCATCCAAAATTATTTATCTTCTCATAGGAGCACCTGTCCCGTAATCTCTCTCTAAAAGAAACCAGGACAAAACACACCTCTTAAAGCCATTGCATCATCACAAGAGGTCTATAAATAACATCTCCAAACAGGGTTGATTAGAAAATTGGATAAGTATTTGCTGGATTCCTGGGAGAAAGCCATTGCTTGTCCTTGCATCATACCATGGAATTGCTTACAGTCACCTGAGATTCTGCACAATTTTGCATTAATACTCTACTTCAGCAGTATTATTATAAAGGCACAGATGGAGAACATTTAATACAGAACGTATTCAATAATGTGATTATTTTTCAACTTGAGTAATAAACCTATTATTGTTAACTGCAGTCTACATGAATGTGAGTGGTCAGTGGGTGTGGAAAATTGCCAACTTGTATTTTGACTGTCCTTTCCCAGGAACTCATGGTAGTCTTCATGATAGTTGCTGGCATAATGAAGTTGAGAGAATAGTGCTAAAATAGTTCACAAGGCAACAATAAAGCACATACAAACAAATGGTTACATGTTACATGTTCTTGGAAAACGCCATTGTGTTTATTGGACCTGCTTGAAAGCTTTTATGGCTTGTTAATTTAGAGTTTTGGTTGGTTTGTGTATCTGTGTGAATGATCTTTTCTGAAGAAAATTTTCTGAAAAAGGGTCTAGGCCTGAAACGTCAGCCTTGCTGCTCCTCTGATTCTGCTTGGCCTGCTGTGTTCATCCAGCTCTACACCCTATTATCTCAAATTCTCCGACATCTGCAGTTCCTACTATCTCTGTCTGTGAACTCTTGTCAGTCATCCCTTTACCTTCTAATAGCCTACCCACAATCAACTTTTAAAAGCTCCCATCTAATACTGTCAAATTTGCCCTTACTCCATTTTAGAACTCTGATTTTTATACAATGCTTATCCTTTTCCATAGCCATTTTGAAACTAGTAGAATTATGATCACTGGCCCCAAAGTGCTCCCCTTGCTAACACTTCACTTGTCCTGCTTTGAGTCTGACGTCAGTAGTGAGTAAGTTGTTGGAGGGGATTCTGTTGCATCATATTGAAGGGATGTTTTTCCTTGTAGTGCTAAATAAATGACATCTTGGGTCAAATCTCCCAATTTGGGTTGGAATCCCTTCCAACCCAGGTCAGACAAAAACATTGTCCACTTATTTTCCCAAGAGGTTTCTGTCTATAATTCAGGAACCTTCATGACAGAAATAGACACACAGATAGCATCAAAGTTTATCATCACAGAAATAGTTTCCTCCTTTTGCAGCAGTAGCTCCAGTGCTCTGTATTTAAATGTCCCAAAGTGACTTTGACAGCTACTTAGAGAAGGTAATGGTGGAATAGGTGGGCGATACAATTGCAGTGGGTGAGGGCTAGGATGTCAGATGGGGGAGGGAACACAGGTGGCTGATGTGTGTGAATATAGCAAATGGGTGTGGTGGTGGTGTGGCAGTCAGACAAGGGGTGTAGAGTGGCTGGAGGGTGAGGGGGTGCATTGGCAGCTAAGTGGGTGAGAGAATGGCAGGCGGGCAGATGTCAGGAGGAACATTTGAGTGTCCAAGGATGGTAGGGTGGCCAGTTCCCACATAATCAGTGCATCAGGCTTTCCAAGAGGTTTCAAAGCACATCTTGCAGGCTATGACTACCCGGAGACCAGATGATCTGGCCAATAAGAGTCTGGAAATATTTGGCTCTGCAACAGGTCTTAATTAATGTCAGTGCTGGGCTAAATATATAAATTTGACTCACTGCATTCCTTACTTAGAAATGATTCGTGAATTTGCCACTTACTGAGGATTTTATAGCACTGACTCAAACCAGGATTGAAACAGTAGCTGATGCACAGTACTCAGTAGCTGTTTACTTGGCACAATTACATTGTACAGACTGCTACCCGAAAAATGGCAAGCCCAGGAAAGTCAATTGACAAGCTCCATACAACAGTCAGAAAAATATTTGTGAATTTCTGGCAGCAGTTTGCTTTGCAGGTTTGGGTATTTGGCATCTTAGAACTTATTTCTCAGGGAGGAAATGGAACCATACTGTAAGGAGTAATACCAGAAGCAATCGAGAAATCAATAGCTGGTCAGCAACATCTAGAAAAGATGGATTTTATTAAGTGAGCCCTGCACTGAGAAGAACTGGTGAGGTGAGGAGGTCAGCATTACTGAGAGTAGAGACCGAGATGGGGAGGTCAGCATCACTGAGAGGAGCGGACGAGGTGACATTCCGGAGGCAGACTTTAAGAAGTTGGTTAGGGGGAGGCAAGGGCGTAGTGGTATTATCGCTGGACTGTTAGTCCAGAGACCCAGATAATGTTCTGGGCACTGGGTTCAAATCCTGCCATAGCAAGTGGTGGAATTTGAATTCAATAAATATCTGGAATTAACAATCTAACACTGACCATTAATCCATTGTCAATTGTCAGAAAAACTCACTTGGTTCGCTAATGTCCTTTAGGGAAGGAAACTGCCGTCCTTACCTGGTTTGGCCTACATGTGACTCCACACCCACAACAATGTGGTTGACTGTTAACTGCCCTCTGGGCTATTAGGGATGGACAGTTCCTACCCAGCAATGCCCTCATCCCGTGAATGAATAATATCAAAAATTGAAGAGCAGGAAGTGATCTCTGGATTACTTCTGGCATTACGTAGTTGTGAGCATATGAATTGAAGAGTACAACAGATGAATGCATTGTTGGAGAGATGATACAATAGGGAAGTCTTTAGATTTCTGAGGGTTGGGAGTGTTTCAGGAGTACGTGAGACATGTACAATTTGGACAGCTTACATCTGAATAGGAACAGGACCAAACTCCTCTTGAGGAGATTTGCCAACGCTGATGGGGCATAGTTAGAGTAGACCGACAGAGGAATGAGATCCTGACAAGTAGTTCAGAGGGGAGAGAAACTGAGGTGGAATTCTAAGTTAAAATGCAAGTAAGTGAATCTGAAAGGCAGAGGGAACATTGGCTAAGTAAGAAAGAAGCAAGTTTAGCAAGGCTAAATGTAAAATATTTTAATGAGAGACGTCAGATGAATAAGATTAACTATTTGAGGGCACAGATAGTTACAGGCGAGAATAATATCATAGCTGTGACTGAGACTTGGCTAAAAGATGGACAGAACTGGAAGTTCAATATTCCTGGTTAAGGGTTTCACATGAAAAAGAGCAACGGATGGAAGAGGAAGGGAATATAACAGGTCTGATGAAGGAATCAGTTACAGCAGTAAGGAGGGATGATATTTTGGAAGGATCGTCAGTGAGGCCCTCTAGGTAGAAATATTGCTTTCACAAAGGGTAATCATGCTGTTAGGTGTATATTATAGGCCCCAAATATCTGTAGTCAGGGAGAAATAGAGCATCAAATATGCAAATAAATTTCGGAAAGATTTAAGAATAAGGCAGTAGCAGTAGGGGATTTTAACTACCCAAAAATTAAGTGGGGTAGTTTTAGTGTGCAAGGTAGGAAGAGAGCAAAATTCTTAAGTTGCATCCCAGAGAACTTTTTTTTTTAACTTTTTTAGCCCCTGGGATGGCATTGTAACTCAGTGGTTAGCACTGCTGCCTCACACCAATGGGGATCCAATTCCACCCTCAGGTGATTGTGTGAAGTTTGCACATTTTCCCTGTGTCTACATGGGTTTCCTCTAGGTGTTCCTGTTTCCTCTCACTGTCCAATGATGTGTAGTTTGGGTGATTTGGCTGTTCTAAATTGCCCATAGTGTCCAGGGATGCGTGGTCTACATGGATTAGACATGGGAAATAAGGGGAAAGAGAGGTTTGGGTGGGATGCTGTTCGGTGTGAACCTGATGTGCTGAATGGCCTGCTTCTACACTGTAGGGATCCTGTACCACCAGGCGCAACAAAGGAGAGAGCACTTCTGGACCTACGTATTCAGAAATGAGCCTGCCAAATAGAAGGTACATCAGTGGATAAGTATTTTGAAGATAGTGACCATAACCTAGTCAGACCTAACCTAGATAGAATGATAGAGTCATCACTGAAACCAACCCTTTGCTTCAACTAGTCATGCCAACCATTTTCCCAAACTAAACTAACCCTACCTGCCTGTGCTTGGCCCATATGCATCCAAACCTGTCCTATTCATGAACTTATCCAAATGTCTTAAATGCTATAGCTGAATCTGTATTCACCACTGGCAGTTCATTTCACACAGGAACCACTCTGTGTTAAAAAAAAAAGTCCCCTCATGTCCTTTTTAAAATCTTTCTCTCCTTAACTTAAAAATATGCCCCCTAGTTTTGAACTCCAGCACCCTAGGGGGAAAAAAAACCTCATCATTCACTTTATCTATGATCCTCATGATTTTATAAACCTCAGTAAGGTCACCTCTCATCACCCCAAAGTCCCAGCTTTTCGAGTCTATTTTTCCATCTCAAATCCTCCATTTCAAGTAAATTCCTGATAAATCTTTCCTGAACCTTGTCCAATTTAATAATTTCCTTGCTATAACAGAGTAAACAGAACTTTACACAGTACTCAGGAAGAGGCCTCATCAATGCCCTGCACAACTTCAATGTGCTGTTCCAACTCCTATCTGAGTAATGAAGGCTAGCTAAATGCTACCTTAACTACCCTGTTTACCTGTGATGGAAACTTCGAAGAATTATGTAGCGGAACCCCTCGGCCTCTCTGTTCTACAACACTAACCAGGGCCCTACTATTAATTGTGTAGGTTCTGCCCTTCTTTGTATTACCAAAATGTAATTCTTGCTTTTATCCAAATTGAACTCCATCTGCCTCAGCTCATTGACCCAACTGATCAAGAGCTCTTTGCAAGATAACAAAGTGTGAGGCTGGATGAACACAGCAGGCCAAGCAGCATCTCAGGAGCACAAAAGCTGACGTTTTGGGTCTACACCCTTCATCAGAGCTCTCTGATGAAGGGTCTAGGCCCGAAACATCAGCTTTTGTGCTCCTGAGATGCTGTTTGGCCTGCTGTGTTCATCCAGCTCCACACTTTGTTATCTTGTATTCTCCAGCATCTGCAGTTCCCATTATCTCTGATCACAAGAGCTCTTTGTAATCTTGGATAACCTTCTCCACTGTCCTCTAAACCACTAATTTTGGTGTCCTCCACAAACTTACTAACCATGCTTCCTATATTCCCGTCCAAATCAGTTACATAAATGACAGCACTGATCCCTGTGCAATACCGCTGGTCACAGGTTAAGATACAAATCAGAGTGATGTAGGATAGTTGTGGAATAGGATAGGAACGATCAGGAATAAAGGTTCTAATTTTAGTTTGATTAAGATAAGGTATGACTTGGCCCAAATGGACAAGGAACAACTCCATGTAGACAGAACTGTGCCAGAGCAGTGGGAGGATATTCGGTAAGGAAATAGAGAGATTACAAGGCAAATATGTCTCTAAAAAGTCAAAGGATCGGACCAAATCTGAAGAACCCTTTATGTCAAGGACGACAAAGATTAAGAAAAACAAGCTGATGGCAGATACTGAAGGTTCAACAAGGCAGAATCCCTAGAGAAGTATAAGTGCAGGGGCAACTTAGAAAAGAAATTAGAAAAGCATGAGAAAGCTTTGGTGGATAGAATAAAGAAAAACCCAAAGGGCTTTTCAAAAAACAATACGTGAAGAGCAAGAGAATAACTAGGGAAATAGTGTGGCCCATGAGGGTCCATAAACGATCTCAGGGACAGATTATATTTGCATTTTAAGAGATGTGGATTAGTCAAGGATAGTCAACATGGATTTGTTAAGGGGCAGTTGTGTCTGACAAAATTGGGTGATTTTTTTTGAGGAGGTAACCATGAGTGTTGATAATGCACCTGATATGTGTACATGATCCTGAGCAAGGCATAGTGACTCAATTGTTAACGCTGCTGCCTCGCAGCACCAGGGATCTGCATTTGATTCCACCCTCGGGTGACTGTCTGCGTAGGGTTGCATGTTGTCCCCGTGGGTCTGCATGGATTTCCTCTAGGTGCTCTTGGTTTCTTCCCACAGTCCAAAGAAACAAAGATTAGATGGATTGGCCGTGCTAAATTGCCCATAGTGCCCAGGGATGTGCAGGCTAGGTGGGTTAGCCATGGGAAATTCAGAGTTACAGGGATAAGGGAAAGGGCTGACTCTGGGTGGGATGGTCTTCAGACGGTCAGTGTGGACTCGGTGGGCCAAATAGCCTGCTTCCACACTATAGGGATTCTACAATAAGACTGGTCAAGAAAGTAAGAGCCCGTAAGGTTCAAGGCAAAGTGATACATTGGATTCAAAATAGCCTGAGAGGTAGGAAGCAGAGGGTGATGGTAGAGGGATGTTTCTGTGACTGAAAGTCTGTTTCAAGTGGGGTGCCACAGAGCTGTGGTGCTGACGCTTTGCAGTTTATGGTGTACATTAATGATTTGGACGTAAATGTAGAGGATATGATCAAGAACTGACAGGAAAATTGATAAGATGGTAAATAGTGGGGAGGATAGCTGTAAAATGCAGTGGGATTTCAATGGACTGTTCATGTTGCGGAACAGTGACACATGAAACTGCAGCTGGAAATCTGCGAGATAATGCAGTGGAGGAAAGTTAACAAGGTAAGGGAATACACTGAATGGTAGGATCCTAGAAAATACAGAAGATCACAAGAACAATGGTGTGCAGATCTACAGATCCCTGAATGTAGCAGGCAGGCAGATAAAGTGATTAAGAAGTCATGTGGTTACTTACATTTATTAGCTGGGGGTAGAATACAAGAGCAAAAATAAAACAGTGCCTGGGCCATACCTGGAGTACTGCATGCAGTTCTGATCACCATATGAAAGGGACCATGTGATCATAAAACAAAGAACTGCAGATGGTAAAACCCAGTAGGTCTGGCAACATCTTGGGGAGAAAGCAGAGTTAACTTGTCCAGTCTGGTGACTTTTCATCAGAATGGGAAGCATAGAAGGAAGGAAGAATGTGAGAAAGTGAAAAGGAGATTTACCAGGATACTTCCGGGGCTAAAGGAGCTGAGTTATGAGGAAAGAATATATTTGCTGGAGTTGATATCTTTGGATGGAGAAGGTTGAGAAGGAACCTGATAATGTATACAAGATTATGAGGTAAAAAAGAATAGAGTGGATCGGAAGACACTTTTTTTCATTAGCGCTGCGGTCGCTAACCATAGATTTACAATAAGAAGTAGAAGGCTATGTAAAGAGTTGAGGAGGGGAAATATTTTGACCCAGAGGGCAGTGGGAGTCTGAAACTCATTGCTGGAAAGGGTGGTTGGATAGGAAAGTCTGAATTGGTAATTAGATATTCACTTGGATTGTCATAACTTCTAGGACTATGGGCTAAACACTGGAAAATGGAATTTGTTTATTCAAATCTTTGACTGACAGACATGATGGACCAAATGGCCTCCTCCTACACTATAAACTCATATGAACATCTATGAGTTAAATCCGATGTCTTTCTTTGGCATTTCAAACTAATAATAAACAACAGTGTGATATCCTCCTGCTGAGCAGTAGCACATCTGAGAATGAAACTGCTTCAAATTGCCTGGTGCTGATCCTCTGCAAAACATAGCTATTATTGCTTACCTAAGATGCATCAGTAATGATACAATATTTTCCTTTTTGCATGAATTTTCAATGTAATGACCCAGAAACAAGCGCCTGAAAATAATTAGCCTAATGTTTGTTTTGTTTTTAATTATGCTGAATTTCTGTAATAATATCTTTGAGTTATTCAATGAACAGCAGACGGATGATGTAATTATTGGGTCAGTGGTTCTTCTTTGAAATATAGGCATGCAGTAGAATAAAATGTTTGTCAGATGAAGGATCAGATGAAAGGTACAACATTGCATCTATTTTCTGCTGGCATGGAGTCTATTCCATTAGCAAGTTGTTGGTGCGATGAAATTTCATCACTAGTTACCCATGTATAATTTACATTTATGTTTCTTGGTGAGTAATGTTGCTGTAAATGTGCAGGCTGTGAATTAGAATAGGGTTTTATTGTCACATGTATTCAAGTACAGCATATTCAAGTACAGAGAAAAGTGTGCAAATGTCGCCATTTCTGGTGCCATTTTAGGTACAATGGTACCAAGGCACAAAATCTAAGATACAAAGTAGAAAAAGAAGCATATAAGTTAAATGTTACAGTTCTTTTTAGTATAAAGTAGATAAATAAAGAACTAAAGTTAAAAGCTCAACATTGCAATCCTTCTTTAGCTGTGGGCTTGCAGACTCCATGCTGGGCTTTCCCTGCGAGGGATTGATCTCTCCCCTGCAGTCTCCTCTGCACTGCTGTCTCACCACTGACTGCCAGCTGGGCTCGCCAGCTGCCTCTCCAACGACTGCTTCGGACCTCAATGATGCCACAATGCCACCAATCACTGGAGTTTCACCCAGTTCACCAGTGACCTCGTCGTTGAATGCAGAATTCTCTGCTTGGCACCATCAGGACAGGCTTGAAGGTGGAAGAATTGAAAGTCTGAAGCAATTGTTATCCATCCCTAATTGCCCTTGGAAAGCTGGTGATGAGCTGTTTTTTTGAACCACTGCAGTCCATGGGAGGTAGGTGCAGACACAGTGTTGTTAGAGAGGGAGTTCCAGGATTTTGATTTAGAGACAGTAAAGGAATGGTGACATAGTTCCAAGTCAAGACAGTATGTGACATGAAGTGGAATTTGTTGGGGAGAATGTTCCCATGTATGTGCTTCACTTGACCTAGATATCAGAGGTTGCAGCTTAAAGATGCCGCGAAAAGAACATTGAGTTGCTCCAGTACATCTTATATTCAGTACACATGGCTACTATTATGTGTTGGTGGCGAAGGCAGTGAATGTGAAAGGTGATGGATAGAGTGCCAGTCAAGCAGGTTGTTTTGTCTTTGATGTAGAGCTACTTAAGTGTTTTGGAATTGCACCCATCCAAGCAAGTGGAGCATATTCCTTCATCTTCCTGGTCTATGCCTTGTAGATAGTGGGGAGTAAATAAGGAGACAGAAGGTGAATAACTTGACGTAGAATTGCGAGCTTCTGATGTACTCTTATAGTCACAGTATTTATCTGACTGATTTAATTCATCTTCTGCTTAATAGTAAACCCCAGAATATTGATAAGGTGTGATCCAGTTATGGCACTGCCAGTATATGCCAAGGAGAGATGGTTAGATCCTTTCCTGTTTGAGATTGGTCATTACCTGGCACTTGTGTATTGCAAATGGTAGTCTCCTTCTATCAGCCCAAATCTGGATTATGAATGGGTCTTGCTAGAAATAGACTTGTTCTGTTTCTGAGTTGTGACAACTGATGCTGAACATTAATGTGACTGACAGTTAACTGCCAGGCTTTATTCAAATTTTAAATCAAGCAGGTTGACTCTGATTGATGGGGACTTTGCTCTGGGAAATGAACCAGTGAATGACTGTCACCCATTTTTTTTGAGTTTTAAGAGGCACAGTATGTGTCTGAAAGAAATTATATACACAAACCCTGTCGATCAGCATTAATGGGTTCATCCTCCATGGCAATTTCTCTGGTAATCAAGAATCTATTTGCTGAAAAAGTCAGCACTATCAGACAGAAAAAATGATGATTTTATTCTTGTATTTGTCTTGCTGAGTGCAAGATGAAATGCTTTGATAAAATGTATCTCTTTTTTAGCAATACTCAAGAGACAGGTTAGGGACATGATAAAACTAGGAGAAAGAGTGATCTGAACTTGAGAATGTGGAAAAGACAGGGGTTCATGGTAGACCATTAGTAGCTGAGTGAGCCCCTTCAGAGTGAACAATAAAGATGGATTTTTGCAAATTTGTACTCCTCTAAGTACTTCATGCCTGAAATGCAACATCATTAGCAAGCAATATAAGAAATTTCAGAATTTTGCAGAGCTTGCTAACATACATATCTTAGTTCCTGATATTTATTCCTGGTGCCCAAAGCTTTGAGCTGGTGGCCCCAACATACTTTTACTTCCTTATTGTCATTTACAATAATGTCTCCGATAAGACACCAGGGAGCAAGAGAGTGAGTCAGAGAGTAGGAGCCATCACAAGCTGAAAGAACGAGACTCCAAAACACATGATTCAGAGATGTGCATTTGAGAAAAAAAATGAGTGGGAGACCAAAGGCAAGATATAGGTGATCAAGGTAACGGAATATCATTTGCAGCTTTTATTTCCAGCATTTTTCACCATTAATTGTTGTATTAGTACTGATTTACAATATCCCTACCTGCAAATGTATTTAGTTGAAAGTTGCTTTTTGATGTTATGCGGTAGGGAACATGGCAATGCTGTGCATTTTTTAAAATGCTATGTCACAGGGAAGACATCAGTTTTTAAATATGAGCTGATCTCAGTTGGTAGCAATCTTGCTTTTGAGCTGGTGTTTGTATCTAGAGGCTTAAATAAAAACAGCTCAAGACTGACATTTTAAAGAGGCCTTTTCCCTGAAATGTTAACAGAAAACATGAGAGCAGGATTAAATACAACACCAGTTTTGTCCAGTATTGCAATACCCTGATGTTTTTAATAAGTAGATATCTATTGATTTCAGTATTGAACATACTCAGTGACTGACCCTTTGTAGCCTTCTGGGGTAGAGATTTCCAACGATTTATCACTCTTTGAGTAAAGAGGTTCCTCCTTAGTTCAGTCCTGAATAAACTGCTCCTTAGTTTAAGATTGAGTTTCCTGTGTCTTGATAACCCAGAAAGTGGAAATATTCTTCCTGTATCTACCCTATAAATCCCTATAAGAATTATGTGTGCTGGAATGAGATAACATCTCAATCTTCTAAACTTCAGATAAGAGATGCCAACCTATTTAAATTTTCCTCCTTGCACAATCCAACCATTCATCCCTGGAATTAATTTGGTAAACCTCCGTTAAACTTCTGCTGTGGCAAGTACAAATATAGCAAAACCAAAACTACGCACAATACACCAAGTGTGATGTCACCGAGGCTCTATATATTTGTAGTAAGACATTTTTAATACAATTCTAGATGGAAAAGTCTAATGATGACCATGAATCCATTGCCAATTGTTGGGAAAACCCACCTAGCTCTCTGATGTCCTTTTGGGAAGGAAATCTGCCATCCTTGCCTTGCCTGGCCCATAGGTGACTCCATACCCACAGCAATATGTTTGATTCTTTGGGAAATTAGAGATGGGAAATAAATGTTGGCCTAGACAGTGACACACACATCCCATGGATGATTAAAAATATATGCATCATCTTGCAATAAAAGCCAACATATGTTTGTCATCTTAATTGCTTGCTGTGCCTGCATTTTAACTTTCAGCGTCTCATGAACAAAGACACAAAAGTCTCTTTGAAGTTTAACACTCCAGCTTCTCACCATTTAATAAATACTCTGCAATTCTGTGTGGCAGTGCACAACTTGGTGGTAATGCATATCATTCAGAAGGTCCTCAGTTCTTCAAAGCCCCACAAGATGCACTGCAGAATATTGCTAAGTCTCCTGAATCTGCACCTTCCAAAGCTTTAACCCCGACCAGCTAGAAGGAGAAAGGCAGCAGATACATGAGAACACCACCACCTGCAAGCGCCCCGTCAAGATCATCCTGATTTGGAACTATGTCACTGTTCCTTCACTGTAATTGGATGTAAAAAATAAATTGAGAATTCCCTGTGGAAGTAACTACAGTACCTAGCTGCTGTAGTTGAAAAGGGCAGCTCACACCACCTCAAAGATAATAAATGATGGCAAATAAATATTCAGCAACACTGATATCCAAAGGATGAATAAAAAATTTGAAAGGTTTCCTTCTGATTCCCGTTGATTTCAACTTTGCTAAGGTATTTTGTAAAAGAGTTAACCTTAACCATACGATCGGGTGTCAAAGGAATTTTTGTAAGCTGTTGCAAGGCGTCTTGTAAATAGTGCACACTTTGCCACTGTGCAGTGGTGATGGGGGGAGTGAATGTTAAAGGTGTTAGATGGAGCATCAATCAAGTGGGCTGCCTTGTCCTGGATGATGTCAAACTATTTGCATGTTGTTGGACCTGCACCCCTCAAGGCAAGTGGAAAGCATTCCATTACACTCCTGATTTCTGCCTTGTAGGTGGTAGACGAGCAATACAGAGGCAAGATGTTAGTTAACCCCTCGCCTCTAACTCACTCTTTGACGCACAATATGTACGTGGCTAATCAAATTTAGTTCCTGGTCAATGATAATCCCTACAGTATTGGTAGTGGGAGTTCCAGCAGTGACAAGGTTATTGAATTTTGAGGGGTGTTGGTTAAACTCTGTCTTGTTTGAAATGGTCATTGTCTGGTATCTGTGTGATGCAAATATTCCTTGTCACTTGTGTAAGCCTGGATGGTGCCCAGGGTCTTTTTGCAAATGGACAGAGGCTGCTTCAGTATCTGAGGTGTTGTGAATGGTGCTAAATATTGTGCAATCATCAGAAAATATCTCCATTTTTGACCTTACGATGGATGGAAGGTCGCTGACAAAATAGTCATAGAGATTTGGGCCTAGATCACTACCTTTTGAAATGCCTACAGAAATGTCCTGGAGCTCAGATAATTGACTTTCAACAAACACAATATCTGCTTTTGCGTTACGTGTAACACCAACCAGGGGAATGTTTTCCTCTAATACTCGTTGACCCCAGCTTTACCAGGACAGTTTAATGCCGTGCTCAGTCAAACATTGCTTTTCTGTCAAGGCAGCCACTTGCACCCTCACCTGTGGACCAAGGCTGTAACGAGGTCAGGAGTTGAATGCCCTGGTGAAACCTGAACTGAGCATTAGAGAGCAGATTAATTCTTTTCAATTTCATATTGACAATACTGTCAAAGACTCCTTCCATCACTTTGCTGATGATTGAGAGTAACCAGATGTAGTTTAATTGGCCGGGTTGGATTAGTTATGCTTTTTGTGTACAAGATGTTTCTGGACAATTTTTGACATTGTTGGGTAGATGCCAGTGCTGTAAATATTCTATGGCTATGGGTATGGATAGTTCTTTAGCACAAAAGCCTTCTGTGCATTTGCAGAAAGTTGTCAGGGCCCAGAATCTTTGCAGTATCCGGTGCCTTTAGTTTTCTTGACTTCACATAGAGTGAATTGAATTGGCTGAAGACTGGCATCTATGATGCTGGGCTATCAGGGTGACGCTGAGTTGGATCATTCATTTGTCACTTGTGACTGAAGAGGTAGACAAATGTGTCAAACAGGTTTGTTCTGATGTTCTAGGCAATCCGGTAATTGAGGACGAGCATCTTTATGGAGCCTTGTCCTCCTGTGAGGTTTTTCCATTATCTAATATCGTTAATGATTGAATGTGGCAGGATTGCAGAGTTCAGATCTGATTTGTTGGCTGTGGGATCACTTAGATCTCTATTGCATGCTCCTTTAGTTAATTAGCATGAAAATAGTCATGTATTGTAACTTTTTTAGGCTTTCACCTCATTTTTAGGTATACCTGGTGCTGCTGTTGGCTATGGTCAATCCCCTGGCTTGATTTCACGGTAAAGAGGGGACTACCCCAATCCTTGAGTTTACAAAGTTTGGTTGGGTACCGTTCTGCAATTGCTGATGCCTGTTGAACCTCGTTGATGTCCAATTTTGAGCTAGATTCTTTCAAATTCTGTCCCATTCAGCACAGTGGTGCTGCCACATGATATAATGGAGCAAATTCTCAATGTGAAAGCAGGACTTCTTTTCACCACAATGACTATGCAGTGGTCACTTCAATTGATACTATTACAGACAGACACATTTGTGACAGAGATTGGTGGGGATGTGGTCAAGTAAGTATTTCCCTTTTGTTATTTGCTGCAGACCTAGACTGGCAGCTGCCTCCTTTAAGGACACAGCTAGCTTGGTTAACAAGTTGCGCTGCCGAGCCACTCTTATTGGTGGCTTGTGATGCTGGTGAAAAGTGAATAAAAGGTAGAGCAAGAGACTAGGGTGGGAGGAGGCACTGATGTAGTACAAGAGTCGGGGTTTGATAGTGTAATATGCTAACAAGGCAGTAGTCAGAACAGCAGGAAGTGATGCATCATCACATGATCTTATTTTTTGTTGTAACCGTGTGGTAAGTTGATGCCACAAGAAGATGTTTCTTAAATAAAGTTAATGTTTCCATACATCAGCAGGGCTTATATTCTTCAACAATAGAACAAAACCAAGAAAGTTATAGGCTCCTTGACACCGCATTGGTTCAAATGCTGTCCTGGTGTCAAGGCTGGAGCTGAATGATCTTGGTGGATTCCTGACAAAGTATCAGTGAGGAGGTTGTTGGTCAGCAAATGCCATTTGATAACACTGTTAACGACACCTTTTATCAATCTACTAATGAGTGAGAGTAAGGCGATGGGTGGGAATTGGGGGTTCAATCCACAGCTCCCTGATAGTGGCCACACAATAGATAACATAGTAAAGAAGATGTAAGGCATGCTTGCCTTTATTGGTCAGGGAATTGAGTACATGAGTCAGGATGTCCCGCTGCAGCTTTATAAGATTTTGATTAGGCCACACTTAGGGTATTGCGTTCAATTCTGGCCGCCGCATTACAGGATGGATGTAGAAACTTAGGAAAGAGTGCAGAAGAGATTTACCAGGATGCTGCCTGGATTAGAGGGTTAGAGGGTATGAGTTATAAGGAGAGGCTATAGACACCTGGGTTGTTTTCTCTGGGATGGTGGACACTGAGGGGAAACTCAATAGAAGTCTGTAAAATTATGAGATGCATAAATAGGGTTGACAATCAGAATCTTTTTCCCAGAGTTGAAATGCGAAAACTAGGGGGCAAACATTTAAGGTGAGAGGGGGAAATTCAAAGGAGATGTGAGCGGCTGGTTTTCTTACACAGAATGTGGTAGGAGTCTGGAACATGCCCCCAGGCTGGTGGTGGAGGCAAATATGATAGGGGCATTTAAGACATTTACTTTCAGATAAGCATATGAATATGCAACGAATAGAAGGATATGGGCAAAGGGCAGGTAGAAATGATTAGTTTAATTTGGCATTATGTTCAGCACAATATCATAGGCCAAAGGGCCCATTCCTGTGCTATACAATTCTATGGTCTAATTGACTAAATTATATTTGTTCTGCTGTTTATGGATAAGGTGATTCGGGCTGATTTCCACATGGTCAGGTAGGTGTCAGTGTTGTTTCTACACTGGAATAGTTTGCATAGAGGAGTGGCTAATTCTGGAATACTTAATTCTTACGGTCTTCAATTCTACTCCTGTGATGTTATCAGGGCCCATAGCTTTTGCAGAGTTCGGTGCCTTTAACTGTACTCTGATATCACATGTACTGAATCAAAATGTTTGAAGATTGCCAGTGGTAGTGGTGAGGAGTTCAGGAGGAGGCCAAGTTGCATCATCAAGTTGGCCTTCTCTGCTAGAGTATTGCGACAAACACTTGAGTCTTTTACACTGCTGTTTTTGGGCTCTGTCATCATTGGAAGTGGGGATGTTCATGAAGTTGCCTCCTCCAATTATTTGCCTAATTGTCCACCATTATTCCTGACTGGATGTGGCAGTGCTGCTTTGATTTGATCTATTGTTTTTGGGATTTCTTGGCTCTGCTTTCACATCTTGATTCTGCAGTTGACCATACAAATAGACTTGTGTCATAGCTTGTCTGCGTTGGGATGTCAATTTTAGATATGCCTAGTACTGTTCCTGGCACGTTCTTCTGTACTTGGTAATGGCCCCTATATTACTGATGGTGGTAGATTGAGGGATGTGCCATGTGATGAAGATATGGATTGTGGTGGAATATAATTCTGTGTGCTGTCAGAAGTAACAATACTTCATGGATGCTCAGGGCACAATTGGTTTGGACAATTTTAGTGTTTCCAAGCCAGTCTGGATGATGGACGCTTAAGTCCCCCAGCAAAATGCATCCCATGCCCTTATTAGACACAGATTTGAATGTGGATGAGCACTTTTTGAATAACTGAGGGAAAGCAGTAGCAGATAACTAATAGGAGATTTCCTCTCCCAAGTTTGACCTGAGACCATGATACTTCATGGAATTTGAAGTCAATGCTGAGGACTCCCAGTGCCACTCTCCACTGACTGTATAACTCTGCACCACTGTGTTTGGTAAGTCTGGTCTGTTAGTAGGATGTGGCAACCTTAGAAATTTTGATGTCTGGCAGGGCACAATGTATGTTTTTCCTTTGTAAGGCTACAATAAGATTGTCTCAAAGGCTCCTTTTTAGTTTTCAAGGATTAGCTCATTTGCTGAGCCACACAGTCACATAACAATAGTTTCTTTATTTATTTTGGTGTATGCAGTGTTTAATCTCACAGTGTAGAATTAGAAGCGCAGCTGAATACTCAAAAATAATGATCAACTATCCATTAAACTTAAAGCCAAAACGCATAAAGCATTAATTTCCTGAATACCAAGGCCAATGGGCATAAGTTAGCAACACAAGTCTTTTTCAAAATAACTGATGCCTACTTCTACAAGCAAAAAGACCTCACCCTAAGCATACCGTCTACAGTCTGATGCGGTCACATTTAATTCATTTCGGTTGAATTTGCAACCAGGTATATCTGCCTATTTATGGCATTTTAAAATAAAAATCACACTTAGGACGTGGATCACTGGCTTGTTCTTAAAGTAAATCTTTGGATGGGTGTAAACTACTTGCCATTAATTATTTTGATAATTCCAGCTACCAAAACCTGGTTAAGTGGAACAGAAATAGCTCTCTCAATAGCTGAGGTTTTTCATTACAGCCTTTTCAGGATTCTGTCAACTGTAAAATGGTTAAATTTGCCTTAACCATAAACGAGTTACATTTTTCTACTTCAGATCGTCTAAGGTTTCTATTGATTATCTACTTCTAACTTGACAAGTGTCACACAATTGCAGCCTCCTCATTAGAGTGGCCTTTTAAAACTTGAACTATTGAGTGGCTAATGGCAAAAAAATATTCTATAAATTAATGCTTGACAGCAAAGAACTTAAACATTGCTTTAAAAAAACTCAAAGTTGAAGCTTCATTTCTTGCACTCATCAGAACTGGAAGCAGACCTGGGAAAAAAGAAGACACCATGTTATACAGAATGAGAACAGGGAGCTGATCGTTTGAGTCACCATTGGGATGGAGATGCAGCAAGAACCTTTAATTCTCAGAACAGAAAGGTAGATGTTGATTGTTCAGGGCTTTGCCATTTGAAATATTGCAGTTTGGCTGACTCCATGGCCCCATTTTATTTTTAAAACAGTACAACGTATGTACAATTTCCTTGTCTACATTATAAAATTACCTTGCTATTTATGTATGCAGCTTCCAGTACATGCAAATACATTATATGGTGGACCCAGCAGATTGTCTAAATTGGTCAGATCCCACTTCGCATTCTGCATAAAACAGTGTCTCCTTCTTTCAAGTCTGTTTCTCATGTCATATTTCTGACTGCAGGATAAAAAGCTTCAACTTCTAGTCTCCTTTTCAGCAATGTATAAGCTATTGTACACATATTCTGTTTTATTAGATGCAGCATTTTTATTCCTATATTAATCCTAGATATATTCATCGATAAAAACAAATTAAAATGTTGTGAATAACTGATATTTTACAGAGGATGATGCTCAATTTTTAAGTAACTTTGGATGAGACATCAGGAGACTTCCAATTGAATGCAGCTAATTAAATAAAACTGTTGACCTCGAAAATGTAACGGATGCTTCAACATAAATAATTATTGCTACTTCCCCTATGCTCTTTGTCAGTTTTGTTTTTGCAATTTTAATAGGGTTATTTTTCAGTGCAAATTTCCACTATGAAAATATTGTAAACACAAATTAGAATGTGAATTGCAATTGAATTATTCTACTCTCTGTAGATTTCATCCTCAAAATCTGCGAAGTTAAGGACAACCAAAAACATACCCAAAACATTGTCCTTGTAAAGAAGCTCATGCAGATTGCAATGCTGCCCATTAAATCCAAAAAATCAGCTTACAGTAGGTCCCTGTTATTTTCTGGTGGCTTTGCCCAGAGTTTGTATTCATATCCAACAAAACCCCTGAAGAAGTTTGAGATCAAAACCAATTTGTTACCTCCAGACATAAATCCTGCTGAGCACAAAGTGAATGATGTAGATGTTTAATAAATGGATTTAAAAACTGCATTTGAGAAGATGCTCCACAAAATACTAGTTATAAGAATTAACGTCTATGACATTAAGCAAATTGTATTACATGGATAAATAGATTGCTGACAGACAGAAAATTGGTCAGATGTAGGTAGGTAGCACTGTGAGCCCAGGATATTTTCTGAGGCTGCTTCTACTTTTTATTTTATAAAAGTGATCTATACCCTTAACAGGAATAAATGAAGTTTGCTAATGATACAACATTACAGGACGTGGGAAGCTGTGCAGAGGGAAAAAGGTCAAGGATATGAAATAGCAGATAGAAAGAAATGCATATAGAGAATTATTAGGAAGTGCCAAGCTTTATAGAAATTGACTACAGAGCTTAGGTCAAAAGCAGAATTTTAATAGTAATTGAATCATTCAAATGGGAAATGGGAAACTAAGGAAATGGCTAAGAAAGGAGCAGATAATTATGGTTAAGTAACATTCCCAGTACCGGCATGATGGACTGACTGTCATTCCTGTGTTGTTAATCAACTGATTTTATCCCATTCTCAGTTACTTGTTCAGGCTGACTCTGATATTCAATGGCTTCCGTACTTAGTTTGACCCAGAAAAGGTCTTTAATCCCACATCCTATTCACCCCAAAGACCACTCACTTCCACATTATTGCTTAGCTCTGCTCCTTAATGCTGAAACTCTTATTCATGTCTTTATAACTATTGCCCTTGTTTCCCAAGCACTTATTGCATGCCTTTGGGATTTAATTCTGTTCAAATTTCAAATTATCTAATCTTGCATTTCCTATCCTAAACTGTCTCCTATATCAAATAGGTACTAACAACCCCCATTTACACTTTGGAGGTAACTTTAACCTCCACTGAAGTGTGAATTGGAGTCAGATGTAATGTAAAAATGTAAATGTCAAAGCTGACCCCTATATTGTCCATTATTGGCTTTCACACAGGCAAGGCGGGAGGTAAACTGCTAACCCCACTCTTGTCAAGATTAGACCTCCAACCTCCTGCAGATTGAGGGGGTTGCTCTGCTCCCAAAACCTCATTCAGAATCAAAGATTGGAGCACACTCAACTCCCAGCCCACCACTAACACAGAAGCAGATGCCTGTTCTTGCAACTGCTACGTCATCCAGAGTGTTCTCCATTCAATAGCGAGCCACGTGCATTAATCAGTCAGAGTCATTGAATCACTATAGTGTGAGGAATCTTTTCTTTGGAATTGCTACATAACTTGATTGTTTTTCACAAGATTAGGGGCCATGTTTTCAAATACAGATCATTGGGTTCTGCTATGGATGCACTTTGACATCAGTGATCACAGAAGTCATCTCAGGATCTCAAAGCCTTACGGCAAGGCTGATTATACTTTATATCCATTCTGCCCATCAACTCCACATCAATCCTCTTGAGCATCTCACTGAGACCCACACCCCTATCCTATCCTATCTGTGTAACCCTACATTTCCCATGGTTAATCCACCTAGCCTATACATCCCTGTGAAGCTATGGGCAATTTAGCATGGCCAATCCGTCTAACCCACACATCTTTGGACTGTGGGAGCAAACCGGACCACCTGGAGGAAACCGACACAGACACAGAGAGAATATGCAAACTGCACACAGTCTCCCAAGGCTGGAATTGAACCTGTGTTCCTGGCGCTGTGAGGCAGCAGTGCTAGCCACTGAGTCACCGTGCCACCTAAGGTACCGCCCATTTCTGTCAAGATAAATTGTCATGACTTGCTAGTGAATGAAGTTCGATTCTCCTCCATGACATCAGGATAGCCATCCCCCGACGTACAAAACCTGAACCAAAGGGACCTTTGTCTCCTAAATGAATTCAAACTTGCAGTTCTCACTGTGAAAGGCTTTTGAATTTTTCTATTTACTTAATATTGTCACCAGGGATGTTCAGGCCAGGTGGATTAGCCAATGTAAATGAGAGGTTATGGGGACAGGGTGAGGATCGGTCTGCCTGGGATGTTTTTCAGAGGGTTAGTGCAGACTCTGGGCTGAATGGCTTCTATCTGCATTGTAGGGATTCTATGATTCTACTTCTTCCACCTCTAGGTGCCAATGTACACTCTTCCTAATTATATTCTGGGCTGCTGTATGTCCTGTTTTCCCTCTGTCTTGCCTTTAGTCAGATAGTGTTTGTTTATCTTAGAGCATATTTTGGAATTCGCACTATTAACCTCTCCACCTTGCAATTTCTCTTCCTTCCTTCAAAAGGCTCCTCAGAATTAATCACTTTGATCTTGCCTTTCAACATACCCTCCAATGTTTCAAATCTCACCGGACTGTCTTTTCATTTTAGGGTGTTTTCCAAATCTAAAACCATAAGATAAATGTAAGTTGCTGTGAATCTCAGCTTTGCAACAGCTGCAGACCTTAAATCAAGACAGAGAAATTCAGCAAGACTGGCAATTTTTGAGGAGTCTGGTACAACTTTTCTTTGGAATTGCTACATAACTTGATTGCTTTTCAGAAGATTAGGGGCCATGTTTTCAAATACAGGCCATTGGGTCTTATGGATGCACTTTGACATCAGTGATCACAGAAGTCATCTCAGGATCTCGGAGCTTTAAAGCAAAGCTGAATTTTTTAAATTGTTGGTAGTTGGTAAGGAATGGAGAATCAGTTCACAACAATTGATGGCCCCTTAACATACTTTAGGAACTTGTTAGGGGACCTGTGTAATGCAATTTTCATTGTTTAATTTATGAACCTGACCAGACCATTGACATTAGTATGCAGGTGTCAGGACTGTGGTAGAATCAAGTAAAATTCCCAGTTCCATCAATAAAAGTTATTAGGCTCGCAGATCATTTCAACCCGAATATGCGCGTACTTCCGCTTAGCCCCATCATGATCATTCTGAAAATCTTATCCTCCTGCACATCTGCTGATCTGCCTGTTCTCCTCAGCAACACACCAGCAGACTCCCTACTACGGCTGTCACCTGCCTTTGTCACTGGCACCGGGCAGCCAGCCAGTTGGGGCCATTTGGTGCCATTAATTGGTTTCAAAGTTGGCTTCCCATCCAGTTGGCACAGTTACATGTAAAACTGCGTCACTGAAGCGACACTGCGGAGGCACAGGGTAAGGGCCCAGAGTTTATCCTGTTGTAGAATTTCTGACCCTACATTGAAAATCCGGCCAAAAATCCAAAAGGCTGCAAATGCTGGAAATCTGAAACAAAAACAGAAATTCATAGAAAGTCTCTGCAGGTCTGGCAGCACCTGTGGAGAGAAATCAGAGTTAACATTTCAGATCCAGTGCCCGTCCTTCAGAAGTGATGGTAGCTAGGAAAAGGATGGGTTTTTTTTTAAACAGAAGGTGGGGTGGCAGGAGACTAATTGGTAGGTGGAAATAGAGCTCAAAGAGAGAGAAAACAGTTGGATAGACAAAGGAGTGGTTAAAAGTCAGTTAGAGGAAATGAATGGCTGCTAATGGGGACAGGCTTACAATGGGCAGTGTGTGGTAGCAGCCCATGTAATGACAAGGCCTGATATGTGTGGGGTGAAGTGTTCAAGCCCTAAAATTGTTGAACTCGATATAAAGTCCAGAAGGCAGGGTTCCTAAGTGGAAAATGAGGTGCTGTTCTTCCAGCTTGCACTGAGCTTCACTGGAGCATTGCAGTTAGCCTGAGACGGTATGTTGAAGTAGCAGGCAACTGGAAGCTCAGGGTCCTTTTTGAGGACAGAACGTAGAATGGTGAATGGTGCTGTGGGGCTGTAGGGACGTGTTGGGAGTGAAGAAGGAATGGACATGGGCCTCCTCAAGGGAATGGTCTGTGCCAAAGGCTGACAAGGGAGGGAAGGAAGATATGTGTCTGGTGGTGGCATCACGCTGGAGATGATGGAAATGGTGGTTCATGATCCTCTGAATAGGATGGTATTTGAGGACAAGGGGTCCTTACCACTGTTGTGTGAGGGAAGAGAAAGAATGAGGACTGAAGTGTAGGCGATGTGTCAGTCTCAGCTGAGGGCTCTGTCAACTACGGTGCTGTGAAATCCTTGGTTAAGGAGGAAAGTGACATTTCAGAGGATTACCTCTCGTCGAAGTTGGCATCATCAAAACAGATGTGACAGAGGTGGAGGAACTGGGAGAATGGAGTGGAGTCGTTACAGGAAGCAGGGTGTGAGGATGTATAGTCTAGATAATTGGAACTCAGTGAGTTTAAAGTGGACATTGGTGGCCAGCCTATCCCCAGAAGTGGAAACAGATGTTGAGGAAGGAGTGGGAGGAGCCATAGATGGACCAGTTGAAGGAGAAAGCAGATGGAAATTGGAAGCAAAGTAGATAAATGTTTCCATTCCGGATGAGACAGGTAAGCAGCACCAATGATGCCATTGGAATACCAGAGAAAGAGTTATGAGTTTGGTACGGAGTAGAACTGAAACAAAGAGACTGACATAACTGGGACCCATGTGGGTACCCATGGCCACTCTTCTGATTTGAAGAAACTAATAAGAGTTAAAAGAGAAGTTGCTCAGGGAGAGGACAAGTCCAGCCAGGCAGAGGAGGGTGGTAGTTTGTGGAAACAGTTCAGGCTTTTTTCCCTCAGGAAGAAGTGGAGACCCCTGACATCATCCTGATGAGAGATGGATGTGTAAAGGATGCTGAAACTGATGTAAAGCATTAGGGGAGTTATGGATGTCGGTGAGAAGGGGCTGGATAAGGGGAGAAAAAATTGAATCATGGTAGGAAGAGATGAGGTCTTTGGGGCAGGGTCAGGCAGAAACAATAGGGCAGTCCTGTGTGTGAATTTTGGGAAGGAGGTAGAAATGAGTTCACTGGGGTTGTGATACTATCAACTTGAAGGCAGTGGAGGGGAGATCATCAGATGAAATAAGGCTAGAGACTATTGTGGAGACAATGGCCTGATATTCTATGGTGAGGTTATGATCCCGGGGGCAGATAGGAGGAGGTAGTGCTCAGCCTCTGCAATGTAGAGGTCAGTCTGCCAGACTACAACAGTGCCACCCTTGTCAGCAGGCTTAATTACAAAGTCAGAGCATGGAGTGAAGTCAGTTCACAGGGAGATAGGTTTCAATGGGTGAGTGGGCAGAGAAATTGAGGCGACCAATGTCACATCCAGAAGGAGTGCAGATGAATCCCAAGAGTGTGGGTGCAGGCATTTGGGCCATCGAGTCCACAATGACCCTCCAAGAGACATCCTACCCAGACCCAGACCCAGCCCCATTCCCTTTTCCTGTAATTTTGCATTTCCCATAGCTAATTCAGCTAGTCTGCACATATCTGGACGCTATGGGCAATTTGGCATGGACAATCCACCTAACCTGTGCACCTTTGGACAAAAGGAGGGGTCCAAGTGGAGAGAGAGTGTTGGAGGTGGGCGAAGGTGTCTGTGGGATAGGGAGTGGACTCTTGTCCAACAGGATGGGCACAAGGGAGGGAAGTTTCTGTTGAAACTCTAGCGCTAGGACTCTGTGATAATGCTGAATAATGTGAAATCAAGTTAAGTAGACGTAACAGGCTATCAGTGGAGTAGATTTCTCTCTGGATACATAAAAATAGTTACTTGGCATATGGATCCTATACGTTTGAATCCTGTGTCTTAATATCTAATGACAGACAATGGCTATGGACAGTATTTGTGCAGCATATTTAGCACAGTGAGCCCATAAAGATTTGAATTGGTAAGCTTCTATTACCATGTCCTTTCGTATTCTGAACCATTACAAATCTTTGAAATAAAGATGGAAGCCAGCGTGCATTTCAGTGTTGAAGAAATGCTTGAACATTATTTTTAACTATTGAACAGTTCTGAATTATTTATCAGATCTAGCACAACATTCATCTAAATGAAAGGGTGCCTACTATGATATTTCATGCTACCATGGAAACTAAAAGTGTGCCACAAGCTGAAATGTTTCATTGATCTGATTAAATAGGATGAGTGTGTCAGAATTTGGTTGTGATGCTGTATGAGTTTGAAGACTTTTTCTGCTCAGTGTACTTGTTAAATTGACTGCGCATTAAAAAACTCAAATAATTATACCAGAGCTCATGATATTCTTTGGCTTATTCAGAGCATCAGTGTGCATATTTATTCTGGAAATGTTGTAATGTTTTCTGAACTTGGTGTAAAACGCCCGACGACAACTGATTGAATTCAGCAGTAAACCGAGGAGAAGGCATAAAATAAGAATTATTGCTTGCTTCACCAAAGAAGATTGTTATTACCAAAGTGTCCTTTGTGAACAAAAACTGAATACTGCGTTGATTTCCCAATTTCTTCAAGAGAAAAAGTGCAGACAAGTTTGCCTTTGGATCACATTTGAACTGATAAATAGAACAAAGTAGTTTTTAAAGGTTTCTGACCCCATGCTGGTGGACAGCATGAACCTTGATGGCATTTTATTCATGACATACAGTTCACTGTTGCTGCTGGGAAACCTGTTCAAGTGGGGACAGCGACCCACCTCCCCAGGGCTGTTTCACCAATCACAGAGTTGGAAGCTGGATAGCATTGGCAGAACTAGAGTTAAAGATGGTTGCTACTTGCTGATAGCAAGGATTGGATATCTTTATGCTGACGTGCTTTTGAAGGCAAGGCAGTCCTATCTTTCTCCCCGAGTTTTGATCAATCTAACAGGTCTCAATGATCAATAAGGTAAGTGCACCAGCATCAATGTTGTAGCTGTAGGAAAGGAAACTGCTGCCAGGAAACTCCACTAAGTAACTATAAAGGAGGATATCCACCCAGGAACCTACTGGGAGACCACCAGCATGGATCCTACGTGTCTGAATCTTCTATCTCCATATCTGTCGGCAAACACTGGCCATGGACAGTGTATGTGCAGCATATTTATTACAGTGGGCTCATGGTGATTTAAGTTGGTAAGTTTCTATTGCCATTTCCTTTCATATTCTGACCCTTTACAAACCTTTTACCAGCATTTACCTGGTATTCTCCCACTGTAGTGGCAGCCCCATCAAAAACTGACAAAATGCCAATAAGGGGTGTTTCATTCGACACTTAATTGTGGCGCTGAGGTCCTCAGTGTTGGAAATATGGCATGGCAGTGGGAAGTTGCCAGTGTGGTACCTTCACCTGCCATTTTATCTGCCTTGCTGCCTTGCAGCCTGATTCTAGAGTACAGGTAAAATCCAACTCTAGGTTGCAAGACGTTAGCATTGGGCTTCATAGTTGACTTTGCTTTCTTACACATTTATAGTACTGAATGGAATTACCAACAAAGATTGATATATTAGCCTTTCAGGTTGTCATCTTCTCAAAATGCTCTATTTACTTTGAGAGGCCATTGGTAAAATATGCGAATTTTTGACAGCCTATAATCCAGTTCCTTGAGGTGTACAAGTTAAGGTCACTGCTTCCTTTAATTTCTTGGAAATGTCTTATCTTTCCTTGATGAGCAATCACATTTTAGAACCACTACAATGCAGTACATGTCAAAGTTATCAGGTTAATCTGATGAAAGAAAATTAAAGGAAGACTTCTTGTATTTTAAACAAATTGTGGTGCTGATCAATCTAAAATTTACAAGTAAAGTCATATACTTTTATACAAGCTATAATTCTAATATTTAATAGAGACATAGAAGATGATCAGAGGATTAGATAGGGTGGACAGTGAGAGTCTTTTTCCAAGGATGATGACTTCAGCCTGTACAAGGGGGCATAGCTACAAATTGAGGGGTGATAGATTTAAGACAGATGTCAGAGGCAGGTTCTTTACTCAGAGAGTGGTAAGGGCGTGGAATGCCCTGCCTGCCAATGTAGTGAACTCAGCCACATTAGGGGCATTTAAACAGTCCTTGGATAAGCATATGGATGACGATGGGATAGTGTAGGGCGAGGGGCTTAGATTAGTTCACAGGTCGGTGCAACATTGAGGGCCGAAGGGCCTGTTCTGCGCTGTATTGTTCTATGTTCTATGTTCTAAATCTTTAATTCACTCATTTATTTTCTGTGTTGCCTTTACATCATGCAAAACTTTCTAATATTTTTGATTAATTTATGAATTTAGAACCAAAAAGATTTGGTGTTCAAAACTAAAAACGATGCACAGTTTGAAGTTAAATTCCTTATATTTCTTGAGTAGACTATACAGATAAAGACTTCTACTCACATTGACACATTTAGGTCAAGGATGTAGGCCTGATATACAGCATAAATTGAGCCCTTGCAATAAGCAGTGAGTCAGCACCTCCTTTTTACCATTCAATTTATTAATGAGCCAAATAGATGATTATTCCACTTCATTTGACGTAAGGTAGGGGTCAAACAGTTAAGTTAGTAAATTAGCAATGTGACAGATCAAATGCATTTGAGCTGCTAATGGAGAGACCCGATTAAGGTATGTATCTGCAGTGAATGATAATGAGACATCTTACGAATATTGTATAAAATTGGCTAAGTAAAAAGAATGAGGTATGAAGAGATTCTGTTAGTAAGTACAATGTTGAATTCTTTCATACAAAATCCAGCTTTATTATGCCCAGATATTTTTATCTTGTAGGGTAACTCTATAGCTACTTCTGTTAGCAGATAAACACATGATAAAGTCCAGAATGAGCTAAATGCTGCATTTTTGTTAGTTCACATCTCTCTTGGATGACTCCTGCAATGAGGGCCTGTAATTTTATTGTTTAGTTTTAAGGATAAACTAAATAGGGTTTTAGTTCTGATCAGAGATAATGGGAACTGCAGATGCTGGAGAATCCGAGATAACAAAATGTGAAGCTGGATGAACACAGCAGGCCAAGCAGCATCTGAGGAGCACAAAAGCTGACGTTTCGGGCCCAGAACCTTCATCAGAGAGAGGATGATGAAGGGTCTAGGCCCGAAATGTCAGCTTTTGTGCTCCTAAGATGCTGCTTGGCCTGCTGTGTTCATCCAGCTTCACACTTTATGCAGGGTTTTAGTTCCGAGAAGGTTTTATTTTAATAAAGGCCTGAAACATTTTTTAGGCATTACCAAGAAATGATAAATGTAAATTAGATGACAAAACAAGACAACAATAGGATGATATTGAAGTGTTTACTCAATTGAGTTTTTACAACCCAGAGATAAGGAAGCCAGAGGTCAGATGATGCACTGTTATGTAGCCTCAGAGTAGTCAAAATAACTGCTAAAAGCCCTGACCCTTTTTTCCCCAGAGTTCAGTGAGAAAAGTCAATGAGCTAGCTGGTGTTTGTATGGTCTCTAGGAAAGACAGCAAGAGTGAATGTGCAGGAAATTTCTGAAAGCAAGGTCTGCTCAGTGGTTAGCAGTGATGCCTCACAGTGCCTGGGGCCCAGGTTCAGTTCCACACCTGGGCAACTGTCTGAGTAGAGTTTGCACATTTCCCCCCATCTACATGGGTTTCTGCCAGCTGCTCCAGTTTCCTCCCACAGTCCAAAGATGTGCATTTTAGGTGGATTGGGCCATGCTAAATTGCCTGTAGTGCCTGAGGTGTGCAAGTTAGATGGATTAGACATGGGAAATGCAGGATTACAGGGAAGGTGGGGATGGGTCTGGGTGGGATGCTCTTTGGAGGGCGGTGTAGCCTTGTTGGGCCAGATGGCCTGTTTCCACACTGGAGGGATGATATGATATGATTCTGTGAAATTAATAAGTCGTGAAGATAGGAGTGATACTTCACTGGGGTTGAGTGTTTGTAAAGGATATTGCTGAAAATGAAAGGGTTGAATCTTTATTTTTGTTCTTTACATCATCTTTCCAAATTCTCTTGCTTTTTTCCTTTTTTGTGTAATTAACTTCGTTGTTCAAAGTACATTGGCAGTCTCATACAAAAATGTTCAGTGACTGATCACTGCAGTAAGTGGGATAAAAAATACATTGGAATGTAAGAAGGCCCTATATAACTTTAAAGAGTATATGGAAGAACAATCACAGGAAATGCTGGAGAAAGTCAGCAAGCCTGGCAGCAGCTGTGAAGAGGGAAACAAAGACCAGTGAATAAAAAAAGCTTGAATTCTGGAGTGAGAGGAAAACCAGGCTTGATTTGGCTCGAGAAAATCTTAGAATAAAAGAAGAAATAATAGGTGGTAGCTCAGAGCATGGTTCCGATTCCAAAGAGGGTCTTGATTTAAGTAGAAAACTTGTGTTTAGTGCCTAAATTTACAGAGAATGGAGTCGAAAGATACTTCACCTGATTTGAAAAGATAGCTGTGATATCGAAGTGGTTAAGAGATATCTGGACCTGAATGTTACAGAGTGTCCTAATAGTACGGCTATAAATATGCACACCAGTTTGTCAGAAGAACAATCTACAGACAATGTAGCTGTTGAATGAGTAATACTGAATGCTTCTGAGCTTGTCCTTGAAGCTTGAAACTTATTTAGATGAGCAAGTATTCAAAAATCTGAGAAGCTCAAATTCTGTCGCTACCTATGATGTCTCACATAGAGTGGGAAGATGGTCAAATGGGAATCAATAAGGAAACTGGAGGAAATAGAAATCTGGGGATGGAAAACATATTAGTTTGAGGGAACCAACAGAAGGATACCAGAAAAATAAAGGAGGAAGGCTAGAACCTAAAAGCAGTGGCAGGAAAATAACATTGTTTAATGACAATAAAACTGGGTATATTAAAGCTAATTGCAGGAACATAAATGGTAGGGTGATTGCAATGGTAGGAACACCTATGGAATTTTTGCAGATGTATGTGGAAAGGCGTTGAGCATTAAAACTATAGCAGTGACATAGCTGGAGCAAGTTGCCTCAGATTAAGAGGTAGATGACTCAGGCAATCAGGTCAAATTATTGATCATGCAAATCAAATATTCTGGAGGTTCTGAATATTGGCATTTCCATACACTTGTTTTCAAGGAGGTAAACCAATAGAGCTATTGAGACACACTGGGAAAGTCAGCCTTTGATGCTGACTGATAATTCAATTTGTCTTCTAGAAGGCTAATGTAGGAAATAAATATTAATTGGAGGTACACAGAGATGTTCCTAACCAATCCCACTATACAGAGTCGGATTAAGGGGTGACTTAGTACATAGGAAAGTTGTAACCAGAGTAGTGCAATAAATGTTTATAGAAGGAATTGACTTTATCTTCGCGAATGACCTCGCTAATTCAAAAATATTAGCCTCGCTGAGGACTTTGGATGAACAACAGAAGTAAACCAGGTTGAGATACTATGGGGAGGAAATCATCCTTGATTGTTTATTGACTGTTGTTACTAGATCACCGGCTCAGAGAATTAGAAGGAAGAGGAAGACTCCATGAGAAAGGAAAATGATATGGAAATTCGTTTATCCAACACTATTTTCAAAAACTAGGGAAGAAGGATGAAGGATTAGAGAATGAAGCTGTATCAGAGATAATAGGAACAGTAGATGCTGGAGAATGCGAGATTACAAAGTGTCGAGCTGGATGAACACAGCAGGCCAAGCAGCATCTTAGAATGAAGCTGATATGTTTAGCCCATATTCTCTAATAGAAATGGAACAGCCAGATCCAGAATTGAAAGAGCTGTTTCAAATAGCCCACTGCAGAACTGAATCAGAGCCAATACCTGAGAGTTATTATTTAACAGTTAAAGTGTTAATGAAGAAATGGCAATCGATGCAAGCCCAGGAGGTATTGTTAGTTGTCCATGAGGTATAAGTTGCCTCTGAAAAAGGCGTGGTCACATTTCTCCAGATGTACCATGCATGTTACACAGTGGAGCAACCCCCTAACCATGAATTAAACTTGTACCTTTAATTCCAAAATCAGCTTTCCTAGTACTGGTTAGTGAGATCTTAATAGATTGTTAAGGTTTCCACCTAAAACCAGCAGTTGATATTAATATCCTTTAACAGTTAAGGATGTTTCAGCAAGATTTTCTGAAGCTGTGATTTTGGGGAAATCTATGGTAAAATGATAGTGGATAAATTAATTATTTTATTTTTACAAGACACTGATTACCCAAAGACATGCAATCAGATTGAAGTTCAAAGCTTCATGATTGAATCAATAGTTTGGGAATAAAAGTCTTCTTTAAGTTATCATCCATAATCTCAGGAGCATTTCAAAGATGGTATCAAATGTATATAAGATTGTAATTACAGCTAATCAGAAGAAAAGTGTACTTACAGTTGTGAAAGAAATAGCAGATGAAATAAAAATGAGAATTGTTCAAGAATGAATCAGAAATGTAAAATGTAAAAGTTGACCCTTCATGAATCTGATAGGATAATGCACCCCTTCAAGAAGAGTTAGATGGAATATTATATTATCCACCAGAATATTGTTGAAGCGCCTTACAAAACTATTGTAGGCCCATAAATCAATTTGTATTTTTAAAAAAACAGGAAAATAGCTTTTGACTATATTTGATGGCCATGCATTACCCACAAAACAGTCTCCTCGTAGACTCAATGCAGAAAAGTTGACTTCAAGGAATTAAAGAGTTAAAGCTCATGATGATGATTGAACTGAGTCATAGTAGCTAGACCTTGCTTATTGTGATAGTGTTGAAAATTATGACTGTGTGTCAACTATCACAAAGTCAACATGGAAACAAACACAGATTCATATCGAATTCCATGATTGAGGAATTGTATGAAGGTTTGGACAATCACAATTTATTACAAAGTTTGACTTGTTTCAAGGATATTGGCAAGTTCCATTGGCTGATATAGCCAAATTAAGTATCAGTTTCTGTAACATTTTTTCAACATGAAACCATATCATTTGGATTGAAAATGCACCAGCGTCTTTTCAGTGATTAACCAAAAAGATCATTGAAGGATTATGCAACTGTGCTGTTTATATAGATGACTAATTGAGTTCAGCCAAGTGTGGGAAAAACATTTACAGTACTGATGAAGAGTCTAGGCCCAAAACGTCAGCTTTCCTGCTCCTATGATGCTGCTTGGCCTGCTGTGCTCATCCAGCTTCACACCTTGTTATCTCAGATTCTCCGGCATCTGCAGTTCCCATTATCTCCAGTACTTGAATTAACTTTTTGATCTGTTTCAAAGAGTCAATTTGATCATAAATTTTGATAAAAGTGAATTTGCCTAAGAAAAACTGTTTAATTTGAAATACATTATGAAACAAGATCAAGTAAAGTTAGGGGAAGCAAAAATAAGGACTATCTTGGAATTTCTGATGCCTAAGACATAATACACGTTTCTTTGGCTTTTGGCTTGTGTGGATTTTACCAGAAATGAATTCCAAAAGAATGTACTGAAGTTGCTCCTTTGATGAGTTTGTTAAAGGAAGGCAAGAAATTCAAATAGATAAAAGCCTATCAGAGTGTATTTGACAACTTGAAAGCTACACTGACTAAAACATCAGTTTTAGTAGCACCAAATTATGATCAATCATTCACAGTGGCTCTCAATGCCAGTAATATTGGTGTTGGTGCAGTGTTGTTACAAGATGGTGCAGGTTGAATGACCAATTATTTATTTTTCTTGAAAATTGAATTTGTGTCAACAGAACTATTCAACTCATGTGCCAAGTAGAAACAATATTATAATCAAAACTTTGTCAAGAACAAATATGAAAGAGAAATGTCAGGATTAACACGTACGTGTGTAGAATATAATTGTTGTGAAAATCCTTTTGTGTTTATTTGTAATTCATTATTACTGTCAACGTGAATTGCAAGGAGCAGTAAGATAAAATGTTAATACAAAATGAAGAAGCTGCACAAAGATACATATTTATTTCTTTTTCTGGGGGAGATGTGATAAGGTTTATAACACATTTTTATTTGAGAACTTGGTTTCAGAAGTAGACTTAAATTGATTTTTGGTTTTCAGTTTTGTGGAGGTCTTTTTTTCAGGGTCATTTTTGTCAGCAGTGTTTCGAACTGCATTACCAAGAAATCGTGAGACTTCTTGGTGAGATAACTACTCAAGTTTTTACTAAGTTGAATTGTTATGATCTGGAGAGAGGCAGATGAAAAAGCCCCCAGGGACAAAAAACAGGTACTGTTTTGATCAAAGATCCATATCAGCAGATGTGCTGTTTAGCAGTCTCAGAGAAACCAAAGCAACTGGAAGAAGCCTTGAGATTTTTTTCCATGATTTCAGTGTGAAAATTCAATGAGTTAGCCAGTATCTGTATCTTGGATAGAGACAGGGAAAATCACATTTGTTAAATGTCAGAAAATCACTGAAAGGAAATACGTACATCCATGCCAGTTGAGTAAAAAATTAAAGAGTGAAAAATAAAAATGTTCTTTACTAGGTAGAATGCCTATCGTGAATAATGCTCAGATTTTTTAGAAATAAAACATATATGAATAGTGACATTGGCACATTGTAGATTTACTGATTTACAGTATTAGTTCTGCCTTTTTGAAAGATAGAAAATGCAGTTACATGCCCTATGCTGTCCCTTGCCTTAGGCATCTGTCCTCAGGACCGAAGGCACAACAACAAAAGGGGATCTTTGTGAGGAGAATCTGGCAAGAGCTCCAAGTGCCCCATTCTCACAGGAAAACAGGGCAGTGCCAGGAGGCACCCAGCTAGAGGAGAAACCACAAACAGGTCCCTCACAGTTCTCCACTCAGGACACGCCCAAATTGGTCATGTCCTCCACTTCCACCCTGGCTGTCCCAGAAGTTCACACTAAGGAGGATCCATTTGCGTTTGGAAAGAAGACCCTTGGTGTGTCTTTCCTGTCTATGCATCAATGCCCCCAGGGGTCACCTGATCAAACCTCAAGAACCACTGGACTCCAACACTGAGCGGGCTTCCTACACCCCAGCAGTGGAATGAGGGACTACACTGAGATCTAATGGAAGGGAGACAAAGAAGAAAACACATTGAGGGCACTTTGGAGGCACAAATGACAATGTACATTATTTGTTAATTTTCTATAAATGGCACTGTTTTGACCTCACATCTATTTATTTGAGTCTCTGCGTAGCCCCAGATGCAACTCTGTCAGCATACTACCTAACATCACGGCTACAAAGGGTGTTCCATGGATTGTCATACACTGGCCCCTGTTGAAGCAGGGTGCACCTGACTATAGACAAATACCCGTCCCACATGCCCCACTTCCCATCCATTCTTTTTTCTGTCACCCCTTGCAGAAACTGTTCTTGCCCTTCACAATTGTAAATGCCCCTATCGCCCAGGCTGTAGCCCCAGGTCGCAAAGAATAGATAACCAACCAGCGGGCTCCTTTTTCCCTCGATGGATTGACTGTGGCCCAGCCCCTGAACAACCTGACCACGCAGCCGAGAAGTGGCCAGACCCCTGACTGAGGACTATGTACTTCCCCGATCATATTAGCTGCACCTCTTTGGCCTGGTGGCTATGGAGACACAGGGCTGACCGTAACCGACTTCCCAGACTGTAGAGACACCATCCCCCCCAGACTGTAGAGACACCGTCCCCCCCTGACTGCAGAGACACTATTCCCCCTGACTGCAGAGGGACTGTGCTCCCCAGACTGCAGAGACACCGTCCCCCGCTGACTGCAGAGACACTATCTCCCGCTGACTGCAGAGGGACTGTGCTCCCCAGACTGCAGAGACACCGTCCCCCGCTGACTGCAGAGACACTATCTCCCGCTGACTGCAGAGGGACTGTGCTCCCCAGACTGCAGAGACACTATTCCCCCCTGACTGCAGAGGCACTATCCCACCCTGACTGCAGAGGCACTATCCCCCCCTGACTGCAGAGGCACTATCCCCCCCTGACTGCAGAGACACTATCCCACCCTGACTGCAGAGACACTATTCCCCCCTGACTGCAGAGGCACTATCCCCCGCTGACTGCAGAGGCACTATCCCACCCTGACTGCAGAGACACTATTCCCGCCTGACTGCAGAGGCACTATCCCCCCCCCCCCCCCCCCCCCCCCCCCCCCCCCCCCCCCCCCCCCCCGACTGAGAACACCCTGACTGGACATTTGATTGTGGACAGTTCCCTGGCCTGCTATCAGAGGATACCCTTGACGTACTGAGCTGGAACCCCGTGACTGTCAAGTACCTCCATGAACTTCGATGAGGGTTATGACTTTGAGACATAGCTGCATGCTTGTTGTAGAAACTGATGGCACACGGTGCACGCATGAAATTGACATAACATCCACCTGTACAGCAAGGGGTCTAGCACCTTGGCAGAGGACTTAAGGTGAGCTGCCTGGCGCTAACTGATTTGGGAGTGCAAGGGAAGGCACGACTGGTTTGAGCGCATAGGTAGGTGCCATGTGACCAAGTGAGAAGCCCTGAGATTGAAGACTGGTCCAATTCATGAGCTGTGTGCTTGTCTGTATGTGCAAAGTGTTCTGGCAGTAACCTTTCAGTGTTGGTCTTGAATGACTGAACTCTTGTGTGCTAAAGGTACTTTGATGATGCTATTATGCTAGGTGTTGCAGGTTTTTGCTCCGGCAACAATGAATCTAGAAATTGTCATTCTATATTAAATCCATATTGGGGTGTACTTATGCATGTATATGATATATGTTGTTTCCTGAGTGACCTGTAAGTGGATTAGAGGTGTGCCATGATGGTTGTGAGGGGTTGGCAATGCCTGATGCCAATGGCCATTACGGAGTGTGCCCATGGATTGTCCCCTGAGCTGCTGTGTCGTCCTCGGCATCATAGAGATCCTTCAGACTAAGTGGTGAGCTGAAGTTGCTGGATTGATTTCCGTGTCAACATTTTTCAATATCTATCTTGCAGTGTAAAATAAAGTACTTCTTTTAACATTTTTTCTGGGTATCTAGTTCTTTGCTCAACTAGGACTGAAATTTTAATTTTAGATTAGCTCAAGAATATCATTGGCTCCTGGTGCTGAATTTCATGATTTTTGACTAAGTCCGATTGTGTTGAGTTTTTGGAGGGTTTCTTGCTGCTAGGCATCGTGAGATTTCTAGCCATATTCTATAAAACTTACCTCATTAATTATCTACCCTGTCCATATGGCATTTTCCATGTCCAATTTCTGACTCAAATTACTTCGCACCCTTCCCACAACATCTCACCACTCTGTCAACATCTTGTGCCTGCGCCATTTTTAAAATACTGTTTTGCATCCAGACAAGCACTGGCAGATCAGAACCGCCCTGCATAGTTGTTTTCATTTGCCCTCAGCATTGACAAACAGGGGAAGTAGTCACCCTGCATCGCAGGCAGGGATCTGGAGGACCTTGAGGATGAATTGGTGCACAGATAGGACTTGCTTTTCCTGAGAACCTGCAGTGGAGGCCGTGACACCAAACCTTGCTACCTTGGTGTGAGATTACCAACTGGGTTAAAGCAGTCCCAGTCATCTGGAGGAATGTCCACTGCTGCAGGGAGAATATTAATGATCTTCACCAGCGTTAGTGCCATCGTCTTCTCCCTGACACCTCACACTCACTGTATCTCTGTTGCTGTACCCAACTCCCATGAAGCTATTCTCTTATTGTTCTCATTACTGCTGTGCAACATCTTCCCCACTCGCTCTCACGCACCCAACTCTTAATAACACTCACACTGCAATGTCCTACTTGCTTGCTTGGAGCATTTATCCACCTGCACCTAATGTAACACTGCACCACCCACCCATAATACCTAACTGTCTGATTGCAGGAGGGAAACGGCACACAGTGGGGCAGAAAGAGTGTTGTCTGTCATTCTGCTCCTCATCCCTCATGAGGAGAGGCTTTTGAACCTGACTAGCCTGAGCAGGGCCTGGACTGGTATCGGAAACTGTCCTTGGCTTATTGTACAGGGCACCCTGAGAGATCCAGCTTGTTGGCGGTGCCTCGTGAGAATCTTGCCACACCGCTTACAGGATGGAGCAAGATCATCTCACCATTGAGACGTGCCACACAGTTCTTGTTTCCCAATTCTGCAGCACATCACACTACAGCCCACGTCATTCAGACCCCTATAAGATTCTACCCTTGGTTACTAAGTGCAACCTTTCGGATGGGTTCAGTTGCTAATCTTCATTACATTTGGTAGCTGCCATTATAAGGAGGCAATAATTGTTCAACAAAGCTTTTTTAATCGCATCAGCATTTACTGACCAGCTTTTGCTCTAGATGCTCTTGAGAAGGTCACAGTGAGTTTTCCTGTTGAATTACTGTATTCTGTGTATTGAAGGTACTTTGACATGCTATTAAGTTGGGTGTCCCAGGATTTCGATCCAGCAACAACAAATTTAACAATAATCACTGTATCATTCCGTATTAAATCCATATATTTGGATTCATGTTTGCGTATATGGATACAAAAATAGACTTCAAATAAAATTAAAATTAAAATATGATGGCTGAACTTAAAGGGCTGTTACTCCACTGTTGAAAGTAGTTGAGGCCAAAACATCAAATGTTTTCAAGAAGGTGTTAGATATAGTTCTTAGGGCTAAAGAAATCAAAAGGTACAGAAAGAAACTCGGAAGAGGACAGTGAGTTCGATGATCAGCCATGATCATTTTGAATGGCACTGCAGGCTTGAAGGGGTGAATGGCCTGTGCCTATTTTCTACATTTCTGTTTTAACAAACTCACAAGTCACCTGTTTTGTTTGAGGGAGGGAGAAAAAAAATCACAGTTCTTTATTGTGCATGTATGTGACTAACAGTTTTATAAAATTCATTCCCAAACTCAACAGAGTTAATGAGAAAAGCGAAATCTTGCTGCGGGGGCGATTTAATTTTCTTTTCTTTTTCATCTGCAAGCACTGAGAGCAGAAGAATTGACATTCCACTGTTACTCTCAAGGAAAAAATCCGTTCCATTGTAGTCTGCCTATAGTCATCATTAACAGTAATGTTTACAAGCAATTCAACATAGGAGTTCTGTATTTAATGCCTAGGAAAAGACAGTTTAATCGATCCTTACACCAATTAGGTAAACAACGTATTACAAAGGAAGAGGATGTAACCAATGTCCTGTCAAATTTTTGCCCCATGTATATCTTGTACAATTGCACAAAATAATTGCATGTTTGTGCTTTTTTAGCCTTCAAGATTTGAAAAACAAACAATAATATTGGCTTGTTATCTTTTTGAACAAACCTAATCCTAAAGGACATAGTTTACGGAAGTGGGAATTAGCGTACAATGATTGCTTACTTATAATGCTTTCCAAATGAATGTTTCAAGTGCTCTAGCTATTAGGATTTTAAGGTTAGATCGTTTAAAAAAAAGCTTGATTCTTCTGCCTTCCGTGCTTGCAGATGAAAAAGAAAAGAAAATTAAATCACCCCCGCAGCAAAATTTCGCTTTTCTCATTAACTCTGTTGAGTTTGGGAATGAATTTTATAAAACTGTTAGTCACATACTTGCACAATAAAGAACTGTGATTTTTTTTTCTCCCTCCCTCAAACAAAACAGGTGACTTGTGAGTTTGTTAAAACAGAAACGTAGAAAATAGGCACAGGCCATTCACCTCTTCAAGCCTGCAGTGCCATTCAAAATGATCATGGCTGATCATCGAACTCACTGTCCTCTTCCGATTTTCTTTCTGTACCTTTTGATTTCTTTAGCCCTAAGAACTATATCTAACTCCTTCTTGAAAACATTTGATGTTTTGGCCTCAACTACTTCCTGCAGCAAAGAATTCCAGAGGCTTACCACTCTTTGGGTGAAGAGATTTCTCCTCACTCCTACCCGTATCCTTAAATCCCTGGTTCTAGATTCCTTAAGTCATTTGAAATATCCAGCATTTATCCTGTCTAGAGTGTTTAAATTTTATAGAGTTCAATGGGATAGACCTTCATTCTTTGAAACACCAGTGAATATAATCCGGAATGATTCATTCTTGTCAGGATATATGAGTCCTGCCATCCCAGGAAATCAGTTTGATAAACCGTTGTTGCAGTCCATAGCCAGAACATCCTTCCTCAGGTAAAAAGACTAACATAGCATACACTACTCCAGGTCATCTGACCAAGGCTCTGTACAATTGCAGCAAGACATCCATGTGGTTGAATATATCCATACCCATCAAGAGCAGTTCAGATAATAGTCTGCCCCTCTCTGATGAAGAGTCTAGGCCCAAAACGTCAGCTTTTGTGCTCTTGAGATGCTGCTTGGCCTGCTGTGTTCATCCAGCTTCACACTTTGTTATCTTGGACTCTCCAGCGTCTGCAGTTCACATTATCTCTAATAGTCTGCCTTCCTGTTTTAACATCTAAAGTAGATAACCTCATATTTATCAGCATCATTTGCCGACACACTCAACTTGTCCAAATTGATACATTTCTGCATCCTCCCCACAGCTCATGCAGCCCTTCCCAGCTTTGTGTTATCTGCAAACTTGGAGATATTGCATTTCGTTCCCTCATTTGCTCAGTAATATATATTGTGAACACTTGGAGTCCAAGCACTGATTCCTACAGTACTCCACATATCACTGCCTGCCACTAGAAAACAGACCTGTTCATCCCTACTCTTTGTTTCTTGTCAGACAACCAGTTCTCTATCCATCTCAGTACACAACCTCAATATCCTAATTTTGCATGCTAATCTGTTATTGTAAGACCTCATTGAAAGACTTCTCAAAGTTCATGTCATCTGCATTCCTCTGGCTCCCTCTCTACTAGTTACATCCTCTCAAAATTCCAGTAGATTTGTTAAATATGAATTGCCTTTTGTAAACCGTGCTGACTCTATCCAATTCTGTTACTGTTTTCCAAGTGCTCTGCTATCAAATCCACAGTAATGGACCCTCACATTTTCTCAATTACTGATGTCAGACTAACTGGACTAACATTCCTTACTTTTCTCTAATGCATTTTTTTACATAGTAGAATTACATAATCCACCCTGCAAACTACAGGAAATGTTCATTTGAAAGATGATCACTGATTATTCACTATTTCAGGGGATACTTACTTTAACACTCTGCGATATAGATTTTCAGGCCCTGGGGATTTTTCATCCTTTAAAGCCATTGATCCCACCAATGCCATTTCCCTACTAACATTGATCTCTTTTGGTTCCTCCCTGTCACTAGACACAGAGCTCCTCATTACTTTTGGGACATAATTTGTGTCCTTCTCTGTAGAGACAGAAACAAAGTATTAATTTGATTGATCCATCATCTCTTTGTTCTACATTATAACTTCTGCTGTTTCTTACTGAAAGGGACCTACATTTGTCTTTACCAGACTTTTTCTCTTCGCATCCCTGCAATAGATTTTGCGATCAGTTTGTCCGTTCCCTGGAAGCTTACAGTCATAATCTGGTTCCCACTTCTTAATCAATTCCTTGTCCTGATTTGCTGAAATCTAAGCTTCCATCAATCTTTAGGTTTTTTTTAGCTTACTTGTGATTATGTATAAGGGATTAGTTCAAGCGAGGCTAGACAGATAACTGTTGACTAAACAAAAATTAAAATATATCATTGTCATCTGATCCAATTCATCTTATCGTAAATTGAACAGTCCTATTAGGGACTCCTGTGGTGTAGTGATAGTATAACAAACTCTAGGTGACAAGACCATGGATTCAGGTCCTACCTACTCCAGAGATGTGTAATGACATCTCTGAACAGTTTGCTTAGAAAATGTACAGAACAGTCCTATTAAGGTGAAGAGCTCTTTATAAGTACATTTTGCACATCAGTGCAAATTCATTCATTTTATAACTCATTTTGGAAGCATTTTATAATGAATACCTTAACAGGAATATAATTTGGTGCTTTTACAAAAGTTGCCTGTTTAAGTTCCTAAGATTTATCTTACATTTTAATGGAAAATAATTGAGTGCTGCCTTAAAATAATCAGTTGTCCCGATGGTTATCTTCTGTAAGTTATATTGTATTCACTAGAATTGTTGAAGGGAGAGTTCATGAGGTCCCCTTAATATCATCGGGTTAAACATTTGCTTGTCATTTGCTGAATTTCTGAAAGACCTCTTTTATTGGGTATTAAAATTTGAGTTTATGTATTTTTTAGACATCTGCTGGGAAAATTGGCAGTGCAATCATTGCCTGTGCAGACTGGGTATCCACTGTCTTAAAGCTAAGTTGGTATGTGTTCCACCTGCTTTCTGCTCACAAAATGGCCACAATTTACAGCCCTCCTCTGTTGTCTGGCATCCTGGACAAAAACATGTTTAAACTGTTATTGGTATCAGATTACGATGGATGCTGATAGAGTCCTTCAAATTCAATTTGCATTGTTCAATGACTACAGTGTATTTTGGTTTATTGTAATACCAAGCAAGTAATTTACACTGTTTCACATACTTGCTGCAAATATTTCAAAACTTAACCCTCTTTTTTTATAACTTTATCTGATCATCTAATCTCTTTCTTACATTCTGTATATCCCTATCCTATCATACTGAACCTATAATTTTGCCAATTTCTGATTCTCTTTTCCCAACGCATTATAACCACCACCTAAATCCTCTCTATGCCTCTCCCTCCCCTCTATTCTGCTTGTTTTCAACCCCCATCTTCTATTTTAGTGCTGCCTGGACACTTCCTCGATTGGCTATTATCTTGTTGTTGCTCCTGCTGTCCTGGGTTTGTGTCATCAAAAGATGTAAGATAATATTTTTATCAAGTTCATAACTATTAAGACTCTCAGACTGCTTGCAGAGCCTATTCCAGTAGATCGCTACTGAAAATGAAATTGTTTGAAACTATGGCAAAACCCAAGACCTTCTTTGTATTTTACAGTGCTCAGAGGATAAAATACTGCTTTCATCTACCAACATCAAACACACAACACTGCAGGGAATGGAAAGTCCATTACTGCTGCAACTCTGGCTGAGTTTATGATACACATTCATCATTCGCCTCCATACCTGCTTATTTCTAAATTCCTTTATCAGTGACTGCTTATATCCAAAAGTAGGAAGCAGGAAAGCTGGGCAGAACATACTCTATGAAATCAATTCAGAAATCACGTGACCAGGTTATAATCCAATAGATTTATTTGAAGACACAAGTTTTTGGAGTCTTGTAATTAGGACAGTGCAATATGTTTTTCATGAATTTTCACACCTTTAATTGTACCTAACGGGTAAAATATTTTAGCCTCTGTCCATGTAAAGTATTAAAGCATCTCAACCTATCAAAAATCTTTTCCTTCACACTTTCCATTTTATGTCTTTTTTGCACCATATTAGCTATACATATGAGCGTGAACTCAAAGTTATTGTATGATTCTTCTGCCAGTGGAAACCAGTGAATATGTGATAAATCTCTTTTGGCATCATGATTGGGGGAAGATTTAGGGGAGATGTCAGAGATAGTTTCTTTACACAGAGAGTGGTGGGTGCATGGAATGCACTGCCAACGGTAGTGGGGGAGTCAGATACATTAGTTATATTTAAGCAACTCTTGGATAGGCACATGGTTTGACTTTGGAATAGGATAATAGGTCGACACATCATTGTGGGCTGAAGGGCCTGTACTGTGCTGTATTGTTCTATGTTCTATGTTTTATGATATGGAGTCACTCCTAATCTCTCAAGTGTTCTTTCTATATTTGTGGGGCTTGTTATTTTTATCAGTGAGTTAAAGGAGTTATGGCTGTGCCTCACATCAGGGGACGGATTTTAGTTACAGTGTCAAGTAACCTGCACCTCCGTTTCCCCCCCCCCCCCCCCCCCCCCCGCCACATGTAACGAACAGTCTCGTTGGATGCCCACCTACAAAAGAGAGAGTGGGGGAACCAGGTTTGAGAGGCCAAGTATAAGGTTAGGGATGATAGGTGACACCTTGGGGGGACATACCTGAATGACCAATGCCTGCTCCTGTATCTAATGTGCCACCCTTGCCTGATACCAGTTAGCCAGTAAAAGCTGCTGGGCTATCTGTTTGGCATGGACCTCCCTCAGGTGGGGGTAAAATATCAGCAAGAGTGAGAAGAAGCACTAAAGTGGTCATTGATTGACTATCTGAGATAATGGGAACTGCAGATGCTGGAGAATCCAAGATAATAAAATGTGAGGCTGGATGAACACAGCAGGCCAAGCAGCATCTCAGGAGCACAAAAGCTGACGTTTCGGGCCTAGACCCTTCATCAGAGAGGGCGATGGGGTGAGGGTTCTGGAATAAATAGGGAGAGAGGGCGAGGCGGACCGAAGATGGAGAGAAAAGAAGATAGGTGGAGAGGAGTGTATAGGTGGGGAGGGGATAGGTCAGTCCAGGGAAGACAGACAGGTCAAGGAGGTGGGATGAGGTTAGTAGGTAGGAGATGGAGGTGCGGCTTGGGGTGGGAGGAAGGGATGGGTGAGAGGAAGAACAGGTTAGGGAAGCGGAGACAGGTTGGACTGGTTTTGGGATGCAGTGGGTGGAGGGGAAGAGCTGGGCTGGTTTAGGGATGCGGTGGGGGAAGGGGAGATTTTGAAGCTCGAGAAGTCCACATTGATACCATTAGGCTGCAGGGTTCCCAAGCGGATAATGAGTTGCTGTTCCTGCAATCTTCGGGTGGCATCATTGTGGCACTGCAGGAGGCCCATGATGGACATGTCATCTAAAGAATGGGAGGGGGAGTGGAAATGGTTTGCGACTGGGAGGTGCAGTTGTTTGTTGCGAACCGAGCAGAGGTGTTCTGCAAAGCAGTCCCCAAGATTTTTAACTTCTTTGTGGCTTGGTCGTTTGTCTTACCAGGGACAGTCAGGATGGACATTTGACTCTTCAGCCTGGAGCAGGAGAAGCCTTTTGATGGAATGTAGCACACCTAGATGATCATTGTGTATTTCAAAATTGAATTTGGGGAATAATTCAACAATTTGCTCCATTTACTCTACTCAAACATCAGCAGTACAAGTTTTAGATAATGGGTGGGAATTAGAAAGTTTTCAGATCAAATTTGGGGTCAGGCAGGGCTACACCTTCCCTCTCTGTCCTGTTCGTGCGTTGCATAGAACATTTTGCCAAATCCGTTAGGGAGGATGAGAGCATAAGAGGGATGACATTTCCAGGCATGGGAAGATGGTAGATTCAAAGGATTTAAGGTTCCCTGCACCTAAATGATATTGCTTGGATCCACCATCAAAACACAGGAACTGTGACTGTTTTGAAATGGCCTCAGGTGTCAAGATGAATTTGAAGCAAGTGAGACTGTGTTCTCTGGGCGCTGGAATGATTGATCCTTTGTCCCCTTTACAGTCAATTCAGTCAATTTGAAGATGCTGAGGTGGTAGTTCGGAAGAGCAGGAGTAGTCAGAATCTCCACATAAGGGGAAGCCCACCACCCGTCTTCACTCTGCCCAATTTAGGACAATTTTCCCCTGGACTGAGACAGGAAATAAGGGAAGTGGAAGTGGGTGGCACGGGTCTTATTTTTGGTCCAGGTGTGGCGGTATCCTCAGTAGGTGAGTAGGCAGTTCAGAGGGCATGCAGGGTTAGTGGTCTTAGGCATTGGACTGGGTGACAGTGAGTGGAGGAAAAAGTATTACAGGTAATTGGAGAGTGGCAGAGCATGAAACTTAGTGTGAGTTGGGAACAATAGCAGGGGCAGATTGTGAGTATCAGAGGGAGCATGGTGTCTCTTAACACTGGCAGAATGGAGAAGGGCATTGATCTTCTCCCTATATTGCTGAGCATTCCTGCAGAGAGCTGAGACTGCATGGACCAGGGTGGGTAAGGTTGTGCCAGACTGGCATGGTCTGGTATCTTGGCCTCCACTGCCTTCCTGAGGTAGTGGATGTGCCACCTCTGCACCATCCCATACGCCGGGATCTTTAGCTTCCTTCCCACAATACAGGGTGCCAGGCTTCCCATCTCTGCCATCTCTGAGGCAAATATCAGTAACTGTGCAGGGCAGCTCTGGACTAAGAGTGTTGGCCCAAGTGCGTGATAGCCTTTTAAAGATGGCACCAGATATGTGGGTTCATTTTGGGATATCCTGGCAGTGATGACTTCTTCTGGACACAATGACTAGTTAGAATGGGGCTGGAAATGGGTGAGAGGTGTGCCATGGGACAGGATAGGTGAGTTTAGTAACAAACAATGAATGATCTTGCTAGATCTTATGGAGGGAAAACCTCGATGAAATTCAATGAAACGGAACTTTATTCGAAATCACCCAAACATTCAGCCCTAAAAATCTTTATGAAAGTGTCCTACAACAGATACAACGTCTTTTAAAAATCAACATCAGCAGAGATTTCCTGCATACTGCAAGATCTGAACCCCTTTGGTGTGATATCTGCAGATGTACACTTTCTAATCACTGATTCCCAGTCTGAAGTAGAAAGCATTGTTACTTTAGTACTTCCTAGTTGTTGAGGACATTTTCAGGTATCTTAATCTAACACAATGATAAACATATGGTAATCTTCCACAATTATACTTAATTAAAAGAAAGAATTGCATCATCCTGTCAACTCTGTCAGGACCGCCCTAAACACTTTACACCCAGTAATAGAGCCAAATGCAGTAATTGTTTTATTCTCCAGATGGAGTATGTGACAAATTGCTTGTGTTTTCATGATGGATAATCAGAGGAAAAATGTTGGCCAAGGTTCTTCTTCAAATAATGTAATGGGATCAATAATCTATACTTTTTTTTCTCTCTCACAATCACGTATTCCTATTTTCCCTCTCTTAAAAAAAAGGTGCATTATAAATTATATAAACATCAATAGGGCAGAAAGAGGTGAAAACAAACATTCGAATTAAATATTTAAAAAATGCTGGAAGTACTCAGCAGGTCAGACAGTGTCTGTGGACAGAGAAAGCAAGTTAAAGTTTAAGGTCAATGATCTTTCTCCATTGAACTGTTCATGGATTGCCAGTCTTATTGCTTCTGTTAGCTAAATTAATTAAACACTTTGAGTCTGTGTACAGTGTAGTAATGATATGGTATTTACTCCCTATTAAGATAATTCAAAAAATGTAGTCACCATCCTATAAATTGTACAGCGACTGATTTACCAAATTTTTGATCTAGACATGCTTTCATTGCATCAGCTGAGAAACGGAATTGAAAGTATTAGGTATTGCTCTAGAAATGGTCATCTAGTTGTGTAAGATATTGGGCAATATGGTGGAAATTTTTTTGAAAGGGCCAGATTTTAGCTCCAGACTCAATTAGGGGACAGGAAGCTAGAATTGGATGTGTAAAGTCTCTTAGGGTGGTCAGGCCAATTAAGGATCACGGGCGGGCTCCACTGCTGGAAGAGCCAATTAGAATCCCAGAGGGTCCTGTCAATTGGAAACCCCACACAAGAGGTCAGGGAGCTGCCATTGTGTTGGGACAGCATAAAGAAGCCTCAGTTTGGTGGCATCCCCTGAAGGTTACCACATGTATAAAATATACTGTGACCACAATTCTCAGGCCATCATCATGGGGGGAACGTAGAGGCAGTTTACTTCCACAGAATATCTGAAACCACAACTGTAACAACCACACATCAGCAGCCTATCACATGGAGATCTTACCATTCTATCTATGAACTCCAGCCACATTGTAGAGGATGAGAGTCAGATACCCCATACAGTGTATGGAGTGCTCTCTACTGCCCTGTTATTCACCCGACAAGCAATAGCCATCACCCCCTAGCAGTAATCTCCCTGGAAATAGCCACAGATGGGAACATGAAGTAGACCGAGATTAGTCAGAAATTGCAGTCATGCCTGTCATCAAACCTGCCTCGACCTCTGTATGAAAAATCAATCCAATGAGTTTAAAAGGTTATAAACTTGAAACTGCTGATTTAAAACAAACGCTATTTAAATAATTTTGTTTTTTTTCTTTATTGCTCCTAGGCAATGAAGTGTCCTTTGGAAATTAACATACAACTAACAATATGCTGGAAATAATATTGAAGACAATTCATATCAAGATGTCTCTGAAATGCTTTATATCCAGTTGCAAAGGATTTTCAGTACCAAAGAATTTGATCCAACTCCAAAAAATCAATGTCAAAATGTGCAATGTTAAGTAACAGCCATTTTTCACAAAGAAGTGAATTAGTGGCACATTCCACAAAATGATGGCGTGTAATAGCACTCTTTTACAGAGCTTTACCAGTGAAGTTTCGAATGAAACAAGTCCAACTGTGATTTCAGGCAAGCCAAATCTTCCCATCATTATAAGGATATTACTAGCAATAGTTATGATGTCAATGATTGCAGTTGGTTTCCTTGGCAATGCAGTTGTGTGTTTAATTGTGTGCCAGAAACCTGCCATGCGCTCGGCAATCAATCTGCTCTTAGCAACCCTTGCATTTTCAGACATCATGCTGTCTTTGATGTGCATGCCCTTTACCATGGTCACCATCATAACCGTTGAGTGGATCTTTGGAAGTTATTTTTGCCGGATAGCTGCTATGCTTTACTGGTTTTTTGTCCTGGAAGGCGTAGCAATACTTCTGATAATCAGTGTTGATCGCTATTTAATCATTGTACAACGGCAAGACAAGCTGAATCCTCATCGTGCCAAGATAATGATTGTCATTTCATGGGCAGTTTCCTTTTGTGTTGCATTTCCATCAGTGATTGGCTGGACCATGGTGGAAGTACCTACTCGGGCGCCCCAATGTGTTCTAGGATACACAGCCACTAAGGCTGACCGTGTTTATGCAGTGATCTTGCTGGTTACTATTTTTTTTATTCCTTTCAGCGTGATGCTATACTCTTACCTCTGCATTCTGAATACAGTGCGAAGGAATTCTGTACGGATCCACAACCATGCAGAAAGCCTCTGCTTGAGTCAAGTCAGCAAACTGGGATTAATGGGTTTGCAACGCCCTAATCAAATGAACATTGATATGAGCTTTAAAACGCGAGCCTTCACAACTATTTTAATTCTCTTTGTTGGCTTTTCCTTTTGCTGGTTGCCATACACAGTGTACAGTCTTCTGTCTGTTTTCAGTGAGAGCTTTTATCACAGTCACTCCTTCTACAATGTTAGCATTTGGGTCCTGTGGCTCACTTACTTGAAATCAGTCTTCAATCCTATCATCTACTGCTGGCGAATTAAGAAATTTCGTCAGTCCTGTAAGGAATTCATGCCAAAAACATTTAAAGTTTTGCCAAAGCTGCCTGGGAGGTCAAGACGGAGAATTCGGCCCAGTACAGTCTATGTTTGCAGTGAGCATCAGTCAACTGTATAAAGTAAAACTCTCTTTCAAATGCCTTTTCAAAATGCCTTAAACAATATTTTGGGGCAATGTGAACTTACCATTCGTTCTTTCAAACTGGTCAGCTTTTACAAAGACTGGTTGCTGCCATAATAAATTTGTTAATATTGCAGACAGGTTTATTACATATAAAATGGATATGTTAGTGCTGAAATTATTCTTCTAACTCATGATTTGCCATGGTTTATAAACAATAATGGGACAGCATTGAAAACATTCTCTCCACTCTTGCTGAAAAAAACTGAAGTAAATAAGATTTCATATTTCCTTCAAACTTCCTTCAAGCAATTGTACAAGCAGCATATGTGATGGGGGAATAACATTGTAATACCCTAGATTTTGTCATGTCAGTATTTATGGCTCATCTCGATTGTAAAATGGACTGAGTTTGCATGATTTACTATTGTGTAGATCCAATTTAAACAGCATCATAGCTTCTGTTTAAGTATAAAGCTATCATTGTTGATCAGCCACTTATGCTAGAAACTACATTATTTTGATTCTACCTGTTACGAATAATCTGAGTAACTGTGCTGTAAGTGAGTACAGCATTAGTCTTTAAATTCCAGAGATTAGGAATGTCAGGTTCTCTTCCTTTAAACTGCTTGTTTAATTCTATAATTATTAAGGTAGAATGGTATTGGTGGCCTTGACAGTAGTGAATTCACATTTCTACCTGGATTACAAGGCCCATGTGATTGAAGGTGCCATGGAAATGGGCTTTAAAAAGGCGAGAGTCCAAATTGGTTAAGCATGGATTTTCCTAAAAATATTGCTAAACTTTGAAGATATGACCAGTCTACAAGAATGTGAGAGAGAAGAAAAGACATAAAGACAGCAAGTCTACTGTTCACCATGTAGGATGTGGCTGAGAGCTTGCACTTGGATTGAACAGAGTAAATTACTGATGATTTAAATAAATCTGGAAGATTCACATAACTTTGACTAGTTGGAGGGATGTCAGTCATCACTTACCATGAAGGTAAATTTAAGGAGTTGAAATATTTCACTGGAAAATGTTAGAAGAGCTGAGAGTAGTTTCAACTAGTTCGTAGAAAATGAAGTGTCACCATGGCAGAGGGATTTTCAATTTTCTAAAAGTTTAATAGGAATCTTCTTTGTAGTTTAGAATAAAATACTTATTTAGAGTTGATGTAATATTGTCTTTGGTTTGTTTTGTACAGTAAAAGGCTTGAAACGTGAAATCTTGTAATGTGGTTCTTTCAGTTCAAAATTCTTTTTAAAAGAAATCTGTTTCTATAGAAAGCACAACACGTTTTGAGTGACCTCATAGAATTTAGAAGGGCTTCATTTAATCAGCACATCAATTGTGGCTCAGTTCATGTCACGCTTAGTTCTGATAAAAATCAAGGCTGGCGCTCCAGTTCAATATTGAGGGGCGCGCCTCAGTGTCAAAAATGCCTTTTTTTAAGTTGAGTTGTTAAATTGAGGCTGCATCTGTCCACTTAGCTAGTTGGAAAAGTTTCCCATGGCATATTGAGATACTTCATCCTTAGCCCATATTGGTACCTTGGTTAACATCATAAAATAAAACTAATTTTCTGGTATTATCTCTTTGCTGATTGTGGCCATTTGCTGTGTAAATATTGACTGCCATTCTTCCTACAACAGCAGCTACACATAAAAACTAACTCATTGACCATAAGTGCTTTCAGATGTCTGGTGGTCAGGTAGGGTGCTTTACAAATGTATGTATTTCCATGTTTCTTTTCGTTGTGTTAGGTCTTGTAGCAGATATGCAATATACTTTTAAGTATATTATACTTATGATGCCATCACGGCATTTAACGTGATCTAATGGTACAACGCTTCCAGTTTTAATCTTACTGAGTCCTTTTGCAACATGACATGCTGAGGGATGTGTGCTATAGTACATCTGAATTGCTTAGATTGAGCTCAGACATGCATGTGCCTGTGATTCTATTATGCGTATGTAGATACCAAATTATGAGTACGATGTAGCTGACATCTCATTTATGTTATGAGTGACCATAAGAATATCACATCTATGATCATTAAAGATTATCACCTGTCATATATCATGCTACTTATTTGCCTCTGCAGATACCTTCGGTCTCGATGTTGCTGGAGGATTGGAAACTTCAACTGTATGGAGAGCCAATGATTAAGTCTGCCCTTAGGCATACCAGGGATAGAACATCTATCTATTACTTATGAAACATTCAGATTGTGGAATGACAGAAACTTGATATTTGTGTGTATTTCATTGTTTCAAACATTATTTCAAACAGATTCACTCATTTTGTCTGTCCTGAAAAAAAAACAATGGTTAAGACAAGTTTTGCTTGTGGTCAGTGATTACATTTAAATTTCAAAGTCGTAAAGAGAATTTTCAAGGATCGCCACAGTGAAATTTGTAAAGCTGGTTCTACAGATTGTAATAGGCTGCCAGCACATGGAAAAGTAAAGCAGGAACTCTTAAAAACCCTTGTCACTTAAAGACTGTCTTTCGGATGGATTGGCAAGTGAAATCAGCAGTAGAAAAAAGCACAACTGTTGAACAGACAAAAAAGTAGAAAAAACTTATCCAGCTTGATGCATTAGTATCCCAGTGAACTATCAATAGGCAGGCACCATCAGTCACTTTAGAAGACATAGAACATTACAGCACAGTACAGGCCCTTTGGCCTTCGATGTTGTGCCAACCTGTCATACCGATCTCAAGCCCATCTAACCTACACTATTCCATGTACGCCCAAGTGCTTGTCCAATGATGACTTAAATGTACCTAAAGTTGGCGAATCTACTACCGTTGCAGGCAAAGTGTTCCATTCCCTTACTACTCTCTGAGTAAAAAAACTACCTCTGACATCTGTCCTATATCTTTCACCCCTCAGTTTAAAGCTATGCCCCCTCGTGCTCGCCGTCACCATCCTAGGAAAAAGGCTCTCCCTATCCATCCTATCGAACCCTCTGATTATTTTACATGTTTCAATTAAGTCACCTCTCAACCTTCTCTCTAATGAAAACAGCCTCAAGTCCCTCAGCCTTTCCTCGTAAGACCTTCCCTCAATACAAGGCAACATCCTAGTACAAAATGCGGAGGAATGGAATTGTGGGAGATATAGCAGTTTGGATCAGAAATTGGCTTGCTGAAAGAAGACAGAGGGTGGTAGTTGATGGGAAATGTTCATCCTGGAGACCAGTTACAAGTGGTGTACCGTAAGGGTCAGTGTTGGGTCATGCTGATTGTCATTTTTATAAATGATCTGGATGAGGGCGTAGAAGGATGGGTTAGTAAATTTGCAGATGACGCTAAGGTCGGTGGAGTTGTGGATAGTGATGAAGGATGCTGTAGGTTGCAGAGAGACATAGATAAGCTGCAGAGCTGGGCTGAGAGGTGGCAAATGGAGTTTAATGCAGACAAGTGTGAGGTGATGCACTTTGGTAGGAGTAACCGGAAGGCAAAGTACTGGGCTAATGGTAAGATTCTTGGTAGTATAGATGAGCAGAGAGATCTCGGTGTCCATGCACACAGATCCTTGAAAGTTTCCACCCAGGTTGACAGGGCTGTTAAGAAGGCGTACAGTGTTTTAGCTTTTATTAATAGAGGGATCGAGTTCCGGAACCAAGAGGTTATGGTGAAGCTGTACAAAACTCTGGTGCGGCCACACTTGGAGTATTGCGCATAGTTCTGGTCACCGCATTATAAGAAGGATGTGGAAGCTTTGGAAAGGGTGCAGAGGAGATTTACTAGGATGTTGCCTGGTATGGAGGGAAGGTCTTACGAGGAAAGGCTGAGGGACTTGAGGCTGTTTTCATTAGAGAGAAGAAGGTTGAGAGGTGACTTAATTGAAACATATAAAATAATCAGAGGGTTAGATAGGGTGGATAGGGAGAGCCTTTTTCCTAGGATGGTGATGGCGAGCACGAGGGGGCACAGCTTTAAGTTGAGGGGTGAAAGATATAGGACAGATGTCAGAGGTAGTTTCTTTACTCGGAGAGTAGTAAGGGAATGGAACGCTTTGCCTGTAACGGTAGTAGATTCGCCAACTTTAGGTACATTTAAGTCGTCATTGGACAAGCACTTGGGCGTACATGGAATAGTGTAGGTTAGATGGGCTTGAGATCGGTATGACAGGTCGGCACAACATTGAGGGCCGAATGGCCTGTACTGTGCTGTAATGTTCTATGTTCTATGTTCTAAATCTCCTCTGCACCCTTTCCAGAGCCTCCACATCCTTCTTATAATGCGGTGACCAGAACTGTACACAATACTCCAAGTGCAGGCGCACCTGAGTTTTGTACAGCTTCACCATAACCTCTTGGTTCCGGAACTCGATCCCTCTATTAATAAAAGCTAAAACACTGTATGCCTTCTTAACAGCCCTGTCAACCTGGGTGGCAACTTTCAAGGATCTGTGTACACGGACACCGAGATCTCTCTGCTCATCTACACTGCTACGAATCTTACCATTAGCTCTGTATTCATAATTCAGACAATTCATAAACAGTCAGAACCTTATTACAACACTGTTTGGTGTACTGCTGAACAATTTGCAAGGGTTGTTGCCAAAATGCAGGAAAATAAGTAGAAGATACTTTGGACAGATTGCCAATATGTTCCGGCCTCCCCCTACCTTTTCCACAAGCAGCAGCAACAGGAAATCGGTTGATATTGTTATTGATGTGATGAACAATTTTTCAAGTGGTACGGACTTTTGTTGTATCCACAGCTAAACAACTGTCAGGAGATGAGTATCAAGGAGATTAGAGTGCAATGAAAATAATGCCATCTGTACATTGTGTGGAATTTAGCAGACCTGAAGCCATCTTCAGGCAAAGGTTTGCAATTGCATGATTATCTCCTGAAGATTGATGACATGGATAGTGCTGGTGTTCTTTTTGATATAAACTACGACCAAAATACTAAGGTAATTAACTAAACCACTGTTGGAGGGGCCTGTACACCACTTCCACAAGTGTTTTTGCCTTTATCATTTCTCAGTTCTATTCAAACTGTTTCCGTGTCTTGATTTCCTGAATTTGGGTCGATCTTTGTTGTACTAATACTGCCAATAACTAACAGGCACACTTCCACCTTTTTCTAGTCTCCTGTCATTCTTAAATGGCCCCCTTCAGTGTTCATATCCAAGTCCATGTCATCCTGCATCCATGGTCCTGTAATAGCAACCAGGGTATACTTACTTTTCTCTAACTCCACCTGATTATGAATGCTATGTATACTCAAATGCAATCTTTAATTTTATCCTTTTACTGTTTATAAGTTTGAGTCATATCTGTTATCTGTTGACTGCTAATGCTTGTACTCTATCTTTTCCTGCCACAAGCTGTTGCTTATTTTCCACATTAATATCTTATAGTGCAGTGGTCGGTTCCTACCTCTGAGCCTGCTGGGCCAGGTTCAAGTCCCACCTACTCCAAAGGCAGGTCTGAACTGGTTGAATAAAAGTAACTACACAAGAATTTTAAAAAATAGATTTCCTGAAAATACATGCTTTCTGAATGTGAAACCAAAAGAAGTACGTGTCAACTTAGTAACCATATGCATTATATATTGTATGCACATTTCTTCACAAGCAAACCATTCCAGTTAGTGAAGTCTTGAGAAGGACATAAAAGCTGTGCCCAGAATTAAGGCAATGGTGAAAGTTTTCCTTGTAATGATGGGATCATTGAGATAGGTAGAACATTTAATGAAAGACCATCAATGTTACTTCAAGAAAAGGATTTAATCTTCTCCATAGCTGTTTAACGATCTCAGGAGTAATATGCACCTTTGAGTTAATCATATCCTGGACACCTGTTATAACCCATTTGTTGCGAAGTTGTGAAGTATTTATGAATTGGAAAGCAGGAAGTTACAATTTGTTCGTAAAAATGATAGTGGGGAAAAGCAGTGTTATTGTCTCTTTAAGAGCTTGTGCTTTGTTTGTGCTTGGACATTTCCAAGTACTGTACACAGATAGTACCTGAATGGAAACATTTTGAATCAAACGACCAATCAGCATTTTTACCACGATAACGAGTTTGAACTTGGCCAATTAGTTTAAACCAAACACCTAGATACATAAAGCCAACTGAGTTTAAATCTGATGGTGTTGACAACATCAAACCAATCCTACATAAGAACTACTATTATGTCATTATGGTTTTAAAGATGAGGCCATTTTTGAAAATCAGCAAGAGCCAACTGTCATCTGATGGGAGAGCAAGCCCACCTCCTGAGAAATAAACCCTGAGCTCTCAAAAGAAATCACTAACATCTCTAAGAAGGTACCATCTTATTGTTAAAAGATACCACGGCATTTTAGCTCAAAGTCATCACCGAAGAAATTAAAGAGAAAAACTTCCAAGACAGTAGAATCATTGGAAGAAAGGCATTTATGAAAGATGATCAAGATGGAACTTTCCAGAAGACACATTTTGTTTGACTTTGGAGCGATTAAATTTTAATTTATTGTTTTCTTATTAAATGTGTTTATATAAGTGGGATGATAAAATGTGAGGCTGGATGAACACAGCAGGCCAAGCAGCATCTCAGGAGCACAAAAGCTGACGTTTCGGGCCTAGACCCCCCTCTCTGATGAAGGGTCTAGGCCCGAAACGTCAGCTTTTGTGCTCCTGAGATGCTGCTTGGCCTGCTGTGTTCATCCAGCCTCACATTTTATTATCTTGGAATTCTCCAGCATCTGCAGTTCCCATTATCTCTTATATAAGTGGGATTTGTGTTTATTCAAACAGCATTCCAGTGGACATTAGACCAGTTACGGAGTAGTTAGTAGTCTAAGGGGGAGTTGTCAGTTTGTTAGTGACTCTGTTAATTTGTCCAATATTAGGGTTAAATAGGTAAATTGTTTCTTGTTATTTGTTAAGTGGACACCATGGATTTTATTCCTTTCAACCACTCTTTTAACAGATTACGAGAAAAACTGGCAGGCTTCTCAAGCTGTTTCAGGGGTAATTATTGGAAGGGAATCTCTACTCCCATCATAACAGGCTGGGGCTTGTATTTTGGTTTAACTATCAGAGGGGTTCAGTCGTTCCCCCTCCTTAACAAAATTGGTGGCTTATCTGGGATTTGGACAGTTCAAGTTCGGATCTGAATGGATTTTGACAGATTTAAACAGACTTGGGGATTAGTGTCTTAGATCTTTAAATAAAACTTAGGTGAGAGAAAGATAACACAGTGTGGGGCTGGAGGAACACAGTAGGCCAGGCAGCATGAGAGGAGCAGGAAAGTTAACATTTTGGGTCGGGATCCTTGTTCAGAAATGGGGGAGGGGGAAGCGAGCTCTGAAATAAATAGGAGGGTTGGGGCTGGGGAAGGAAAGTGGGATGGTGATAGGTGAGTGCAGGTAGGGAGTGGTAGAGATTAGTCAGTGAGGTGGGAGGAGCAGATAGGTGGGAGAGAAGATGAACAGGTTGTGTCAGGTCAAGGAGGTGGGGATGAGAGGGAGGGTTGGTCATGGGATGAAGCTGGGGGTGGGGAGATTTTGGAACTAGTAAAGTCCACATTGAGATCATTAGATTGTATGCTCCTGAGGTGGAATATGAGGTATTGCTCCTCCGGTTTCCAGGTGGCATCATTGTGACACTGGAGGAGGCCCGGGACAGACATGTCACCCAGGGAGTGGGAGGGCGAGTTGAAATGGTTCGCGACTGGGAGGTGTTTGTTGCAAACAGAGTGCTGGTATATTACAGAGTGGTCTCCAAGCCTCTGCTTGGTCTCACCAACGTGGAGGAGGCCACATTAGGAGCAGCAGATGCAGTAGACCACATTAGTGGATGTCCAGGTGAACATCTGTCTGATGTGGATGTTTTTTGGGTCTTTGGGTGTAAGTGAGGGGGGTGGTGTAGGGGCAGGTGTCGCACTTCCTGCAGTTGCAGGGAAAGGTGCCGGGAGTAGTGGGGCTAGTGAGGAGTTTGGAACAGATGAGGGAGTCGCGGAGAGAGCAGTCCCTACAAAAGGCACATAGAGGTGGGAGGGAAATATATCTTTGGTTGTGGGGTCAGATTGCAGATGACAGAAGTGGTGGAGAATGATACATTGAGTACGGAGGTTAGTGGGGTGATATGAGGACAAGGGGGACTCTGTCTTTGCTTTTGTTGCAGGGAGGGAATGTGAGAGCAGAAGTGCCACAAACGAGTATTTTCGACCACTGAAGTGGGGATGTTGCAGCCCTTGAAAAATGAGGACATCTGGGATGTCTGGGAGTGGGACGCCTCATCTTGGGATCAGATGGGGCAGAGGTGAAGGAATTGGGAATGGGGGATAGCATTCTTGCAGGAAGATGGGTGAGACAAGGTGTGGTCTAGGTAGCTGTGGGAGTCGGTGGACTTGAAATAGATGTCAGTTTCGAGGCAGTCACCAGAGATGGAAATAGGGAAGTCCAGGAAGGAGAGAGAGGTATCAGAGATGGTCCATGTGAACTTGAGGTTGGGGTGCAAGTTGTTAGTAAAATTGATGAACTGTTTGAGTTTTGGGAGCACGAGGCAGGGCTTGTCCGGGATTAGGATAGTTCGAGTCCAGAATCTGCTGGATTTTAACAGACTTAAATAGATCATCATCTGTGTATTGGAGGAAGAGGTGGGGGATAGTGCCAATGTAACAGAAAAGGGACTGTTCCACATCTCCTACAAAGAGGCAGGCATAGCTTGGGCCAATGCGGCTTCCCATGTCCACCCCGCTTAGTCTGCAGGAAGTGAGAGGAGTTGAAGGAGAAGTTGTTAAGGGTAAGGACGAGTTCTGTTATGCTAATGAGGGTGTCGGTGGAGGGAGACTGGTTGGGCCTATGGGAGAGGAATTAGCAGAGGGCTTTTAGGCCATCTATGTGGGGAATACAAGTGTACAAGGTTTGGACATCCATTGTGAAGATGAGGTGTTGGGGGCCAGGGAATTGGAAGTCTTGAAGGAGTTGGAGGGCATGGGTGGTGTCCTGGACGTAGGCTGGGACTTCCTGGACCCTGGACCGGGGGGAGAAAACAGAATCAAGATAGGTGAAGATAAATTTGGTGGGGCAGGAGCGGGCAGAGACAATGCATTGGCCCAGGCAGTCGGGCTTGTGGATTTTGGGAAGGAAATAGAAATGGGTGGTGCAGCTTGGGGAATGATGAGGTTGGAGAGGGTGGGTGGGGAGGTCACCTGAGGTGATGAGGTTGTGGATGGTCTGGGAGATGATGTTTTGGTGGTCGGGGTGGGGTCACGATCAAGGGGATGGTAGGAGGAGGTGTCAGAGAGTTGGCACCTGGCGTCGGTGATGTAAAGGTCGGTGCGCCATCCCACTACTGCGCCTCCTTTATCCGCAGAGTTCTGAGGAAGGGTCACTGGACCCAAAATGTTAACTCTGTTTCCTCCTTCACAGATGCTGCCAGACCTGCTGAGTTTTTCCAGCAACTTTGTTTTTGTCCCTTGTCCATGGGTTTTATAGTGAGGTTAGGGGTGGAGAGGAGGGAGCAGAGGGCTACATCTTCTGTGGGGGAAGAGGTTGGAGTGAGTAAGAGGGGTGAAGAGGTTGAGGCAATCAATGTCGCGACGGCAGTTGGAGATGAAGAGGTTGAGGGAGGGTGGGAGCCTTGGGGTGGTGTCCGGGAGGATAGGGTGTGTTGGAGGTGGGAGAAGGAGTCTGCAGAGGGTGGGTTAGACTCACAGCTAAAGAAATAGGTGCAGAGGCAGTGGAAAAAATGTTTGACGTCCAAACATGAAGAAAAACCTGTTTAATTTTGATTAATTGTCGTTGGTTACATTAAAAGTGAGGGAATGGCCTTAACATTGCTAAAGACGTTCCAGAATTTGAAGATGCACGCCAAATTTGCCAAGAAAGATTAGAAGAACAGAGGAAGGATATACTGTTGGAATTAGCAAACCGATTAGAATTGGGTTTAACTAGAGATAAAAGGTAAGTTGAAATTGTAATGAAGTTGGTCAAGCACTTAGCTGTGTCAGAGAAACAGGCGAGTGCAGTGGAGTTAGAAAAAATTAAATTGCAAATGAGACAACTGGAGTTAGAAGATAAAGAAAGGGAGAGAAGGTTCTTAGCTGAGCAGAAAGAGAGAGTTTGAACTTCAAAAATTGCAAATTGAACAGGGAAGTCAATTTAAAAGGATGGACATGAAGGCAAAAGAGAGGTTTAGTGAAGAGGAAAGTGATGATGAGGAATCCCATCACAGCCAAAGAAATAGTAGGGAAATATGTTAAAACATTACCAAAATTTGATTTAAAACAAAAGGCCCTTTTTCATTTCATTTGAGAAACTGGCTAGGCAGATGAATTGGCCAGAGCCTATGCGGGCTATATTAATGAAGACTCAGTTGGTAGGTAGGGCTAGTGGTGTTTGCAATGCTGTTCATGGAGGCATCAGGAGAATACGAAGAGGTTAAACAGGTTATTTTGAGTGCCTACGAATTTTACCAGAAGCATATAGACATCGCTTCAGAATATAAAGGAGGAACCAGGTCAGAGTTATGTTGAGTTTGAAAGAATTAAACTGAGCAACTTTGATAGTTGGTTGACAGCATTAAAGATAGAAAAGATGAGGATCTTAGAGAACTTATTTATACTGAGGAACAGAAAGCTACCAAAGTATGAAGACCTGCAGAGATGGTAGAAGAGTACGTATTAGTGCATAAATCGAAATTTAGCCCCCGACAGCAATTTCATTCCGTGAGGGATGGAAATTGGGGAAAAGGGAGGTCCTTCAATGAGAAACAGATGTAGATCACAGTGGGAGCAGGTTAGCTCAGGTGGCAAAAAAACCGAACAGGGTAATAAAGAGGCAAGAGGCCTCAGGTATTTTCACTGTCAGAAGGTGGGACACACAAAATCACAGTGCTGGTGGAAACACACTGGGAAAAAGAATGTGGTAGAAGAGGCTAAACCAGTGGGATTATTTAAAGTAGAGAAAGAAATCCCAAAAGGAGTTGAGGAACTGTAGGAAAGTACAGAGCCCAGTCCTGGGTTGGATAGTGCGACAGTGCTGGAGATCTACAAAAATGTCACCTCTGTGGGTGTGGCTTACTCAGGAAGAACATGGGGAGAAGGCAAAGTTGCAATATTGAGAGGTACTGGGGTTGGTCAGTCTCTAATAGTAAGAGATGAAAGAATTTGGAAACCTTCTGAAATGTTGCCTGTAAGAGTGGTAACCTGTGGAATAGGTGGACAGAGATTTAGCATTATCCTGTGGAAGATCAGGTTGGAACGTCCAATCAAGACTGGGAAAGTGAAACAGTGAGTGATTGAAAGACTAAAGTTTGATCTTGGAAACGACCTGGCAGGATCAAAAGTGGGAGTGACGCCCCCTGTCGTGGAGAAGCTGAGCACCATCATCGTCACTGCCACAGGCAATGAGTGGGCACTACACCCTAATGGTCTGAGCTCCTCTGCCAGCGTTCCGCACCAATCCTCTATCACTTGACTGGACAGAGGCAGACTTTGAAGACACTGCTGCTCCAAAAATCTCCATGCAGCACAGTCTTTATCCATGTACACTTTATTGCCTTTCTCTACATTGCCTTGCATTCTTGAGGCAATGCATCCTCTTCACACCCTATTGAGGCTAATCTTCCTGCGGTTGTGATAGTCCCACTTCATAGCTGAATCTTTCTCTCTTTACCTCTCGTCTTCATTACAGGAACAAGTGTACCTTCCATGGAAAATAACAATCCTCAAGAGCTAAAGCATCTTAACTCTTGTGCTGCTGTTATTATATGAAATGGATCAGTATGGGCTCACAGTGCACAATCACTGTGACATTTTAATCTTTGAATGCATCTCAGTCCGCCTGTTTCACAATGTGGCTAAATCAATGAACTCTTGCCTCCTGGTGGGTGTGGTGCTGCTGTGTGGAAATGGTGTGTCCCAAGGAAAATAGCTGTAAATAGGCTGCTGAACAGTCCCAACTGTCTACCCATTGTGAGCACACGGAGCAGCAATCCCACATGCTGAATGCCCCTGGTGCTACAGTAGGGGGCCTGGTTTGTGATCAGTAATTTGCTGATTTTTTTAGGTAGTTCCTATCACCTCCAGATCCCTAGTTCTGACACTGGACTCATTTAGGGAACACGAAATAAAGAAGGCAGTAGACAGGTGTTCCACGGCAAAAGAATCTCTTATATTATATTCACCTTTTTGTATATAAATAAAGAAATAAAGGCACTTGTAATAAACAGTGAAATAAACACTATTATACCGAGGACAGTGATTAAATACATCATCACACTGAACAGAGGTGAAAACATTATTAGAAGCTGATCAAAGTGTAGGGCTGGATGAACACAGCAGGCCAAGCAGCATTTTAGGAGCACAAAAGCTGACGTTTCGGGCCTAGACCCTTGACCCATCCTAAGATTCTGCTTGGCTTGTTGTGTTCATCTAGCTCTACACTTTATTATCTCGGATTCTCCAGCATCTGCAGTCCCCATTATCTCTTAGAAGCCGAACAGCAGTTTTAAGTGCAGAAACTTTAATCAGGCTTCCTACTGTCAGGGTTGTCTGCACTGTCCCGCCCACCTTCCCCTCCTTACTAGCTACATTGGAAACTCTGGGGTCTTAAGAGTTTCAGCTCACCACTAAAGAAAATATAGGTTTAAAGTGAGTCTGTTTGCTGAGGTTCATGCCATTGGCTCTCTTGGCTTGGAACAGGCCTGTATCGCAAAGCCCTTGTTATAATGCTTGGTTGGCTCCCCCCATCAGAAGTCCTTTGTTGCGATGGTGTTCTTGGTTCATCTTCCCAGTTCATCTTTCCTCTTCGGCCTCTGTGGTTCTTGATCCTGAATCAACTTGTTGGGGCTGGAGCCTGTGGGGAAGCTGTTTCAGCAGGAAATTGTCGTTGAAAAAGCTCTCGTTCTCTTCCAGATCAGGGCTAGCAGTTAGATAAACCATGTGTTCCATTATCTCCTCTCAAATCTGTGTTATCCACTGTGTTTCTGGTTTTCCCTTTGAGGTCAGTTGGCCTCCTCACAGTTAAGAGTAGGTGTGAATGTATTTTGATTAAATGGGATATCCAGTAGCACTGCGCATGAATATTGATCAAAGTAAAATGTTTTATATCCAATAAGGCTCCTTCCATCTGGGTTGGGTAGTGGCTCACAAAAATCAAGCAACCGTTTCTGTCTACTGACTACACAGAAGGTCTACTGCAAACAAAATCAGGAATTGTGGTAGAAACTCAGCAGGTTTGGCACCATCAGGGAGAGAAAACTGAGTTAATATTTCAAGCCCAGTGACCTTGCTTCAGAATGTATACCTAGGAAAAGCTATTTATGTTGATGATTGAATTTGGGGAGGTGGTGGGGGAAGGAGTGGAGGCAGAGCCCAGAAAAACAGACATAAAGTTGGTAGGCAGAAAGAGGGATTGTTGATAGTAAGGTGGGGAAGAGAAGCTCAAGAAGTGATAATGGAGACTACAATTAGTTGAAAATTGGTTGTTTGTACAAACTTATTTGTAATAATCAAACATCTGGGCTTCAGTACAGGTCATCTGACCCTTTTCATTTACCCTCAGGTTAAAGTTGCACTCCCAAACTAAAATAATTTTATAACTCTCATAATTGTAACATAGGAAAATTTTCCGCAAGTTGGGAAGCCATTGGTGTTCCATTCCAATGTATTCCTCAGCCACCAAGCCCATCATCATGGTGCTAGTAAAATTCAAATCATAATTTCAATCAGGCTTTCAATCGCCTCCTAATTTCTCACACTATGAGCGTGCATTTCATTATTTGGATTTCTTGTGCCTATTGTATGATGAAGCAGTCACCTTGACAAGACATACATCCAATATCTTTGCCACCACAATCCAGTTTTAGGTGAAGATAGAATGTCGAACTAATTTAGTGTGGTATAGCAAAAAAAAGGTAGCTTAATGAAAAGAGGCTCTTGCCTTAAACAAGATACAGTTTATTGCATGATAGCAATCAGTTACAAGTTACATATTATAAACATTTTTGTTACTAAGGCTACGAGGGAGAGCTGGATTGAATAGACCCCTCCTTCAAGATCCAGATCTGTTCTCTCACCAAATCTGTGTACCATAATATTTACTGGCACTTGATACATTCTTCAGCATTAACCCTTTCAGGACCTAACACATGATATAACAGCAACAATTTTCTTACAATGAACACAGTCAGTAAATGCAAATTGTTACTTTTGTTGATGTGTTGAGTTTCAATTTGTATTTTGATGATCTTACATGCTACTGTTTTACGCTAAAAAATACCCTAAATATTCAACCTTCACTGATCAGAACCTTCAGTGTTGACTGGATTAGCATCTGCACCGAGATTTAAAAGCAAGATCAAAAAGGTTCTGTTAACGGTTACTCTCACCCATCTTGTACTCTGATTCACCATCTGCTGTTAATTATAATGAATCAATACAGTGCAATAATTGTAGTGTGATTTTAAAAGTTGCACGGGAGAAAATAAGCAGTAGCTTACACAAACCAACTATTTAGCAGCTCATCTTAATGATTCGATGGACATAACAACAAAACAATATAGATTTATAACCAAGCGAGTTTTGAGAAGATTTGTAGCTCAGGTTGAGGTTCTGGACGTGAGTTTGCTCGCTGAGCTTGAAGGTTCGTTTTCAGACGTTTCGTCACCATTCGAGGTAACATCATCAGTGAGCCTCCGACGAAGCGCTGGTGTTATGTCCCGCTTTCTATTTATCTGGTTAGGTTTCCTTGGGTCGGTGATGTCATTTCCTGTGTTGGTGATGTCATTTCCTGTTCTTTTTCTCAGGGGATGGTAGATTGGCTCCAAATCAATGTGTTTGTTGATGGAGTTCCGGTTGGAATGCCATGCTTCTGGGAATTCTTGTGCATGTCTCTGTTTGGCTTGTCCTAGAATGGATGTGTTGTCCCAATCAAAGTGGTGTCCTTCCTTATCTGTATGTAAGGATACGAGTGATAGTGGGTCATGTCGTTTTGTGGCTAGTTGATGTTCATGTGTCCTGGTGGCTAGCTTTCTGCCAGTTTGTCCAATGTAGTGTTTGTAAAATACAGATACATACAGAGTGCTGTCTTGGAGGTGAAAGGAGGACGTCGGGTTGGCTGTGCACCCTTGCAACCAGTGGATCTTAATGCTGGCTTCGGCCTAACGCTGGTTCGGCGGAGCAGCCAACCTGCAACGATGGCTGCGGCAAGTGCTCGTGCCCCAGGTCAGGGGGTCCAGAACACCATCCGTGTTTCTGTAAAGAAGGTGGATGAAGGTGCACCTGTGGACCGCACCTTCTTCGTGAAGAGGGTCCTGTTGGACTGTTGTGGGTTCGCTGCTGCGGACATTTACTGCCTGCAGGATTTCCCAGGAGGAGGTTTTTACGACGTGACCTTCAGGAGTGCCAAGCTTTGCGAGAGCTTCCTGGAGGTTTTCAAGGACAAAAGAGGTGAGGGCCCCCTCTCTGTATTGACTGCTGTCCCACTGTTTGTGATGCCGATGCAGAGGAGCCGTATGGTGACTGTACACATGTACAACCCGCATGTGCCAGCAGTTGATGTCCTGACCTTCCTTGGAAGGTATGTGAAGGTGGAAGGGGACCTAACTGACATCGTGGACCCCTTTGGCATCTGGACGAGGAAGAGGCAGGTCAAGGTGACGCTGAGGATGGGCACGGACGGGGATGTTGTACACCCACCGTCCAGCTTCGCGATCGGCGGGAGCAGGGGCTACCTGACCTATGCAGGGCAACCTAAAGTCTGCCATGCCTGTGGTAGGTCAGGTCACGTGGCGGCCGACTGCGAAGCCACCATCTGCAGGAACTGCAGGGAGGAGGGACACCTTGCAAAGGATTGCCCACGAGAGAAAAGCTGCAACCTTTGCGGGGAAGCGGGCCACCTCTATAGGGCATGCCCGCAGCGGGGGACCACCTACGCCCAGGTCGCCGGCAGGGGCAGTGCGGGGCCAGCCCCCCCCGGAGGAGAAGAAGGCACCAGGGCCCAGCAAGGACCCCACTAATGTGCAGGAGGGCCAGGCCGTGCAGGAGGGCCCAGCCCCGCAGCATGGGCCCGAGGCCAGCAAAGCACCCCTGCAGGCTCTGATCCCCCCTGACAACCCAGAGTCGATGGAGGCGGCGACAGGCGACCCAGGGGAGTGGACAACAGTCCGGAAAGCGAGGAGGAAGGTGCGTCGACGGGCCCAGGAACCGCAACCATCAGGCGGGAAGAGGCAGCTACAGGGGGGCTATAAGAGCTCCTCTGACAAGGGGGATTCGGAGAGGGCCCACCCAAAGCAGAAGTTAAAGATCTTGAGGGGGAAGGAAAGCAGCACCCCACTTCCAGGTGACGGGAGGTGTCCTGAGGCACCCTCCGAAACCCAGTCAAGTGCCGCTGGAGCATTGGAGGGCCCCCCGGAACTTCCAGGCGGGAAGGAGGAAACAGCATGTCCCCAGCCTGATCCGGAGCCGGGCCCTCCTGCCTCCGCACCCCTGACGGGGGAATGCCACCTGGAAGGCAGCACGGACAGTTTCCTGAGCCCAGAGAACGTCCAGCAGTTAGCTCGGGCAATGGGCATGAAGGGACAGATGGAGGGGCTGGGACCTTGGACTTGGGAGGGTACTGTGGTCACTGCCCACAATGGGGGTACGAGTTGTGAGCATTAATGTGCGCAGCGTCAAGTCAACCGCAATATGTGTATCCACGTTGGCCTACCTGACCACCATCAAGGCGGACCTCCTGTTTCTGCAGGAGTGCGGGATACTGCACCTCGGCAGGTACGGGAAATGGTCCGGCGCCTGGACCTGTGGGCCTTCGATCTGGTCGGGGGGTAACGACTGTCGCTCCTCGGGCCTGGCTATTCTGCTGCGGGGGCGCAACTTCACCATCTCTCAAGTTCAGGAGGTGGTGGGGGGGGCGCCTCCTAGTGGCTGACATCACCTATAGGAACGCTCCCCTGAGACTGATCAACGTGTACGCCCCAGCGGTACGGAGTGAGCGGTTGGCCGTCCTGCAGCGGCTTCCACCCCTGCTGGCTACGTCCAGGACGGTCATCCTAGGCGGAGACTTCAACTGCATCATTGATGCAGATGGAAGATCCGGCGTGGGGACAGCGGGTGGGGGGATTCAACTGGACGTCACGTCCAGATTCCTGATGGGCACGGTGAAGGACGCCAAGCTGCTCGACGTCTTCAGCACCCCTGCAGACGGAGCGCAGCAGAGGTACACCTGGTCACGGCCAGACGGGTCTATCCTCTCAAGGATAGACTTCCTGTTTGTGTCACGGACGTTCTCGGTCAGGTCCACCGGCGTCGAGCCAGTGTTCTTCTCTGACCACTGCCTCCTGTTGGCCGACTGTCACTTACAGGACGACCAGCCGGCCGGCAAGGGGACGTGGAAGCTCAACACGACTCTGTTGACCCCAGAGAACGTCGAGGAGCTTAAGAGGGAGTACGCCAGTTGGAGAACCGTGAAACCCCTCTTCGAGTCTCCAGGCGACTGGTGGGAGACGGTGAAGGAGAACATCAAGAGGTTCTTTGTCCTCAAGGGTGTTCAGAAGGCAAGAGAGAGGCGGGGAAAGCTGTCGCGACTCCAGAAAAGGGTGCAGAACCTGCTTCTGCAGTTGATGGGGGTCGATGTCACGGAGGACCTCCGCGAGGTGAGGGGCCAGCAAGCCTCGCTCTTCGCCGCGGAGGCCTCCCGGATAATCTTCCGGTCCAGGGTCTGCTCCGTGGAGCAGGACGAGATGTGCTCGCGTTTCTTCTTTCAGAAGGTGCACAAAGAGAGCTCTGTGCTTAGCCGGCTGAAGGAGGATGACGGCTCGGTGACGTCGTCTTGGCCCGACATTTTGAGGATCAGCAGATCCTTCTATGCCGGACTGTACGACACGAAGCCCACGGACAGCACGGCCTCCGAGTCGTTCCTGTCGTCTATCATGGAGGTCTTAGACGACGGCACGAGGGAGTGGCTGGACCGGCCGATATCCCTGGACGAGCTGACCAGAGCCCTCAAGTCCTTGGAGAGGAATAGGACTCCTAGAAGCGACGGCTTACCGGTCGAGCTGTATTCCGCTCTGTGGGACCTGGTTGGCCAGGACCTGCTGGAGGTGTACGATACTGCGTTTCGGGCAGGGGAAATGTGCAAGTCCATGAGGAAGGGCATCATCACCCTCATTTACAAGAGGAAGGGGGAGAGGGAAGAAATTAAGAATTGGCATCCCATTTCACTTTTGAACGTGGACTACAAAATCCTGGCCAAGGTCATAGCCAACCGGGTCAGGTCTGTCCTGGAGTCGGTGATTCACCCTGACCAAACCTGTGCTGTGCCGGGCAGGAAGATCGCTGAGAGCCTCGCACTCATCAGGGATACGATCGCCTACGTACAGGACAGGCGGGTGGACACCTGCCTCGTCAGCCTGGACCAGGAGAAGGCCTTCGACAGGGTCTCTCATGCTTACATGAGGGACGTCCTCTCCAAATTGGGGTTCGGGGAGGGCATCCGCAATTGGATCCGGCTGCTCTACGCCAACATCGTTAGCGCAGTCTAGATCAATAGGTGGGAATCAGACAGTTTTCCTGTTAGATCTGGAGTCAGACAGGGCTGCCCGCTCTCTCCTGCCTTGTTCGTGTGCTGTGTGGAGCCCTTCGCCGCCTCCATCAGGAAGGACGTGAGCCTGAAGGGCGTGACTATCCCAGGCAGCGGAGGCCTTCAGGTCAAGACCTCCCTGTACATGGACGATGTCATCGTCTTCTGCACCGATCGTCGGTCGGTGAGTAGGCTGTTGGACATCTGCGGCCAGTTTGAACTGGCCTCGGGTGCCAAAGTCAACAGGGGTAAGAGCGAGGTCATGTTCTTCGGGAACTGGGACGACCGCTCCTTCATCCCCTTCACCGTCAGGACAGACTACCTGAAGGTGCTAGGTGTTTGGTTGGTGGAGCTGGGGCGTGCACTAAGACTTGGGAGGAGCGTATCACCAAATTGAAGCAGAAGCTGGGCAGGTGGACGCTCCGGTCCCTCTCCATCGCGGGTAAGAACCTGGTTATCAGGTGCGAGGGGCTTTCGGTACTGTTGTATGTGGCGCAGGTGTGGCCTATTCCCTGGACCTGCGCCGCTGCGGTCACCCAGGCCATCTTCCACTTCATTTGGGGGTCGAGGATGGACCGCGTCCGCAGGGACACCATGTACAAAGACCTGGGAAATGGGGGAAAGGGCGTACCGAACGCCACCCTCGCCCTGATGGCTACCTTTGTGTGTGGCTGCATCAAGCTGTGCGTAGATCCTCAGTACGCAAACACCAAGTGTCACTACTTACTGAGGTTCTACCTGTCCCTGGTGTTGCAAAGGATGGGCCTGGCCTCGTTGCCGTGGAACACTCCGAGTAGTTGGACCGTTCCGTACCACCTGTCCTTCGTGGAGAAATTTTTGAAAAGAAACACCTTTGACCACAAGGCCGTCAGGCAGTGGTCAGCACGTAATATCCTCGGGACCCTTCGGGAAAAGGAGAGGGTGGATCCCATCGTGTGGTGCCCCATGCAGACTGCCAAAGTCGTTTGGCAGAATGCCTCATCGCCAGAACTTTCAAACAAGCACAAGGACATTGCTTGGCTGGCGGTGAGAGGGGCTCTGCCAGTGAGATCCTTTATGCATGCCCGGAATCTCTGCGCCACCGCACACTGCCCTCGAGGTGGCTGCGGGGGGAACGAGACTGTTGATCACCTCCTTCTGGAGTGTGCCTATGCGCAGGAGGTCTGGAAGGGGATGCAGTGGTATTTGTCGAGGTTCGTCCCGAGCAGCTCCGTGACGCGGAATTCCGTGCTGTACGGGCTGTTTCTGGGGACGCACACCGAGACCAACATCAACTGCGCCTGGAGGACCATCAATGCGGTGAAAGACGCTCTTTGGTCTGCCCGCAACTTGCTGGTCTGCCAGCTGAAAGAATTGACCCCGACTGAGTTTTGCAGACTGGCGCACTCCAAGGTCCAGGACTACGTGCTGAGGGACGCGCTAAAGCTTGGGGCAGCCGCCGCCAAGGCACGGTGGGGAAAGACCACTGTATGAACCCCCTCATCCAGAATAGGAAAAAGAGCCCTATCTGGTAACTGGGCCCAGCTGGCGCCTTCCCCAACTGGTCAGGGGGCCAACTGGGACTGTGCGGGGTGACGACTGCCGGGGTATTTTCTTTGCTTTGTTTTTTTTCTCTGTTTTTTTTTTCCTTTAGTTGGTGTACCTACCCCCGGGTAACCCGGAGTGGCTTGCATGACTGGGTAGGTGTATAAATGTTTTATTTTTTGCACATTCTATGAATAAAGTATATTTTTTCAAATAAAAAAAAGGTGACGAAACGTCTGAAAATGAACCTTCCAGCTCAGCGAGCAAACTCACATCCAGAATTTATAACCAAGTTAGGTCAGTAAAGCAGCCCAACTGTGACATTGTTAAATTCATATCCCCAGTCTGATTTTGTTTTGTCAGCAAAATAGAAGGATGTTGGTTGTAGTAATGGACAAAAAATTGCACATGGCAGTTTGCAAACTAAGATTCAATTTTAAACAAAAGAAATAAAATCCTAGCAGTAACAACAGGAACCATCAAGCTGTTGGATTGTTTCATTCAGTTCCAGTGAATGAAAAAATAATAATTTTGTTATTTTGTAAAGACTGAGTAACTGCCAAAAGCCAATTGACTTAATAGAAATATTTTTATAACATAATTTGATTACAATTATTTGCTATTAAATACGTTTTGTTCATTGAATTGTAGCATATTAGCAATGTTGGATTATTTTGTGTTAACAATTTCCATCCTGTGTATTTGGATGCAGTAGAAGATTCAATTTTTGAAGATGCACAGACAATGGATAATATTCCCTCTGTTTCCACTCTGCTGTATTGCTGTTCTTTAATTTAATAAACATGGAGAACATTTTTATTCGTCATCTTATTCTTATTATTCATAGGATTCAGAACTCGGCAAAGAAGTGGCGGATGGAGTTCAACCCAGAAAAGTGTGAAGTGATTCACTTTGGAAAGTCGAATTTGAATGTGGAATATAGGGTTAATGTTAGGATTCTTGGCAGTGTGGAGGAACAGAGGGATCTTGGGGTCCACATCCATAGATCCCTCAAAGTTGCTACCCAAGTTGATAGGGTTGTTAAGAAGGTGTGTTGGCTTTCATTGGCCGGAGAATTGAGTTTAAGCACTGATAATGGGAACTGCAGATGCTGGAGAATCCAAGATAATAAAGTGTGAAGCTGGATGAACACAGCAGGCCAAGCAGCATCTCAGGAGCACCAAAGCTGTCGTTTCAGGCCTAGACCCTTCGTCAGAGGGTTGAGGCCCGAAACGTCAGCTTTTGTGCTCCTGACATGCTGCTTGGCCTGCTGTGTTCATGCAGCTTCACACTTTATTATCTTGAGTTTAAGCACTGCGAGGTTATGCTGCAGCTCTATAAACTACTGGTTAGACCACACTTGGAACATTGTGTTCAGTTCTGGTCACCTCATTATAGGATGGATGTGGAAGCTTTAGAAAGGGTGCAGAGGAGATTTACCAGGAGTCTGCCTGGACTGGAGGGCAGGTCTTATGAGGAAAGGTTGAGGGAGCTAGGGCTTTTCTCATTGGAGCAAAGAAGGATGAGAGGTGACTTGATAGAGGTGTACAAAATGATGAGAGACATAGATAGTGTGGATAGCCAGACACTTTTTCCCAGAGCGTAAATGACTGTTACAAGGGGGCATGATTTTAAGGTGATTGGAGGAAGGTATAGGGGAGATATCAGAGGTAGGCTCTTTACACACAGAGTGCTGGGTGCGTGGAACATGCTGCTGGCAGTGATAGTGGAATCAGATATTTAGGGACATTCAAGTGACTCTTGGATAGGCACATGGATGATAGTAAAATGTAGGGTACGCAGGGTAGTTTGATGTTAGAGTAAAAGGTCGGCACAACGTCATGAGCCGAAGGGCCTGTATTGTGCTCGACTGTTCTATGTTCTATCTGGAAAACATTCTGTTGGTAAGGATTGCCGGTCCAACATAGCTGTATGATTTAAGGTTTTGGCAAAGATTTGTAGCTTGGGTTGTGGGGGAGGTTGTTGACTTGCTCACAGAGCTGGTTTGTTTTTATATTCAGTATAAAGTCCAAGTGGAGTAGAATAACATCATTTCATCAGAGGCCTCATTGATGATGCTACCTAGCAAGGTGATAAGACCATAAGTCCATAAGACATAGGACTGGAAGTAAGGCAATTCAGCCCATCGAGTCCACTCCGTCATTTGATCATGGCTGATGAGCATTTCAACTCCACTTCTCTGCACTCTCTCCATAGCCCTCAATCTCTGCCTTGAAGACATTTAACATCCCGGCCTCCACTGTGCTCCGTGGCAATGAATTCCACAGGCCCATCACTCTCTGGCTGAAGAAATGTTTCCTCATTTCCATTCTAAATTGATCCCCTCTAATTCAAAGGCTGTGCCCACGGGTCCTAGTCTCCCCGCCTAAAGGAAACATCTTCCCGGCATCCACCCTTTCTAAGCCATGCATTATTTTGTATGTTTCTATTAGATCTCCCCTCAATCTTCCATACTCTAATGAATACAATCCCAGGATCCTCAGCTGCTCATCGTATGTTAGGCTTACCATTCCAGGGATCATCCATGTGAATCATCCATGGGAATTTATACTGGACACGCTCCAGTGCCAGTATGTCCTTTCTGAGGTGTGGGGCCTAAACCCCTTGTCTAAGAAAGGATCAAGACAAAAGATGGAAAATTATAGGCTGACTAGCCTAACCTCGGTTATTGGTAAAATTCTAGAATCCATCGATAAGGATGAGATTTCTATAGTCTTAGAAGTGCAAGGTCAGATTAGAACAAGTCAGCATGGATTTAGTAAGGGGAGGCCGTGCCTGACAAACCTGTTAGAGTTCTTTGAAGATGTGACAAGTAGGTTAGACCAGGGAAACCCAGTGGATGTTATCTATCTAGACTTCCAAAAGGCCTTTGATAAGGTGCCACACAGGAGGCTGCTGAGTAAGGTGAGGGCCCATGGTGTTCAAGGTGAGCTACTGGCATGGATTGAGGATTGGCTGTCTGACAGAAGGCAGAGAGTTGGGATAAAAAGTTCTTTTTTGGAATGGCAACCGGTGACAAGTGGTGTCCCACAGGGTTCAGTGTTGGGGCTGCAGTTGTTCACTTTATATATTAATGATCTGGATGAAGGGACTGGGGGCATTCTGGCGAAGTTTGCCGATGGTATGAAGTTAGGTGGACAGGCAGGTAGTACTGAGGAGGTGGGGAGGCTGCAGAAAGATTTAGTCAGTTTAGGAGAGTGGTCCAGGAAATGGCTGATGAAATTCAATGTGAGCAAATGCGAGGTCTTGCACTTTGGAAAAAAGAATACAGGCATGGACTATTTTCTAAACGGTGAGAAAATTAATAAAGCCGAAGTACAAAGGGATCTGGGAGTGCTAGTCCAGGATTCTCTAAAGGTTAACTTTCAGGTTGAGTCCGTGATGAAGAATGCGAATGTAATGTTGTCATTTATCTCAAGAGGGTTGGAATATAACAGCAGTGATGTGCTTCTGAGGCTTTATAAAGCTCTACCTCGGCCCCCTTTAGAATGCTGTGTCCAATTTTGGGCGAAACGTCTGAACAAAAACAAACCAGCTCAGCGAGCAAGTCAACAACCTCATAGTTGTATGATCTTCATTTTACTAAAATTGAAAATATTACATAACAAGGTAATATGGCTGCACCTGGTTAAGAGGGCAGCTTTTGTTTCCCCGATGATCTTCTGAAAAATAAACAAGATATCATTTTGTCAAATGAGGAACTCAAAATCCTCATTCTGTAGCTTCTTCCATTCTTTCTCCATTTAAATAACTTTAAGATCCTCTTTATTTCCCTCTGAAGTGCCTAACCGCACATTTTCCTACATTATATTCCATCTGCCAAGTTTTTGCTTGCTCACTTAACCTACCTATATCCTCCTGCAGACTCTTTGTATCGTCCCCATTACGTATCTTCTCACTGATTGTATCATGTGAAAACTTAGCAATAGTAATATTAATATCCATCAGGTAAATCATTAATATATTATTGTACATAAATACGGCCCAGCACTCCACAATCTGAAACACTGCAACAATGGTGTATTATACTAGTTTTATTTCTTTTCTCAGATGTGACTCTATGCTTTTTGCTCTTTTCTTAGATCAAAAGGTTTGCTTCCTAGCTTTAAAAATTCTTCAAATTATGATTAACATAGAAATACATTACAAGGCTTGTTGGCAATTTTTCAAAAAGAAGTTTTGAGGGAGGTTGATGCAATGTTTTGTCTATCCTTTGGAAGGATGAAACTGAAAACTCCTTTGGCACAACTGGAGGACTAGCTGCCAGTTTTCCCTCTACAATGTCTTGTTTTAGTGTATAAGATTGTCAAGGGGCTTCACAGAGTTAAAAACATATTGCTGTCAAATCAAAGGAGGAAATATTCAGGACAACTTAACAAAAAGCTTTGTCAAAGAAATGACTGAAGTTTGCATTTAGAAATACAAGTTATTGCTGAATGAATTGGCAAAGCAGTTCTGTACACTTAAACCATACCCAGATTGTCTGATCTGCATATTATAAAATTCTGAGAATGACTGAGGAGCAGAAACTTATTATCAAATGAGAAACACAGAGGTTTGGTAGCTGAGAGTGGGATTAGTGCTTCAGGTAAAGAGAAATGGCAGTATAGGGAATTAAAATGAATGGCCTTGGACCTGAATGCACAAAACAAAACCATGCCCTCAGAGAACAGAAGTGAGAGTCTGGAAGAAGAGTGGCATCTCAGGCAATTGATATGGCAGACAAGCAGATGCTGAAGTCAAAGAACCATCAGGACAGAACAGATGCAGCTGCAGGTAATTTGATAGTTTCTGGTTTGGTTTTAATTTGGAAATATTTATCAACAGAAGGAAATCATTTTGGTCTCACAGGAATATATTGGAAATGGATTAACATGGAAAGAACTTGAAGATAACAGAATATTTCGCTTCTAACGTGAGTAATTTTACAATGCAATTCAGCATTCAAAGCTATGCAATAGAACACCAATTCACACACTTACACTTCAGCTAAAAGACAATAAAATATATTAATTCTGAAATCAGCAGGTACATACAGATTTTAGTTAAAAACTAGAAATGGAAGTGAAATTGAAGAGTAGAAACTGTGGTGTAAGTGTTTGTTTTGTAAGAATAAAGAGATAAACAGGATTCTGTGTTACAACGATGCTGTAAAATTATAAACAGAAGACTGCGAGAATTACTGAGGAAATAAATCTCTGTATAACAAGGATAAAGGGCCTGTAGTTTTTAATGACAACATTCTGTGGTCATGCAAACATTTTCACATTATATGTGCTGTGAAATCTCATTCATAATCTCTGTCTGTGGCACTCATTCCCAATTATTTATTTGTTTACTTGACATTATAAGTAGCTTATTTTATTCATACCAAACAAGCAGTGCACCCAACTACAGAAAATCATTCCAACTCATTCAACCATCTATTCTGTACAGAATCTATCATATTTCTTTTCATAACAGTGATGATTTTGCCAAATTTATCATTCTAACTGCAAATCTGAATAAACCAGACAAGTGAAAATGCCTCCATAAACCTGCTACTTTACAAAGGAAGATTGCTGACAAGTACACTACATGATCATTGTTGTGTGGTACGACCATGGGACTCCTTGAATGACTAGGACAGTGGATCAATCTCAGCAGGATCTATGAACACTTGATATAATGTTAGTTTCTAATTAAATGAACATGCACATATGGAATGCAACACAAATAAACATTCTAGAAAACTAATATAATCAATGTGAGCAGAGCTGGCCCAACTTACATGGTCTCTCAGCTTCTTCATACTTAGCATCTAATGACAGGCATTATTGTGCTTAATGTTACCTTGCCAACACTATTTTGCGAAAAATTCTGTTGCCATGTCACTTTGTTTAATGCTGAGTTTTAACTGACAAACAATTACTTAACTTCCAGAGCTAAATAAGGATGGAAACAAATTGTAAAGAAGGATTCTCCATGTCAGTTCATCTCTGGGAAAATAAGCTCATACGCCACCAGTTTAATTTTAGCATTCAATTCAAACTGAATTCATGCTCCATTTAATGACTTAGTTTAGGATTACCAAATTTTCCTGCCAACAGTGTGACCAGTGACATGCATGCATCTCCAGGAATGGAAAGCTACTAGATTGTCCCAAATCTATTATATTAAGGTTATCCAGCAAGAATGTTCAACTTTCATAAGACATGGATGCACTAGCAAGGCTGATGTTTATTATACATTTCTAATCATTCTTGAAAAAGTGGTGATGAGTTGTTTCTTTAAACTGCTGCATTCCCTGTTGTGAAGCACTATTAGAATTGCAGGATTTTCATCCAAATCTGATGAGGGAACAATAAGTTTCCAAGTCAGGAAAGCATGTGGCTTGGAGGAGAATCTGAAGATGGTAGTATCCCATGCAACTGCTCTACTTGTTCTGTAGGTGGCATAAGTGTTAGATTTGAGAAGTACTGTTGGAGAAGCTTTTCTGAGTTGTTTCAATGTATCCTTAAAATGGTGCCATGCATTGCTGGTGAATGGAATGCTAATCAATTAGGTTGCTATTCGATGTACAGTGTAAAGCTGGGGATAATGGAAAGGCTTTGGGGAGATGACTCACTTCTAGCAACAAAGAATATCCTCTGTCCATTAGCAGTTGAGCTGACTACCAATATTCATGAATGAACATGGCAGGACTGTGGTGTTGTGACCCAATTCCTTGGTTGTGGGATAGTTTAGTTTCTGTCTATAGCATTTTGCCTCCAGTGCTTAGCATGCATGCACCCTGTACTGTAGCTTCAACAACTTGATGCATCACTCTTTGGTATGATGAGAGCTACTTCTGGTATGTTCAACCCTACTCATTGAGCCAAAGTTGGTCCTCTAGCTCAATAATAATGGTAGTATAAGGGATATTTCAGGCCATGAAGGAAAAAATAATAGTGGATTACAATTCTACTGTTAATGGCCCATTGCACCCCATGGATGGACAGTTCAGAGCTTCTCTGAATCTACTTTATTTAGCACGATGACAATGTAGCACATCACAGTATCAGTCTTTAGCTTAAGGATGAGATTTCATCTGTCCAAGGTCTGGGCAATAATAACTCCTACCAATATGTCAAGGACACATACATTTACAACACATAGATTGACGAAAATGAGGTCAAGCAGGATTCTTCCTTATGTCAGTCCTTCCACAACCTGCTACAAGCCCTCAAAGAAGTTCCAGATATAATAGTAGATACATTTGACTCAAAAGGATAATCAAATCAGAGTACACAGCATTATAAGTCCTGTGTGGAAACCAGAATAACCATGTCAGCATTGACATGGTGTGGCTTTAATCAAATTTAATGGATGATGCCCAAATTAAGATATTACCAACAAAATCTCACTTTTGTAGCTTTCACTTTAACATAACTCAGAACTATTACATATTAACCTAAATTAGATATTAATAGTAATATTTCAAATAAAAATGTAAATTTCACTTTGATCAGATGATACAAAGATACATTACATTCAAACACAGCACTCATAATTGTTTATGAAATCCAGCTAAATAGGTACACAGTTCCCCAACATTATGCTTTTTATTCACTTGAGATTGTTTGTATCTCTATCTAACAACAGGTTTTATTTGGGAGTTTCATGTTTACCGTTATCATCTGTAAGATACACTACTACAAATAATTTTTCTCTTGGAACACAAGAGTCATTATGGTGTAGCTTTCCGTAGGTCCTTTCCAAGCAACCAACTAGGAACACCATGATTCACTGTTTAGCCAGTTCTGGGGAAGATAATCAAGCTATTCATCTGCTTTCTAGGTTTTAGACCTTTTCAAACAATTCTTTTTGGCAGTTTTCTTTGTGTTTGTGCTTATGCCTTCACCCGGGCTCCTTTGCTTGCAGACCTTCTTTGTTTTTGCTAATTATATGGCTTCAGGTCTTAACTTCTTTCCTGTTGGTACTACTGTTAGGGCAAGGGTCACTAGGTCACATGGACAAGCATCATCCAATAAAGTTGCAATTGATCCCATTACGACGAATACAAATTCTTAAAACTCAGTCACAGATCAGAGAATCAGACCCTTCAGCCCAAACTGGTCCATGCTGACCATGGTGCCCATTCAGCTAGTCCTAAAGCCAGCCTTGTGAGGTTTGCACATTCTCCCACTGTCTGCATGCGTTTCCTCCAGGTGGTCAGGCTTCCCCCCACAGTCCGAGGATGCGCAGATTAGGTGGATTAGCCATGGAAATGCATGATTACAGGGATAGGGTAGGGGAGGGTGGAATGTTGCTCAGAGGGTTGGTGTGAACTCGACGGGCCAAATGGCCTGCTTCCACAGTGTAAGGCTTCTTTGACTCAGTGAGCCAGCATTTTACACTTACAATTGAATCACTTACCTCCTTATGGTTGTGTATTAGCAGTTTGTGTGTGTGAGTGCGTGAATGATGAGGATTGTTTTCAATCATTCTTGAAATTACCAATTCAACAAATATTCATAAGAAATCACAAACTTTCCGTGGTGTATGGCCTTCAGGTCAAAGGTTATCACATCATCCACTGTGAAAATTCCTTGCAAATGAGCAATTTGTCATCTAAATTGACGTGCATGGTAACAGAATTATTGCACTATCCTTTCCCCAACCAAAAGGCAGTGGCACATTTAGTGATTTGGTTGGTGAGGTACTTATGCACTCCATGAATTTTTAAAATATGCAGTTTGTTAATATTCACAATAGTTGCAAATGTGCTGTAAGTATTTTTTATGATCCACTTAAAAGTTGTTAGCCACATTTACACCACTTATGGGACAAGATACTGAGGTATTCTTTAGAATTAATTTTATAATACGGCATGTGCTCATTAGGGTGTTGTTATTGTATCTGTAACTTGAATAAGCAACTGAATATTACCTCTTGAGGTTGAAAGAAGTAATAATTATTGAACTCTTCACAAGATTCTCAGCTTTACAGTTAAAGCCAGGGTTTTTTTTAAACCTTCAAATGGAACAGTGTAATGGGCAGATCAGATTCTTAACATTTTTCTCTCCAAAAAGTCACATTAACTATGCTATATTAATTTTGTACCCAGAGAGGCTCTCTTATTGAACTATAGCAATTTTCATGGCAAGATAACCTCTGACGATAGAATGTCACCATGATCATTAGAATATCGTCATGGTTTTATTTCATTGCAGGAAAGTTGCTGGGGTAGTTTGTAATTTGCACAATGATAACCACCTTCATGGACATGATAATTTGGTAGGTAGGGGAAGACTGCAGGGAGATGAGTAAGTAGGAAGATTTTGAACACCACATCTGTAAATGGCTCCATCATGGATGACGTTGACTGTCTTGTCCATTGTTACATGATTCATTGGATGCAGTTATAATGCATATTCCATGAAACTCCTGGCTTGAACTTTGTAGAAAATTAACAGATACACCATTCATTGCAAAATATCCATCATATGTCCCATTCATTTAGCCACAGATATGATAGGCTCATATGGACAGTGGCATCTTCATGTAACTGAGGATTTTAAGAAAACCAAGCTACTGCATTTTGAGCTAGGCATTACCTGGTGTTTATAGTTATGAAATCCATCTGCTACTTATTATCGCAAACCTCAGATGTTAACCAGCCCCAATGGAAGCAGACATGGGTCATTTTATATTCAGAGGTCAAATTTAGAAAACCGACTGCATTGCTCAATCAATCCCAAGCTCAAGCTGTATTGAAACAACTTACTCAAGGATCCATTAACTTTTGCACACAGTCTTCTGCATTCTAGCCAGAATACAGTCTGAAACGTTTGAATGTTGTAGCAGTTGTTTTGATTTTCATTTTCACACACTGTGGGGAGGTACATGTTCCTAAATTGGTTTAATGAAACACAGATATATTAGCTCTCAAAGAGAGATCTTGTCATTAAATCACTAACACAATGCAATTAGTATGGATCTGGACTGCCCAATATCTGAAGAGAGTATCACGTTCTTTTTAACTCATTTACGGGGTTAGGTCATCATAGCTAGGTCAGCATTTATTGCCCTTCTCTAATTGCCAGTGGACAGTTAAAAGTCAATATGTAGGTCACAGGTAGGCCAGACCAGGTAAGGATAAGGTTGACAGTTTCCTTCCCTAAGGGACATTAGTGGACCAGATGGGTTTTTCTGAAAAATGGCAATGGATACATGGTCATCATTAGGCTCACAATTCGAGATTTTTTTAAAATTATTGAATTCAAAATCCAAATGCTATGGCAGGATTTGGACCTGAGCCCCCAGGATATTACCTGGTTCTCTGGTAACACAGTCTAATGACAATACCTCTAGGCCGGCACCTCCCCTGAAATTCTGTCAAATCATTAGATGTCTTCACTTAGTTAAGACTAAAGCACATTTATGTTCTCACATATAAAGGTTTTCTTCTGGTTCCCTCTTCACAACTTCAATTAGTCTGGGAACAATAGATCACCAAACTACTGGGTAAATTTCAACAAAACCTGGTACAGATAGGACAAGGACTAATGCTCTTTAGAATGAAAAGACTAAATTTGAGGCTAGATGAAGTACCATGTGTGCATCAGTATTATCAGAGCATTTCTTTTAAACTCAATTCAGCAGCAAAGCTTCATTTATCAAACAAAGCACCCAAGCCTATTTTTGCTGTACAAATAACTACAATGTCTTCCATTATATGGGGAATCTAGTCAACATCAATAACTATTCATTCCTGAAGACCTCTTTACAGAACTTACAAGTTGATTTTTTAAAAAATCTGTAATTTATGGACAAGCTAATCAATAGTAATCTTCAACAAAAAAAAAGCTAAGCTTGAACATCAATATGAGAATCTGAGTGACTACTCCTGATAGCTGTTTCATTCGTAATGACGTCAGTCTTGAGCTGCCCTTGGCACATCTCACCTGTTATCAGAAAATGGCCTTAGACAGCAAAGACTACTTGTAGTATTTGACTTTTTGAAAGTGCAAAAGCCCCGGATGCATTAATGGTGTGATGACACATATACAATTGTGAATATGCCGATGGTTCAGTGGCCATCCTAAATGGTAGCACCATGAACACAATACACGTGAAAAACACAGATGGAATGAACATAATTAACGATCAATTGCAGCACTTCAAGGGCAGTTACCTCAAGAATACTTAAAACTGTTAAATCTTTGGATTTTTCTGTTTGCAATATTGTATATAATTAGTTAACTAGTAGCAATTTGAAGTAGTGGCATTGTTTCCTTTGAACAGCAAAGCATATAAGCAGGTTAGGACAAAAGGCAAGCTAGAATGACTTGGCAGTCCAAACAATAACTCATCCTTACCCACACTATAGAAAGCCTAGAGAGTCTGCATGTACTATTAAGATCAGAAACGACAAATTAATATCTTGGAATCAATGACTGAATACATTGCATTTGCAGTAACAGTTCACATTACAGTGTGGATTTTATTTTTTAAGCACTGGTCATAATTAGTTTCTCATGACACTCCATGTCCATTAATCCAAGCTCATCCAAAACTCTGCAGCCAGTATCCTAACCTATACCATGCCTGGTCAATTCTAAAATTAATTATAAAATTCTCAAGCAATTCAATTTTCCCAATGAAAGAATTTATTAAAATTACCATCTGTACATTTATACAATTAGGTATGTCATGAAATATTTACAGTGCAAAGTTTGATAGCAGAGCAGTTAGACACAACGATTAAAGTAGAAATTACCTCATTGTATTAGACAATTCTCAACAGTTAAAACATTTCCACTTGTATATCATCAGGCTTACATGAGCGGACAGAGAAAATAATGTCTAGTTCCTAACGCAACATATACATTTCTGCTGCTAGCACTACTGTATATGCATACAACTACCAAACCACAGAAACAGTAAGTGCATATCTGTGTTTCAATAGTAAACATGCACTATGATTCAGTTTTCCACACTTAATTACATTGTTTAAATTTATTAAAACCTTTAAACTGGGTTACTTGCCATTTGAAGCAAATGCTTTTGTTTTCCTTTTAAAATCTGATACAATTCACAAATTGTAAAAATGTGAACTTTTTAGTAGAAACTGTTTACATCATACTTTAGGAGGTGTCTCCAAGTCAGTAAAGAATTGGAAGTCACCACTGATATTTCCTTTTAAACGTTAAATATATAAAACAAAATGCAACTGGAAACAGAGGTGTTAATGAGGATTTGATATGGAAGAAATACTGTAAAGAAAGTGTAAAGCGTGATCTAATTTTTGTATATTGGTTAGCAAGATGTTCAAAACACATCTTCAAACTTTTAAAAAAGGTGAAATGAAACCAGAACATATCTTTCATCCAATATTTTAAAAAATCTTCAGCAACTAGTGATACAGATCAACCTGGAAAAGATCCATGTGACCTAGCTGAAGGTTTTCTTTATAAATCAAGATTTATATATTAAATGCTTATTATGAAAGCATAATTAGTCCTAGATAGAATATTACTTAAACAAAATGCAGTGTTAAGAGCTAATTGGGTTACATTATGTTAATAAATGAACAGTTGCATTGATAAATATAGTTGCGGATTAAACAGATACTTAACTGGATAAAAGTGAATATTTATTCTCATTTTAACAGATTTGAAAGTCAAACATTTTACTTCATGAAAATTTATGTTTCAAGAACATTTAGCTAAATCAGTATTCTCAAAGTAGCCAAGAAATATTCTTGCCAAATTCAAAAGAATTGCTGAAACTAAAATCTTTTCAGTCAGCTTCTTATTCTAATCTCCCAATTCTTTCCCTTTAAAAGTCAGTGGAAACTTCATGCATGTGTCATGTCAGGATATACAGATTCAAACACCTGGCATATCAGAAATCAGACAACGTTTGTTCTCTTGGATCCTTTCTGTTGTTCTTCCATCACCATCATTCATTGACAGCCTGTAATTCATTATCACTGATGGAAAACTCAGATTTAAGACATGGGTATGAAGAAAAAGTAAAATGCTTTGTAAATTCATTATGTAAAAGAACTAGTCAGGACCAAGGAATAGATACATGTACAGCATCATACCATTAATATGTGAAACAAACTGTCAGGTTTTGAAATATATACATACTGGGACACACAAATCCATTGTTCATACTTTAAAGTTATTCAATTACAGAATTATTGGACCACAGTCTATTACAGATGCTCAAATGATCCAAAACTCAGTTCTTCCAAGAGCAGCAAGAACAGCCTTTACAAATACAATGGAAGGCAAAAGATCAAGGGATAAAGTATGACACTTGCACATTCACTGGACAACCTTCCCAAACCATCCACTACAGGACAGCTGTCTTTGTCAATGAACATGGCCAGGTCTTCAGACAGTGTTTTCTGCATGTTGCAAACTACAGCTATTAGCATCATTCTTAGTGGGAAATTCTAGAAGTTCCAGTAATGCTTGGCTGCATTTACTTTGTAAATCAGGTGCTGTCCATTGGAAAATTCTAGATGGAGACTGGCTTCTTTTTCTTCTTCCTTGATTAGCAGCATGTTCCTCTTCCTTCTGGTGATCTTCAACAAGGTAATTTTTCAAGTGACCATCCCACCATGTCAAGGCCACTATTTCATGACTGATTTCTGCGACTGGCAAAATTCTGATCAGTAGCAGGCAGGCTGTGGTGTTTTGTGGCACACTGGATGTGAGCAAGATCTCCGTCTGGATATCGCACAAAGACTGATTCTGTGAAAAAGCCCTGGCATATTTGGCAGACTTTTTTATCTGAAAGTGTAATAATGTTTCCTCTTGATTTTACCTGAAGAGTGTGGAGTAGAAAGCAAAAACAGGGGACTATTTTTCAGTTCACCTCAGTTTAAGATCTTAAAAACTTGCACTGAGTAGATATTTACCAACCTAACGGTACAGAATATTGCAAGATACCTTGCAAAAATTGTAACTGAGGAAAAGAAAACAAAAAACTTTTTATATTGCGCTGCATAAAACAAGTGTTGTGGGCATTGTCTTTGTAAATCATGTCCTTGACTTTGAAACATGATTTTTTTGGGTCCTGCCACTTAGAAGTTTTAACTAAACCTTCATACAAATAGCTGCTTAGCTCACCATCTGGTCCATATCTCCTATCTTGCGGCTGACAGAAAAAGAATATATTTTTGCAACATAAAAGGTGAAGCCAGTGGCGGTTGTGTAACACACAGCATTTAATGCTTTGCTCTTTGTGAACATTTACCTTGGGAATACAGTAAGAAGTTTCTTAATGCCTAATGCGTACTCCATGCAGAGGTAAAGTCAAAACAAGACTCATCTTTTTGGGACCCATAGATAGGCAGAGGAAGTGAATTCTTGATTAACACTCTAATACTACTCTTGTACAGTAGATGCCGTTAATTCTTCAGCTTAATAAGACAAACATACTTTCAACAATTACAACATTGCATTCTCAATGCCTATTCAGATTTCCCTTAGAACCCCAGAAGGACAAGACAGTGTGATTAGGCATAGAGAGTTGGTCACCAACTAAAAGTAAATCTTTGGACAATTTATTTGCTCTAAGCTCCCACCCAACTAAACCCTAATGGATATAGGCCCAAACCTTTAATCAGAAGATAAAAACCCATGCCCATTAGCAGTCGAGTCAATCTTCTCAGAACTGCTTCAAATGAACATACATCTATTTTTAAAACAAAGAAACTAAAATGTACCCTGTTATTATATCTGCCTTCCTAATGACTTGTGGGTCCATCATACTAACCTTCAGTGATTCATAAATTAGGAGACTATTCCCCCTATTCCTTAGATTTGTACAATTTCTCTCTATTTAAATAATATATTGCTTTTCTATTCTTTTTGCTAAAGTTCTCGTTCCCACATAATACTCTACTTACCACACTTTTGCCCATGCATTTAGCCATATGTATATCCCTCTTAGGGGAAACTCTACGTCCTCTTCACAACTTACTTTCCTATCTGTCTTTGTACCATCATTAAGTTTAGCAACTGCACATTTACTCCTTTCATCCAAATCACTTGTATAGATTTGCAAATAATAGAAACCCCAATTCTGATCGCAGTGGCACGCCACTCATCATATCACACCACCCAAAATTGACACATTAAGGGATAGCGTCTGACATGACAGCATGGCAGTGGTTTGACTGACAGAGATACTGGAAAGTATCCATGAGGGTAGAGTTTAATAACAGGAGAGATGTTGTGATCCACAGGCCAAGCACCTGTCAATGCAATCATCAATCTTAAAAAGGTGGTGAATGACAAAGACCTTACTTGCAAGTGGATGTGCGCTGTTGAGGGAGAGGCAGAGGACTGATAATTACTGATCTGCTGGCAGAATCCAGGCAGTCAGGAATGAAAGGGGTCAGCAAGACAAGGAGTCTGACTAGATTAAATTAAGCTCTTTGGTAATAATACATTTATATAAGTACAACATTGCCTTAAAAGTATAATGTTTCTGAAGTTCTCAATTATATTAATTCCTTATCATTATGGAATAGGATAAGGAAGATAAAGAGAAATATTTATTTATACACCAGCAGATATTAGTTATTATCTCAATATAGAAATGTAACTTCAAATTTAGAATAGTTCCATTTGTAATGCTTGATTTCTTTTCAACTTCATCTCATATGGAAAATTGAAAAAACATATGTAATTTAGGTGTAAGATTTCATTCTACAGAAAGCTACCCACCTTTGCATATTTATAATTTAAGTTTTCAGATCTTGCCAAGCCTGATGTAAGTTCTGCTGTGCACTTGGAATGAAAGCTCCCTCTTATTGCCCTGGTTAGGAATGGTGAAAGCAGTTGAATTGACCAATTATCAGGGACCTGCTGTAAAACTCGAACTGCATCAAATTCAACAGCGTGGTTATTTAGAAGGTCCACACCAGCCATTGCTAATGCATCACTGGTGACACCTGGCTGCAGGTAAAGTGCTAATAACATGTGAAAGAGCCTTTGCCGACATGTAGAATCTTTTCCGTCAGAATTCCACAAACAGTAGTCCTCAGCTGCTTCGAAATCCTTTAACTTGTGAACTAGGATTTCAAGAGCTTTCTCATGCTCTTCCAGTTTTCCATGTAATATTGCACATTCCATATAGAGATCAGTGTCTTTAATTTTACCTGCGAGGGGGAAGAGGAGAATAAAAATGAGTTTCTGCCTTTCTAGATGGCACAGTGTAAAGCAATTACTTTTCAAAATCAAACAATATGAATATATGGTGATGCATACAACAAGCCAGGTGCACATACTTTCCAACAAAATGTCAGCAGCTTCATAAAAATCCAACAGATGAGCAGAGTGTGCACAGATTTCTCTTATTCAAGAATTTCCTACTTTAAATTTATTCTTTTCATGGGATGTGGGTATTGCCCGTCCCTAATTTGGCTTAAACTGAGTGTCCGGCTAGACTATTTCAGGGGCAGTCAAGAGTCAACTATATTGCTTTGGATCAGCAATCACTTGTGGGCAAGACCAGGTAAGGTTGGCAGATTTCCTTCTCTACAGGATATTTGTGAACCAGTTAGATTTTTGCAATAATTGAACAGTAGTTTCATGGTCACCATTACAAAGCTAAGCTTTCATTTCAGATTTAACAAAGTGTAGAGCTGGATGAACACAGCAGGCCAAGCAGCATCTTAGCAGTGGAAAAGCTGCTGATGTTTCGGAAGGGTCTAGGCTCCACACTTTGTTACCTCAGATTCTCCAACATCTGCAGTTTGTTTTATCTATTTCTGTGAGCTATAAATTCTATGAGCTATGATAGAATTTGAACCCATTTTCCCAGAGAATTTTACATGCAAAAGAAATCTGATGTTAGTCTATACCAACTCATGTCAATTACTTGCTGGCCTTTCAACATCAGTATCTGTTAATTATCAACAGAACAGCACACTACTCAAGGCAAGCCAATAATTATGTCTTTTCTTTGACTAGAAAATCAATGAGACAGTTAGATAAAGCTAGACTTCGAATGGAATAAACAAGGAAGAACAAAGCTACTTGTCTCCTTTTTGTGTAATGAATACATAGGCTATGAAAATATATTTATTTTCAAGTGAATACTGTAAGCTTAAATATTATAGATTTTCCTTGCATTTCTTTCAAATATTAAATTTGTGACAATATGATGGCAAGATTTACCTAGCAAAAGATGAACTCTATAGAGATTAGAGTGTTGTAGCAGGATCTTGAGACTGCGACGAGCTGAAATTAGTTCTTCTGAAATGCTACCTGACTGGGAGTGCAATTTTAGAACTTTATCCAGGTACAGTATAGCCAAATGAGTGTGGTATTTTTCCTTCTGTAGATGAAAATAAATCAAGAATAATTCAATCCATTGATTAAAAGTAAAAACAGGGAACAAAGATTTAACAGAAATGGGATAGAAGGGTTTTAGAGCTATCAATCAGATAGATAGAACACAATGGTCTTATGTGTTCGTAAATGACTATCAAGCCAGATTTAGACAATCTGAACTGCAGCCACAGCAACCAAGAAAGGATATTTAATGGAAGGAAGCATCTCTGGAAATACAACATGAATGAAACTAAAATATATAAATATTTGAATGGATTGAGTTTAAAAACTCTGAAAGGACATAAGGACTCAAATTCAAACCACTGAAGGGAATACGGCAAATTTTATTTCAACGAGCACCTTAATAAACCAACAAAAACTATACATCTCAAATACTGGAGGTTTATTGTATTATTGCAATGTCTGAATGGTCAGTTGAGCGTGCAAGTCAGAAGGCTCTCTGCCGGTAAGTTTTATTTAAGGTGACGTTGATTATTATATAAGTGATTTACACTGTAAATAAAAGTATAACAGCAATGTGTATTTCTCCTGCATAATATTTCTATTATTTAGTGTGTGTTTTCACACTGATTATGTGGGTGTCCTGATCAACCAGAATATTTGATCCACTAGTACACTCCTGATACCATAGGTGTTGGTTAATAAAAAGCTTGCTATACTTCAAATTGATGTTAGAAATGTTTTCAAATGGATGATTAACAAATGGAACAGATTTCCATGTTGGAGTAATGAAGGCGATCCATTTAACTGTTTTAACAGTTGGCTGCTGTTGTGAAGTGCAGGGAGAGAAGAATTTGAGACTATGACCTTTCATGATGCATAAGCTAAGCAGGGTCAAGTGGTCTTCTCCTTCCAAGGAATACATTTCTAGTTAGCTATGTTAAAAAGATAATTTCAAATGTTAAATTTCTAAAGAAATGTATTCCACTACAAGTTATGTACACAGTGATGGCTGCTCAATTTGGTATAGGGATAACAGTACCATTCAGCTTTTTATTAAGCATTTGCATGATTTATTGGCTCCAGTAGAAACAGTGGCAAGTTCTTTTTTTGTTAAACCTAGAGTTTTCCTAGAGAAAGAACAAAGAAAGAAAGTACAGGCTACTAGACTAGGTGGGATTCAGGTTCACACAGAAGAGGTATTAGAAATCCTTCAGAAGGTGAAGATAGATAAGTCCCCTGGGTCGGATGGGATTTATCCTCGGATCCTCTGGGAAGCCAGGGAGGAGATTGCCGAGCATTTGGCATTGATCTTTAACTCGCCATTGTCTACAGGAATAGTGCCAGATGACTGAAGGATAGCAAATGTGGTTCCCCTGTTCAAGAAGGGGAGTAGAGACAACCCTGGTAATTATAGACCAGTGAGCCTTACTTCAGTTGTTTGTAAAGTGCTGGAAAAGGTTATAAGGGATAGGATTTATAATCATCTAGAAAAGAATAAATTGATTAGGGGTAGTCAGGACGGTTTTGTGAAGGGAAGGTCGTGCCTCACAAAGCTTATTGAGTTCTTTGAGAAGGTGACCAAACAGGTAGATGAGAGTAAACCAGTTGATGTGGTGTATATGGATTTCAGCAAGGCATTCGATAAGGTTCCCCACAATAGGCTATTGTACAAAATGCGGAGGAATGGAATTGTGGGAGATATAGCAGTTTGGATCGGAAATTGGCTTGCTGAAAGAAAACAGGGTGGTAGTTGATGGGAAATGTTCATCCTGGAGACCAGTTACTAGTGGTGTACCGCAAGGGTCGGTGTTGGGTCCACTGCTGTTTGTCATTTTTATAAATGACCTGGATGAGGGCGTAGAAGGATGTGTTAGTAAATTTGCAGACGACACTAAGGTCGGTGGAGTTGTGGCTGGTGACGAAGGATGCTGTAGGTTGCAGAGAGACGTAGATAAGCTGCAGAGCTGGGCTGAGAGATGGCAAATGGAGTTTAATGCAGACAAGTGTGAGGTGATGCACTTTGGTAGGAGTAACCGGAAGGCAAAGTACAGGGCTAATGGTAAGATTCTTAGTAGTGTAGATGAGCAGAGAGATCTCGGTGTCCATGTACACAGATCCTTGAAAGTTTCCACCCAGGTTGACAGGGCTGTTAAGAAGGCGTACAGTGTTTTAGCTTTTATTAATAGAGGGATCGAGTTCCGGAACCAAGAGGTTATGCTGCAGCTGTACAAAACTCTGGTGCGGCCACACTTGGAGTATTGCGCATAGTTCTGGTCACCGCATTATAAGAAGGATGTGGAAGCTTTGGAAAGGGTGCAGAGGAGATTTACTAGGATGTTGCCTGGTATGGAGGGAAGGTCTTACGAGGAAAGGCTGAGGGACTTGAGGCTGTTTTCATTAGAGAGAAGAAGGTTGAGAGGTGACTTAATTGAAACATACAAAATAATCAGAGGGTTAGATAGGGTGGATAGGGAGAGCCTTCTTCCTAGGATGGTGACAGCGAGCACGAGGGGGCATAGCTTTAAATTGAGGGGTGAAAGATATAGGACAGATGTCAGAGGTAGTTTCTTTACTCAGAGAGTAGTAAGGGAATGGAACGCTTTGCCTGCAACGGTAGTAGATTCGCCAACTTTAGGTACATTTAAGTCGTGACTGGACAAGCATATGGACGTACATGGAATAGCGTAGGTTAGATGGGCTTGAGATCGGTATGACAGGTCGGCACAACATCGAGGGCCGAAGGGCCTGTACTGTGCTGTAATGTTCTATGTTCTATTTATACTGTACATTTATGCATTGCAAACAGTGGCAATATTTTTCAATTTTCAAGCTGTAGATTCAAATTACAAGGATTGCTGAAAATTCACCTGAACATTTCTATCAAATACCAAGTGTTCCAAGTACGTGACAACAGCTTTCTTGTGCTTGTGAAGGTAGTTGACAATGTCATCCGGATTCATACTTGTCTGGCTTTCATCCAAGGGTCGCCTTGTGAAAATCTGTACACCAACCTACATTAGAACAGGAGAGGGATAAGTATACCACTGTAGAGATTCCCAATTTATTTCATCTTGAACACTTCGTAAAAAAATCAGATTTATCACATGACACAATCTTTGTGAATTTCTCAATTAAATCAAATAAACACAAGCCTGCAAATGCTTGACAGAGGTGTTTGCAGGGAATAATCTCTCCTCCTCAAGCCCAATATGTCTGCAGGCTTGTTTGGCTTGACAAAATTTAGAAATGATCTTCATCGACAATCACACGTTCAGTACCCCATAGTTTGCCTATCTAGCTTGGTATATATACAATTTGCAGTTTGTTCTGTTGAACAAGTTTTTGTTAGGGAAATATTTTCATAGCAGATTCATTCAGTACCAATTCTGAAGCTGGTTGGTACTGCATGATAAATATTCAAATTCTTACAGATTGATTTTTAGTTTTAAAAATGCCACACCTGTACAAAAGAGATTAATAAGAGATTATCAAAACAATTTTACAGTTTTTAAGACATTTTCTAATAAAAAAACTTTTCAGTCTCTATTCCCTGCAGCTAAAGGAAACTTGCACCATTTTTGTTTAAAAGGCTTTTTATGCTCATAGTTATAATAAATAAACATAACTTAATATTGTAAGAAAAGAAATTAATTCGGTATTTTAGTTCTGAAAATAATTCCGTGTTGCTATCAAAATAAAGTTGTGCTTGTAAATGATTACAAAATGCCTCCTCTTCATACAATCTACATTAAATTTCCAGATGAGGCCAAATTGCCAAACAATAATAACAAATATGAAAGACAATGACAACCCATGTAACACCTATACTCATGAAACAAAACAACAAACCTCTTCATTTTTCCGCAAGGCCCAGTCTGCGTACTTCCACACCAGTTCATGGTTAGAGCAGAAACTGAGAAAATCCACAATATATTCAAAAAGATCTGAACGGGTTGTATCCTGAAGCTGTCCTTCAACTATCTTCACCCATAACTATTAGAAACAAAAAAATGAAAAAAAAAATTGTATAAATGCCTCAAATTGTCAGAAACATCATCAATAAATATCAAGTGTGAAAGAGATTGAGAGGGTTTTGAAATAAAAGAGGCAATGAAGTCTGTAATCCATAGTCTAGTGAACACCCTCATGTCCAAACAAAGCTGGGCATTAAATTATAAACTGAAAAGGTCTTTGCCATAGGCACAGTAAGTAAATGTTGTACTAAAGCACGAAGCCAGCACCACCTTTGAATAGACCACTGGTGCTGAACAATATTGCAGCACATGAGAATAGAACTAAGACAAAATCATTAATGTTTTATAGTTAACTAAGGGTCGAATGGTGGAAACTGATAAGGTAAATGGGAGGAACAAAGTCCCTTAATCTGAAACACCTCAAATACTTTTTCATCTAACTCAAAGAGAACAGATTAGGTAGCTACCTTGTCAAATCCCTGCGCTGTTCACAACTATGGCTCATGCTCTTTCACATTCACTAATGCAGTTACGTAAGTTGAATGCCTGTCTTTTGCCCTTCTTCACGGGTCCAATTAAGCTCAAAACAGACTTCAGGAGCAGCATCGTCACATTATCCCCTCCACACTATCTCTCCCCTGCACTCCCTGCCAACCACACACACACACAGCAACCCTGCATTGTTTCCCTTTACAAATTCTGCAGTTGTAATTTCTTAAAAGTTTTGACAAAGGATTTATAACTCAAATGCTAACACATCCATTCTTTACAGATGATATGGAGGTGTCGGTGCTAAACTGGAGTGGACCTAGTCAGAAGTCACATGAAATCAGGTTATTGTCCAATGGATTTATTTGAAATCACAAGCTTTTGGAGCAGTGCTGCTTCACGTGACGAATCGGTACTCTAAAAGCTTGTGATTTTGAATAAACCCATTGGAAAATAACCTGGTGTCCTGTGACTTCACTCTTTACAACGATACTTCCTTGTCTGCCAAATGTTTAACATTTTCTGATTACACTTGAGATGTCTACCATCTCCTTTCAACATTCGTTGCTCAAACAAAATGTTTGCTCATCATCCCCAGGATTTTAATAACTATCATTTACGGCCACTTTGTAGAACCAGAATGCAAGAATGCCAAAATTGGGTAACCAATTGGAACAATTTATATGATAAGGGGAAATGAATGCTGACAATTTCCTGGTAGTACAAGGCTTGAAGATATTTCTTTTATTTGCAGAGAAGATGTCCCTGCATATGAATGTATCTAATTTCTATCAAGTGTAAATAAACCACATTAGAAATCTGAAAGATCAAAAAGACATTTGAGCACATTAAGCAGGCAGGTTCATTCTTTTACTATGTACTGGTCATGCAAGTAGTATTTTCAACAAACTGGACGCTACCAATCAGCACTCTGCTCTCATGCAATATAAACTTTGGCTTTCTCCATGAATTTGTATTTTTCTGAAATGTCTTGATGAATGAAAGATGAAAAACTCAGACAAAATTTTGTAGCAATATATATCTTTTTTGATTTACTTGGGGCTGAGGGGTCTAACAGTTTACTGTTGCTTACTCCATAGCAATGCCTCAGTCTGTCGACTGACCAACCATTATCATCCTAAAATACCTTGGAAGGTTTCTGACTGCATCACTGTATGGAAGTGCTAGTGAAATCAGGATTGGGTTTGTCTTTATATCTGACAGACTGTCTGGCTCACATGCAGTACCTCCACTGACAGTGTATAAATTCTTAAAAAAAAATTCTTCCTGTCAATTTTTCCACATAATATAGGCATGATTATCTGCTCAATGATTTCACCTCCATCTATAAATAACTTCATTGCACCCTGTCCCTCAAAGCATGTCATTAAGCGTCAATAATCATATTATTATAATCACAACACTTTTCCATCTGTTTCTCCAGTGGCTTGAAGGTTAAGATTTCAACCTTTATATTTCTGATTCAGGTTAGAGGCTCAATCTTCAATCTGAGCTGAGTTACTTAATTCTAGCTAGAATAGCAACCAAAAAAGTACATTAATACCAAGATTCCCTCAATTAGGAAAGGAAGGGAAGGGGAAGAAAACAGAGTGAAAGTTAATACAACAGGATTATGAACTGATTAGAAGACCACTGATGCAATTGATTCAAACATCCCCTTTCTCAGAAGTAAAATGGTCCCATGATAAAGTTAGGATTTCATTTGATTGAGATTAAATGAAACTCCAATTCAAAATTAAAGACAACAGAAATAAGCAGTGAACATCTGGTTCAAAAACCATACACAGTCTAGTTAACCCTACTCAGCTGGGGGAATAATGGAAAACTTTAACTAATCAAATGTTAACCGAGATAGGGCTACAGCAATGGATAAGGAAAGGAAGAATTTATGAAATTTGTTCTCAAGTATGGTCTCAGGCCAACTGCTGGATCTGTTGCTAGGAAATGAAGTCAGTAAAATGGAGCAATGGATTTACAAGGATGTTGCCAGATATGAAAGGTTTGAGTTATAAAGAAAAGCTGGGTAGTGTGGGGCTTTTCTTGCTGGAAGATGGGAGGTTGAGAGGTGACCTTATAAAAGTTTATAAACAATTGAGAGGTATAGCTAGAGTTGTCTTTTCCCTAGGATGGGGCATTTCAAGACTAGGGAGCACATTTTCATGGCAAGAGGAGAGATTTAAAAAAAATGAGGGGCAATTTTCAAAAAAAAAAGAGGGTGTTTCACATGTGGAATGAACTTCCTGAGGAAGTTGTGGATGTGGGTACAATTACAATGTTTAAAAGACATTGGCTAAGTACATGAATAGGAAATATTTAGAGGGAAATGGGCCAGATGTGGGAAGGTGGCACTAGTTTAGTTTCGGATTATGTTCGGCATGGACTGGTTGGTCCAAAGAGTCAGTTTCCATGCTGTATGACTCAATGACGTCTGGTGGATTATGAAGATGATCTAAATGACACAGACTTGCAGAATGGACAAATAGGTAAGAGACAGAATTTAGCATGGAGTACTAAGAGCTGATCTATTGTGGCAAAAAGTATAGGGACAGGCACAGTTCTAAAAAGTGTGCAGGGACAGAGTGTCCTGGGGAATCATGTGCACAGATCTTTGAAGATGCAAGGATATATTAGGAGAGTAATTATCAAAGTATATTGCATGCTGGGCTTACATACGTTGAAAGTGCAAAAGTACATTAAGTATAAAAGGTAGGCAAGTTCTTCTAAATTTCCATAAAACCCAAAAAATAAAATATTACATACAATTCACTGCAATTCAGGAAGGATATGACAGTCCTGGGTACAATGCACAGGAGGTAAACCAGAAGAGAATCAGTGGTGAAGTATTTCAGCCGCAAGATTATGTACAAGCAGCTGGGATTGCTTTCCTTGCAGAAAAAGTGGTTAATGCAAAGCTTCATGAAGAGGTATAAACGATGTCTCATCAGCTGCTGGTATAAGAACAAGGAAGGCACAAATTTATTCGGAGATAGTAGGAACTACTGATGCTGGAGCATCTGAGATAACAAGGTGTAGTCCTGGATGAACACAGCAGGCCAAGCAGCATCAGAGGAGCAGGGAGGCTGATGTTTTGGGCTTAGACCTTTCTTCAGAAATTTATGGTTTGAGCAAGAAGGTTGTGAAAGAACAACTTTCATTTTAATACATGAAATTGTAATATTCTGGGTTTTTTTGTGTACAACATCGGTAAAAAGGGAAACAAGTAACAATTTCAAAAGGAAACTAGGCAGCTCAAGGGAAATAACCTTGTAATGCTACAGGACAGACTAGATGAATAGGTCTGACTGGATTGCTTTTCTGACAGCTGACATGGACTTGATGTGCGAAGGGACCTTCTTCTGTGCTATTATGACACTATAATTCTAACTGCCAATAATTATCTAGAAAACAGCTTAAGACACTGAGGGGTGGCCTCTGAGGTCTGTAAAATCGTGAGTGGCATAGATAAGATAGATAGCCAACAGATTTTCTCCATGGTAGGGGACTTGAAAACTAGACAGCATAGCTTTAAGGTGAGATGGGAGAGATACAAAAGTGTTCATTGGGACAATATTTTCTACACAGATGGTGGTGATCATCTGGAATGGACTGCTCGAGGTAGCAGATCTCTTCCATGGAGAATATGTTGGACTCTGCATTTACAAAAGAAAACTATTGCACCTTACAGGGGAAGCTTTTTCAATATATCCTTGCATCTTCAAAGTACAATTTTATTATTTAAGAAATATCTGGACAGATACATGGATGGGATAGATATGGAGGGATGTGGACCTAATGCAGACAAATGGGATCAGATTAATTGTGAAAACAGGCAGCATGGACAAGTTGGGCCTCCATGACTTTAAGACTATAGATCAGCCTTACCTATTTGCAGTGATCATGAACAAAGAGAAACATCCTGGACATTGCTGTATACCAACTGGCATAACAAGTCACCTGTACTTTTACATTTAAGGGTAATTAAACACCAAAATAAAAAAGTTGAACGTAGGAACAGGCAAAGCATCGATATCTATTCAGTTATGTAAGAAGCAACTAGAAATATGCCCATTAATTGTTATTAGCAGATCTCTTCCATGAAGGAGAATATGTTGGACTCTGCATTTACAAAAGAAAACTATTGCACCTTACAGGGGAAGCTTTTTCAAAGCTGCCTACAGGATCCAAAGGGTATGGATGTCATTTAGTTTAAAAGGCCTGCACCCTACGATTGTGCTCTTTTTAATGTTTAAAGAATAAATTTCCAGCCCAAGTTTCAATTCTTACATTCCGTTCTCATTACATCAAAAGTAACATGATGAAGAATAATGTGACAAGTTTTAAAACTTAGCTAGACAGATAAGATGACAAATTCTGCAGTGAATGACATCAGGGCTTTGTACTTTAATAAAAATACAAAGCAAGTGGTAAACAAAACAACAAACTATGTAAACACCGTGAAATAGGTTTCAAATGTCAGAAGGCTATTACTTGACAAATGAATATTCATTAAAAACCATTTCAAATCAAATCTGATTTGTGTTAATCATACACAGACAAACTGACAATCAGTTTGAAATCTGCAATGTTCTTAAGTGGGGGGAGAAAAGAGAGTTAACAACTCACACAGATATGAACTGATCCTTAGCCAAAATACAAATTTACCCAACTTGATTTCCTTTATGCCTGAGAATCTAAAATTGATTCTGCATTCACGGTAAATGCTTTCCATTACAGCATGCATGTTCCTGACCGCTCAGCAATGGTAAGTAAAATTAATGATTAATAAAATCATTATCTATGTAATCTTGTTAACCTCTCCAAAATTTGTAATCTTCTTGAATGGCATTTTCCAGAGTGCTAATATAAATAAAGGTATGAACATGAAGTATTGACATGCCACTGAAAAACAAAAGGTTGTACATTTGAATCATACAAGTCAAATTGAAAAGTCCACTGAAAGTTTTCACTTTTATTTGTTTGCTTTTAATTAAATAATTGCAGAAGTAGATGTGTTGTTTTCAGTCCCTACTCTATAAACTCTTACTACTGCCTACTGCTGCCCACGTTTTAACTCATATAAAGCTCCATTCAGCTGTGCTTGCTGACCTGCATTATTTCCTGATCAAAAAGCTTCTTCCAGTCAGCACAAGTTTGTTCCAACTGCCCAAATTGCATCTTCAGAGAGAAACATTGAGCACTGCGCCCAAATCAGCAGCCTCTTGTACATAACTGTATACTTTAGTAAATACTCAACCTGTCATGTTGAACAGCAGTGAGCTTCTCCGTTGATTCCAGTTAGAATCAGGAATTTTAAATAGATGCTCTTCCATTGTTCAAATGCATTGACTCATCTCCCTCAATGCAGTCTTCAATTTCATTGCATTTGCACGTAGTTCCATAAGCAATAAAATCTCAAAAGCTAGGACACTCAGAACGCCATTCCATTGTAACAATCATAAACTGGTTCTGTGGGTGTCATGGCACAGCAAGTGATTTATATCAGATTAAGTTAACTAAGCCAAAATACCTATACTTTTGTGATATTGCCACCTACAATAGGGTATTTTCATCTAGCTTCATCATTGCTCACTCTCCACCATATAAAAACACTACTGAATATCACTGTATCTAGAACCCATCAACACATTACTGCAGCAAGCACTTTCATGTTGCACTAACTGTATTCCTAATATGTGGTTGCTCCGTAACAATCTGCAAATGAAGGGTGAAACTGTATGGATTCACCAAGATCAGAAATAAAAGTCTGACAGTGAGATCCACCTTGGAGAAACTGTTTTCACTGGTGTAGATAAAAACTTTTCAGTGGTATGCCACTGACTACCACAGCTTTTATCTCTGCTTTGACCCATACAAACAGCTAGCAGACATTGAAAAATATTGTTAGGACTGCTCCAGTTCCGTAAGCTTCACGCCAAACATACCTGAATGTCATAAAATACAAAAATAATTATTTCAACACCACAAAAAAGCCAGCTCATGGTGTCAGTGCTTCTGGGTTACATGCCTGGTTCATTTGAAAACAGCCTTCTCTTGCCACAGTTATCAACATACTCACAGTTTTCCCCTCTCCTCTCTAATTGAGACACATTGCTGAAATGCAAGGAAGAAATAAACCAATGCAGATATGCACAGATAGCAGTATTCAATAAGAAGTGTGAACACTGACTTACCTGTAGCGCTGCTTCATTTTGACCATTATAATGGTAAAGAAGGCCAAGTGCAAAATATCTGTGTTCAGAAAAACACAAGTCAAAACAAAATTAGTTCACTTGCCTTAGAACAGCGTAAGTGCTATATCATATAGCTGGATTTAAGATGTCAATATTTTGTGGTGTGCTAGGGATCAGCAAACTTCAAAAACATACACTAAACATGCTGTCATGATACTCCTAACACTACAGCACAACTGATCTGTTCATTGTACCACACAACACTTTCTCCAATAACCTAGATAATTGGCCATTTAACTGACTCAAATCAAGCAATTTATGGAAGGTGAAGAGCTGAGAGAGAATTCAGGAATCAGGTAATTCAAGAATAGTAGGAGAAAAGACAAGATTGTAGATCAGCCAGGATCATGGCAGGATTACCAAGATTGGTAACTAAATATTGAAGACACTTGATTGTCAAAAACATAAGGCAATTTAGAGAGAGAAAAAAAAAAATCGGGGGTTAACCTTGACAAAGGGGGGAATAAAAAGACAGCAGTGAGAAAGGACCTTAAATCAGTTTAGGTGGATCTAATAGGGAGAAAATCTTTGGGTGAGGGTAGTGAATTGATCTCCAGGCATAATTATTGTGTTCGAGTACAAGTCATAAAATTAGAACTATACGTAACAAGGGATGGAGAGAAGAGGATGGAGTACTTTAATTATCACATCAACTGGGCAAACTAAACATGCAGTCATAGTCAAGCTCATAGAATGTTTTTAATATTAATCAATGCACCAAGGAACCAAGTGGGAAGATTGATGGTAGACAAGTACAGACAAACATGTTAAGAATAAGTTCATAATTCATAATGAGTACGCATTCCCTTTAGGAATAAAGGCCCACAGGAAATATCAACCAACCCTGGCTGACAAGTAAAAGATAACATTAGATTAAAGAAAGTGACTTATAATACTCTGTAATCTTTCTAGTTCAGAATGTTTGGGACCAAGTCATTTCTGGATTTCATAACTTTTTGGATTATAGAATAATTTTAGAATGCTTAACCACAAGTGTGAGAATCAGAAAACACTGTAGATATAAGTATTTACATGAACGTGATGAAGCATGATAAATCAGTAACAACTGTTTCACTTTTCCAAATAATTTCCATTTAAATTAAGTTTAATTTGACAAATTTAAAATAGCTTTCACAAATGCGCACACCCAATGGCTTGTATCTGAGGGCTTTGAAAGAGCTGGTGGCAGAAATTGTTCAAAGCAACTATGTACACGTTCAGAATTCTTAGATTTTAGAATTACTATCATAGATTAGAAGGTAGTAACCATTACCTTGCTATTCAAGACCTAAGGGAATAAATGAAACAGAGAACTATACGTCTGTTAACTTGACAGTAGTAGGGAAAATGCTAAAATCTATTAGAAGGTATAAAGTATATATGGATTTATGAAACAGAAATCTTAAGATTTGCAATCAGCAGGTAAGATGAGGGGAGGCCAAAGGAAGTAATGTATTTCGATTCTCAAAAGAAACACCAAAAAAAGTTCCACACAGAAGAGATTCATAACGTTAGGGCTTCTGGTACCGATGGATCATGGACACAACATGGAGAGGAGGAATAAACAGGTTCTTTTTAGGTTGACAAGGTGAAACTACTAAGAAATCACAAGCATCAGCACTCAGTGTTTCAGCCATTTACAATCAACAGTTATGACTAAAATGCAGGAACTGTGTACAACCTATTCAACTTTGCTGATGATAGAAAAATGGGTGGGGAAGTAAGTGGTGAGGAGGTCACAATGAGATTGCAGAAGAATATAGACTGGTTGGGTAAGTGAGGAACAAGGTGGAAGATGGAATATACTGTGAAGATGAAAGCCAAAAACAACTTTTTTTTTTAGGAAGAGAGACCAGGAAATGTTAATTTGTTTTTTTTGTACGCAAAGTTAACAAGCAGTAGAACAAAAATACAAACAAAAGGCAAAGTCACCACAGATCTACCAGACATAGGGCTGCTCTCTCAATAGAGAGAGACAACTGATGGAGTTTAAGCCAAGGGTTACCATGCCTCAGACAAGGGGAGAAATTGAGGAGGTTGGAGGTGCCGTTGACAGTATCGAGGGCTATTGCAGGCTTCAGTGAGACATTGACAGAATGCAGAGCTGGGCTGAGAAATGGCAGATGGAGTTCTACCTGGATAAATGCGAAGTGATGCATTTTGGAAGGTCGAACTTAAATGCTGAATATAGGATTAAAGGCAGGATTCTCGGCAGTATGGAGGAACAGCGGGATCTTGGTGTTCAAGTGCATAGCTCCCTCAAAGTTGCCACCCAGGTGGATAAGGTTGTTAAGAAAGCATATGGTGTTTTGGCTTTCATTAACAGGGAGATCGAGTTTAAGAGCCGCGAGGTTATGCTGCAGCTCTACAAAACCCTAGTGAGACCACACTTGGAATATTGTGTCCAGTTTTGGTCGCCCTATTATAGGAAAGATGTGGAGGCTTTGGAGAGGGTGAAAAGGAGGTTTACCAGGATGCTGCCTGAACTGGAGGGCTTGTCTTACGAGGAGAGGTTGACTGAGCTCGGTCTTTTCTCTCTGGAGAGAAGGAGGAAGAGAGGCGACCTGATCGAGGTGTACAAGGTAATGAGAGGCATGGATAGAGTCGATAGCCAGAGACTTTTCCCCAGGGCAGGATTGATTGCCACGAGGGGTCATAGTTTTAAGGTGTTAGGAGGAAGGTATAGAGGAGACGTCAGAAGGAGGTTCTTCACCCAGAGAGTTGTGAGCGCATGGAATAGTTTACCAGTGGTAGTCGTGGAAGCGGAGTCATTAGTGACATTTAAGTGACTGCTGGACATGCACATGGACAGCAGTGAATTGAGGGGAATGTAGGTTAGGTTATTTTATTTTTGGATTAGAATTATTCCACGGCTCAACATCGTGGGCCGAAGGGCCTGTACCGTGCTGTACTTTTCTATGTTCTATGTAACACAAATGACGTTAGTTTTTTTTATTGTTAGGTTAGTTACATTAGCTTTTATTTATCTTTTATACTTCCATATCATATAAAACAGAAGTCTTACTACAACTATACATGGCCCTGGTAAGACCCACAGGTACAGGTTTGGTCTCCTTACCCAAGGTAGGATACACCTGCCTTGAATTAAGGTGCAACAATGCTCACTAGATTGGTTGCTTGGATGATAGATTGTCTGACTGAGAGAGATCGAATTGAATGAGGATATATTATCTAAAGTTTGGAGGAATAAGAGGAAATCTAATTAAAACAAATGAAACTATTAATGGTTTAGATAGTGTAGATGCTGGGATGAAGTTTTCCCTTGTTGAGGATATTGAACTAGAGATCACTATTTTGGAGAGAGAGAAGGGAGACCATTTCAGACAGAGGACTATGGCTCATTCAAATCTCCTTCAGACATGTGTATGCACAGTTAGTGAACATATCTAAAGTGAAAATCAACAGGTTTTTAGATATTCAGGGAGTCATGGAATTTGAAGACAGTTCAGTAGGTGGAACGGAGTTTGAAGATCAGGCAGTCTCGCACTAAATGTGGAAGCATGCTGAAAATGCCAAACGGCCTATTTCTCTTCCTATTTCTGTTTCTATTCTAGTTCCTTACGTAGAATATATAATAACTCAAATAGTACCGCACATGCATCACAAGGAAATTATGATTTTTAAAAGCTAAATGAAGCAGGATCACTAAAATAAATAGAAATGTATTAATATTTAATTTAACGCCAATATCAGATGGAACTTCCACTTTTGGAATACTCTCTTCAGCAGGGTAGGAGCCATAAAGACAAATTGGAGGCATGAATCACAGGGTTCATTTGGACTCCACTTTGATGAGATACTTAGGATTTAAATATTGTTTGGGCCAAAATGACCTCAGCTTTTTATGTTCTTAGGACACAAAAGGCAATGGTAGTCACCAATTTTTATGATAATACATGACAACTAACTGAGTTACATACTTTTTGTGATTTTCCAGCCAGGGTATACAGTCCACTAAGAGACATGAATTTTCTGAAACCAACAAATCCAACAAACTGTCATGATTAGCTTCAGCATACAGTTTTAGTAAAGCTGTGTCGATATCTTCTTTGTAACCATTGGCTATTTCAGTGCTCCGAATCTCATTCAAGTAGCTCATAAGGAATCGCTTGCACTTTGTAATCTTCTCCTGATCACCCTGCATTAATTGATTTAAGTCAGCATATTCATGTAATGGGGGATGTGACCGTATAAATGTTGAAGTTGAAGGAAGCAATAATGGATAGAGAGACATCAACTCTCTAACATCAAGCTGGCCGTTCCTGTTGACAAAGATAAAATTAAATAAGTACAAACTATAAATGCTTAATATAATGTCCCTATCAGAATAGCAAAATAATTCAGGTTGTCTTAAAGGGACTACGTTTTAACTAAAAGTATTAGATAGCTAGATGCGAACTAATAATGCATAGAAGCAAAAGTATTAATCCTTCTGACTGGAGTGGACACGGGACTGACTGGATAGCTCTTTCAAAGGTGCATAAACAGTCTCCTGTACTGCAACATTTTACTGATTTATGGCAGTTAACAGCCATAGTAAATTTACTATTCGATGTAAAGGCCTAATGGGCAAGATCAAGTTGAACCTTTAAAGTCAGGACAAACAGAATTCTGAAACATTCTGACAGCTTCTGCAAAAGTTCATTACGCATCATTGCACAATATCAAATCAATAGATTTGTTGCCCAGATAAAATTGAATGGCTACCATAATTACATAAAATCATGCAGGGTAAATACCATTCAGAGTAAATTGCTATTTGCATGTATTAAAGATGATATGATATTTGGGCATTCCCTCTTAAAATTGTTTGTTTTAAATAATACACAGATGTAGAATTTATTAACAGTAAAACATAAACACAATATTTTTGATGTGATATCTTTGGTAAACATAACCTGGTGGGATACAGCTAACTAATTTCCCAAAATTAACATCTGACCTTTCATTTAAAAAAAAGTCTTTTCTGAAGCCAACACTGGAAGTGCAATGCAAATATGTAACAGTGGTCTTGCTGCAAACTATTAAAAGGAAATTAAAGTTGCATACAAACAAGTTAGCTTTAAAGAAAAATTAGGTATTCATTAACTAATGCCACAGAATTCTATTGATGTTTATACCTGAAGAGTTCTTTAGCTTCTAAAAACTGAAGCTGGCCAAACTGTATAAATCCTGCTTGCTGCAGAATTCTTCTGTACATACCCTATGTATAATAAACAGATATGGTTAATGAAGTGTTTATGAACATCGTTAAGTAGCCATGGTTAGTTGAAGGCTCACAACAATCAACACAACTTATTTACTGGGGCTTTCTAAAGTTCTTAAGGAAAGTAGAAGAAGTCATTGTCATTCCTCCCCCACCCCCCACCCCCACCCCCACCCAGTACAGGTACCATTGAGCTGTGTGTGTGAGATCTAGAAATGTAACATTTTGGCGTTGGTTATAGTCCACTTTTGATAATTATTCAAAAAAACTTCCAAAGATAAGCATTTTCAGGTTTATGAAGAAAAAAAAAGCTAAAAGATAGACAAACTGGAATGTTGTCACCACCAAGTATCTATTGAGGTTGGTTGGCTCACCGAGTTAGTTTCTTGTTTCACGGACGTTTTGTTACCATGCTTGGTAAAATCCTCAGTGCAGCCTCTGAGGATGCTACCAAGTATGGTAAAGAAACGTCTGCAAAACAAGAAACCAGTTCGGTGAGCCAACCAACCTCAATATCCACAACCCGAGCCACAAATCTACTCCAAAACCTCAGAAACAAGTATCTATCTCTGAGAGAATGTGCCAAGTCAAGTTATAAGATATGACAGGGCAGTTCCAGAAAATTGCCTTCCAAGTAAAAAGATTTGAATGCCGCTTGTATACCTAATAAGTGAATGAGCCCTGAACAGGGACCACCAGTTTGCACAGACGTTGCCCGAGATGATGAATCTCAACTGTGTGCAGATTAGATTTTGGATGTATGTATTGAAAACAAAAACTTTGTTTAAAACATTTCACGGAAAAATAATACTTACAGTTCCACCAAGTTAAATTTGTGATGCAGTTTTATTTCTTTGCAGAAATTATCACCACCATGCAGTGCACTTTTATATTTCACTCCCAATATGTCATTCTTTCATAAGTACCAAAAGCTCAAGTTGAGAACACATAGTAGTGCATAGTGTTCAAAGTTCATAAGAGCACATCAGTTAAAAATAATCATATTTGAAGAGAAAATACAATACATCACATTCACTCTACAACACAGCCTGCCTGTAACAGGTCTAAAGGCTATTTGAACTGCAGAGAAATTAATGAAGGACAATAAACACATCTGGTTCACAAACTCAGTAATAAATGGATATCAGGCTCATTTTTACAAGTAAAATGAGTAGTAGTGAATGTGGATGAAGAGGAGTGTCTAGGCCAGACAAGAAACAAAATACACCTGGTAATAAACAAGGAATAGTTCAGATACCTTACAATCTAATATTCACTGCTTACTCAGACAACGGTCTTTACACATGACAAATATATTTAACCGTTACTTCACTTAAAATCCTACTAACCTGGAATTTCTCTCTTGGAATGTTTCGTCGAGCTCCTCTTGTTAGGAGCAGTGCTTCATCTACTCTCTGGCTGGTCAGAAGATCTTGAATTTGTTTTTCCAAGGGAAAGGGTACCAAGATATACACTTCTTTACTTGTGGCTAAAATCAGTTTTCCTGGTAATGAAAAAATTAAGGTCAGCAAAATTTATGATTCAGCTTATACACTGCCAAAAGCCCAAAGGAACACAAATAAACAACATGTATATATGATCCATTTTACTTAATTATGAAAAGATACCCAATCTGGAAATTTAAGATCAAACTAGCTAAAACAGAAAATGCTGGAAATACTGAGCGGTCAGACAGCATTTGTAACAAGAGAAAAATGTCAACTTTTCAAGAAATGAATTTCTGAAAGATCCAACTGGTTCCCACTCCAGTTGCCTGACTTGCTAGCTATTTCCAATATTTGTTTTTAGTTGATTCCTAGCATCTGGTGTCCTTTGTTTTATTTGTGGAAATGTGAATTTTTAATTAAAATCATTATCTTCAGAGATTGTATGCTGAAAAACAGAAATTGCTCAGCAACGTCAGACACAAAATTGTTACCAGGACTAAAACATTCCTGGACATTGCCCTTCTACGCCCAAATAATTAAGAAAATGATTAAAATAAATTTGCATAATGAACATTTCCAATAACATATCCTCTATGATGTAGTCTTGTATCAAGTAGTTTCATTTTGCTACGGTTACTGATGCTTAAGTTTTCAAAGGAAAGGATTTTCACTAAAGACTGAGCCTTTGTCTATCGATGACACAGAAACCCTCACCCTGTTCCCTGTAACAGGTACAAGCAGCACATGGGTTTATGACTAAGATCATGGCTGTCTGATCAGCCACCTCTGCTGTATCCATCTTTTGCTAGTGTCCCTCCTATTTCTTCTCATGCCCTTGCTGAGCTCATTAGTGGAGGCTCACCTCCATCAGTTCTATTCAACTGATCACCCAACTGCCTTTCCTGGCCCCTACTTGAGCTGATATTATAAACAGTTCTCTCTCTTCAGGTGCTGTCTGTTCTTTAAACCTGAATTATCCATCTCCCAAGAAAAACAAACACTTGACCTAATTGAACTTGCACAATACTGTTCACACTCCAACCTCCCATCCTTCTCCAAAGAACTGGAATTTGTGACCTTCCAAATCCAGTTCCATCTTTCCAGAACTCCATGTTGAATCACTCAAAAGTTTTTCACCCCATCCACAGTACCAAACAACTTTTATCAAAGTCACAAATGGTATCTTATGTGACTGTGGTAGAGTTAAACTTTCCCTCCCTTCTTAATCTGTGAGGCATCTTATCTGATTGACTAAACTATTCCCCTCCAACGCCTTCACACAGTTATCCAGCCGCAAGATTGCTGTCATGTGGAGCCATTCTTACCTCTCTAAATCACTGCCAGAGAAACACAAGTTGGCTTTCCTTCCTGCTCTCATATTGTTATCACCTAGTAATTAATTTTCACATGAATGCTGATAACACCCAGCTCTAACTCAATAACTCTCGTCTTCTCAACTGCTCCTAAATTTTCAGGTTGCTTTTTAATGACATCTAGTACTGGATAAGTAGAAAGTTCCTTCAGTTAAATATTAGAAAGACTTGAGTTATTCTTTTCAGAACCCACTTCAGAGCAGCTTCTCTATCAACCAACTCTATCCCTCCATGTGGCAGCATCTTGAAATTAAGCCTGTCTGTTCATTGACTTGGCAACACATTGGAATTATAATTCCAATACCATACTTGAGCCAACATTCAGGCCAATATTTCCAACATAACTCCACGTGACATCACCCTCGTGTTAGGTCATTCATGTCTTTGATCCTTCCAGATTCAACTATTCCAACGCATACTCTGCTGGTCATTCACATGCTATTTTCTGTCAAAGTGAGGCCACCCCAAGCTCTGCAACTCCTGACTTAACTTGTAATGAGTCCCCTTCTCCTACTACCCCTGTGCTCACTGATTTTCACTGGCTCTCTGTCAGGCAATGTGCTAATTTTAAAATGATCATCTTTATTTTCAAATGCCCCCACAACCCCACTATCTCAGAACTGCTCCAGTCCCATGGCTCTAAAAGAAAGCTGTACTGCTCCAATTCCAGCCTCAAGTACATCTTCAATTTTAAACTGCTGCACCAGCTCCACCTTCAGTTGCCTAGACTGCAAAACTCTGGAATGCCTTTTCTATGGGCTCTTGACACCTCTCTACCTTGCATTCCTCCATAGAGATTATTCTTAATGCATATTACTTTCAGATTATCAAATATCTCATGTGGCATATCTCATGTTTTATATCACTTCACCTTGAGCTGCATAAATATAAATTTTACTGTCATATCACTGTTTCGCAATGCCATCAGAAATAATACTTTATCATCAAAATGGAGAAAAACAAGTTTTACAGGAGTCCAGTACTATTCCAAAGTGGGTGACAATGATATCCGAGCATAACAAGCAAATAACATTGCAAAGGAGGTTAAAAGAGTTTTCAGGTAGGGTTACATGGCCTTTGATTTGAGAGGTTAGACACTTTTTAACTATGGAGCATGAAGTGTACCTCCCCCACCCCCATTAACTTTCAAGTTTGCAAAAACCATTGCTCAAGCAAGGCAGAGAGATTATTAATACTGAGGTAACTGATTCCAAGCAAGCTGAAATGCAATTCATCTGAATTACCTTCAAAGTCTTGTAGTATATGGCCATCTCTGAATGGAATGGACTGCTTCTGCTGTTGGTCAAGCATGCTGTGTACTGTAACAAATTCTTCATCCAAAGCTACCACATAAGGAAAACACACAGCCGCTCCAATCACATTCTCTGACCAATGAACAGGTGCACGCTGGGAAATTCCTGCAGCTGTTACAAACATTCCTGCAAAAGAAAATTAAAAAAAAACGAGTTGCAATTACCATGTCCCTAATGCCTTGCAGCAAATTTGCTGCCTGAATGGTAAGCATTTGTTAATAATTATAGCACTTACACTACTGAGAATAAAAGTGTTAATTCATACATTTAATTACAGGCAATGTTTCAATCCCTTAACCAGTCCCAAAGCTCCTGACAAGCATGGATTGTATTGGAGGCTTTAACATTCATTTCTTGAAATGAATGTTATGAAGTTTAATCAGCAAAATATGCAAGACCACTTGATGTGCAGCTAATGTCCGTTTCACAAAGGCAGCAACTAAGCAATGCATCTGTCAGCAGTCCGCTCAAATCAAAATTGGTTAATAGGCTTACAACAACCATTTTTAATGAAGGAATCATGAAAAAAAAGTCATTGAATTATCACAGTCTTGAGTAAAGATTGGTAATGCCTGTAACAGACAAATATACTTCTTACAAATTGCAAGGTCAGGTTATTTCTACACAAATCTGAATAAATATAGCTTATAAGTGACATTTTGACAAAGCTTTTCATCTTGCACTTATCAGAACAATTCGCAGGGATATAAACTAAAGGGAGCAAAATTAAGCTAACATTTATATTGTACAAGACAAGATTGGTAGGTAAGTGGACTCTGACTGGTAGTGGCGATGTCATAGACAATGTGCAATTAAGGCTATTTGACAGTTTACTGCCAGGCTCTAAGTAAATTTTCAACCATATAGGGGACTCTGATTGGTCAAGGCATTGCCTTAAAGAGAAGGACAAGTGAGCAGCAATAACCTATTCTGTTGAGTTCAAACAGGTGCAGTGCATGTCCTTTCTGCCTCATTTGGTATGGTAAGGCTTGCTTGTTGCAAAACAGATGAAAGTTTGAGCAACAGGTGAAGCTAGCTGTTTCATGCTGCTTCTATGCAATAGCAGAGGGCCCTCTTGTGGTGCAGTGGTCATGTCCGTATACCTGGACCAGACAGACCTGGATTCAAGTCCCACCCGCTCCAGAGGTATCTAATAACATCTCGCAACAGGTTTATTAGAAAAACAGATTAAATTAGAAAGAAAACTATGCAGTAGAAAGTCAAAGTAGCTCAGTCGGAACAGCAATAGGCTAAAAATTAAAAGGTCCTTCATTCAATCCTAGGCTTCAGCAGAACAAGCATGTACCTTTCTCTCGTTCCACAGTGGTGGCATCCCCACCTCTGAACTGGGAGGACTGACTTCAAGTCCTACCTGCTCCTAAGGTTTGTAATGACATTATTGAATAGGTTCAATTAAAAAATTGTTTTTTTTTAAAATCTACACAAGTAGCAAGGCCTTCTTGCGGTACAGTGGTAATATCCCTCACCCAAGGCCTGGGTTCAGGTTCCAAGTGTTCCGGAGGTGTGATATAACATCCCTGAACAGGATGATTCATAAAATGGGTTAAATAGTTTAAAACTATGCAGTACCAATGAGTGATACCCACCACTTACTGGATACTACTTCAATCTAAAAAGGCGTACTGCCTACCACACAAATGAATCATGTGATGCATAAATTTAAATGGTGTGAGATGCCAGAAATATAGACCAAAAACCTACGACTTGAGGATAATGTTAAACAGCACATTCCTTTGGCTGATTGCAACAGGCAAGGTTCTGACCATACCCAAACAGGTTGCAATTACATAAACTCTGTGCCCAATATGATGTGATTCAGCAAATGAACCAATCCTGTGTGCGTGAAGAAATATACCGACAACCAAGTCAGGTTTGTCAGTTAGGCTCACATCATGGCGCACTTGATGCTCGGGAGTCCACGTGCATTAATTGAAAGAGCCTTGTTTGCAGACAGTGAGCACATGTAAAAGCACTGTATCTATCTCAACTCAACAAAATAAATAAGCCATTTGCTGGTTCATTTCTCAGGACTATCCCTGGTCAGAGTCAACCTGTCTGGTTTAACATTTAAAAGTCTGGCAGTTAACCGTCAGTTAGCAGTAATGAGTATATTTTCAATGGCAACAATTCTACCAGTCTACTTGCTAATCAATCAACATTCATTTCTTGTGCAATATCAATGTGAACTTTCCCTTGAATTTGAATGTTTTTGAATTGGCCTGAAGAGGGCAAGATTAAAAGCTTCAACAAAATGTGTCTTTTTTTTTCCAGAAATATTCAGGTTCTACAGCAATGACACTTCAAGGCCAGCTTGAAGGTTTATACATTTTTCAGAATGTGACAAAGGGTGACATGATTTGAATCATTAACTCTGTTTTTCTTTCTAGAGATACTACCAGACTTGCTGAATTTTCGCCAGCGCTATCCTCTACACAGTTAACAATGCTTTCAGTTTTAATATCAAAGTTTTGAAATTGTGCATCTATACATTAAAGCCTAGAAGATAGACCCAACGCTAACTCCAGGAGGATTCTACCAAAAGACCTTCTGCAATCAGAAAGATATCATTATCCTGTTTCCCATCACTTGGCCAATTTTGTAACCATGTTGCTTCAGTCCCTTTTATTTCTCGAGCATCACCTTTGTTTGGCTGTTTTGCAGCACTACATCAAAGTCCTTCTCAATGTCTAAACATACAACATTCCTGCACTGATCAATTATCTCTGTCACCTCATTAAAAAGAACTCAAGTTAGTTAAACAATTTTCTTTTAGGAAATCCACTTTGTTCTCCTAAATTAACTTGTGTTTGGCAACCTGTCTATTAATTTCGTCCGAAATAGTTGTTTCGGGACATTTCCCCATAACTTAAGTTGAACCAACTGGTCTGCAGTTGCTAGCTTATTTTCATACCTTTTTTGAACAATTCCACACTCCATTCTTGAATGTGAGGAAGCCTCAAAATTATTGCCACTGACTTTGAAATTTCCACTTGCACTTCCCTCAGTATCCTTGGATATATCTCATTCACTCTTGGTGCCTTTCAACTTTAAGTGCAGACAGTCAATCCAATAACTCAATTAATTCTAAGTGCTTTGCGCAATTGAATTTCCTCCTCTCAAGATGGCCTACATAGCAGCTTCTTCCTTCACGAAAAGAGGGAAAATATTTGTTTAATATTTCATCCATGTCCTCTACCTCCGTATGTAAACAAACATTCCTTTGAATTTTCTTAATGAGTGCATGAGCCTTGGTGTGTCAATGCCAAGTACTGTGGACTGAACATTAGATTGCTGGGCATGCATGCAGCTGGATGAAACCTTCATATAAACACATTTGCTGGGCCCTAATTAAACCTACTTCTTTTATCACTCATTGTTCAAATTCCTATAAAAGTCTTTGGAATTCCCCTTTATGTTACAGGCCAGAATTTTTTCATACCGCCTTTTCTCTCCTTTTATTTGCCTTTCCCCACCAGTTTCTGAACATGGTCTACATAGCTTGGTTTGCAATTGCATTTCCAATCTAACATCTGACAAAGCTTATTTTTTTTTAAACTTAGAATTTTTGTAATTCAGGGAGTTTTAGATTTGTTTTCATTACCTTTCCCTTTCACGGAAATATACCTTGACGGTGTTCAAGCAATTCTTCGTCGAAGACAGTCCATTGTTTTGCTGCCATTTTCCTGCCAATCTTTGACTCCCAGTTTATTCAACAGAGATCAATTCTTACCCCAGTGAAGTTGGCATTTCCCCCAATTAATTATTCTCACTCTAGACTGTTTATTGTTTTCTTCCAGAGTCACCCTAAATCTTATGTAGTGATCACTATCCCTGAAATGTTCTCCCACTTACGCTTGGTCCACCTTCTTCCCAAGAACTAGGTCCAGCAGTACTTCATTTCATGTTGCACCAAAAACATATTGCCATAGAAAGTTCTCTTGAATACACTCTAGAACTCTTGCACCTCTGTCATTTCCAGTACGACTTTTCCTGCCCATATCTGGATAATTAATATCCCCTATTATAACTACAGTGCTTGCACTTCTCTATAATTTCTTGGCAAATTTGATACACTGCATCTTTCCCAATAGTTTGTAGGCTGTACACTACAATGAGCAACGTAATTGCACCTTTTTGTTCTAGCCAAATCAATTCAATCCTTAACCCCTCAGGCATCCTGTTTTGCCAGAACTACAATGCGCTCTTTCTGTAATACCACCACCTTTCTTCATTTTAGCTCCTTATCTCCCCTGAACAAACTATGTCCTGGAATACTTAACATCTACCCTTCCTTGAGCCAGGTCTCTTCTAACCATAACATTATATTTCCACTTCGCAATCTGTGCCTATAACTCGCCAATCTTATCAGGCCATGATACATGCAGAGGAACCCTGATATAGATTTTATAACTTTGTCCCTTCCTCTGACCCCACCTATTGACATACTATTCTCTAATCTAATGCTCTTTGCATCACCACTCACTTGCCCCCGCCACCCCAAACAGTATTCTGTTCACTTGTTATTCCTCTCTGATGCTATCCCCTGGTTACCGCATCCCCAGTGAGTTAGTTATAGCTTTCCTCAATATAACTAGTAAAACACCCAGCAGGAATTCAGTCCCAGTTCTTTTCAGGTGCAAAACATCCAGACAACAGGACTGGTTCTAGGGGAGACTGGACTTGTGAAGTCCCAGAAATCTAAAGCACAAATCTCCAGCACAAACGCTCCAGCTGAACATTCATGAGTCTTCCCCTCCTATCTCAATAGACACTTGCGTATGGCACAGGGAGTAATAACCAGGAGTAAAACATTTCAGAAGATAGAGGGAAAACATCAACTTCTTCAGTTAGTCCAGCCAATGGTTTTTGCTAGGGCCTGTTACATAATTTGTGATACCATCATCCTAATGAAAGAAATGTTACCAGGAGCTTTGTCAATAAATTAATTGTATGGAAATCCTAGAATATTTTATCAAAACATAAATTTATGTAGGAAGTGCGATTTACATTTATAGAAGGTTATGATTACTGACGTTTAATGTTAATCAATTCTTGTCAACATTAAAATATATCGCACTTCAACTCCAATGTTCCATGTGATACATAGTGCCACATTTCACTGAATGAGGGCAGTGACTTCAAGTCCTTCCCTTCAGCATAGCATCCCAGATAACAAAATGAAAAATTCTGACAAAACGCAAGTCATCCTGTTTTCATGGCTTCCACTACACTGATCAGCCTTCTAACTCCCTCAATACACAAACAGGAACTCCTAAATGTGTCAGTGGAAATAATGTAGCAACAATTGACTAAACATGCATAAAACTGAAAATACAACCTCATATTCTGCAGGCAAAATGAATTATAAGCACTAAATACTGCCTTTAGAAGTTATGCAAATGTTTTCCAGAATCTTAGTTCTAAATGAATGGAACAGCGAGTAGAAAAATAAATGGTGATATATAGATTTACTTGGGGAGCTGCTAGGAAGAAAACACATAGCCAGCAGTGGAGGAGTGGCATGAGACTATACTGAAACATTGAAAATAGGAGGAGGAGTACATCATTTGGCTTTGCTCTACCATTCAACAGGATCACGGCTGTTCATTTAAATTAGTTTCCTGTTCCCACTTGCTCCTCGTACTTTCTGATCGCTCTATTCCCAAGATCATATCCAACTCCCTTTTGAAAACATTCAATGTTTTTTGGCCTCAATCACTTTTTGTAGCAGAAAATTTCACAGGCTGACTACTCTGGATGAAGCAACTTATCCTCATCTCTGTCCTAAATGGCCTATCCGTATCCTTAAACTGCGGCCCCGGTTCTGGATATTGGGAACATCATTCCTACGTCTACCATCCGTCTAGTCCTGTTAGAATTTCATGGATTTCTATGAGATCCTCCTTCATTCTTCTAAACTCCAGCCAGTATGGTATTTGTACAGTGTACAGTAAATAATCCAGTCTTTCTTGTACAGGCATTCCAGTAAACAGACAGCCAAAAATTTGTTACATCCTCTCCATAGCCAGAACATTCTTCCTGCCTCCCCTTTTCCCCACCTATTGACATTCAAATAATAATCTGCCTTCCTGTTTGCGCTATCAATTTGTCCACATTATACTTCATCTGGCATGCATATGCCCATTCACTCAACTTGTCCAAATCACATATCTGCATCCTCCTCACAGCTGACCCTCCCATCTGAGAGTAAAGATAAAGGGAGGTATCTCTTGTCAAAAACACAATTTTTGCCTGACCTGAAGTATGTTCCGTACAACCATTAAAGTCAAGAAGGCATGATTAGCATAGTTATGGCGGAGAATTACAACACAGCCCCAAATATTGAAGGCTCATCAAAAAGATGCAGGCACACAATCTCCTCCTGCAACTCATAGCTTTTAGCTACAGCAGAAGTAACTTTCACATTTGTGTCCACATATTGCAAGTTTAAGTCAATATCACCTATATTAAGACAGCTTGAATCCTTCTTCATTTGTATCTTTGACTGCTGCAGACTGCTTCAAAGTCTTAGTACCATATACATTCACACTGAACGTTATGTGTTACTAAAAGCTACACTTTTCTATTATTCTAGGATTGAAAGGCCAAGTATAGCTGGTCATATTTGGGAATACAAATGCAGTGCTCAGGCTACTTTTGTCTGAGACAATAATGAATAATCAGTGGAAACATTTATTTTGTCTGGGCAATAATCAATCGCTCCAAGAGGTTCTGCTATTGTCCAAGGGTTACCATTTCTTTTATGTAATTGAATACATTCCTGACTCTCAAAATTTTGTACATTTATTAGCCTGATTAATGCATAAGATTGCAAATTAGAAACATGCACAGAAATAAGAGAAAAAAATTGCAGCCTATCTCGCTGACCCTAAAAATTAAAGCACCATTTATGACAGAGAAGATAAATTGCCTCATTCAGAGAGTGGTCAGCCTGTGGAATTCTCTGCTACAAGAAGTGTTTGAGACCAAAAACATTCACCGTTTTCAAAAATGCGTTAGCTATATTCTTGGGGATAAAGAGATCAAGACAGTACAGGGAGAAAGTGAATACAGGGGACTGAGTTGGATGAACAGCCGTGATCATATTGAATGGCACATCAGAGCCAAATGATGTTTTCCTGACCCTATTTTCATTCAATGAATGAAGGAAATGACTTCAAATCCTTTCCTTCAGCATGGCATGGCAGATAACAAAAGGAAAATGCTGACAAAATCTAAATCATCCTGTTTTCATAGCTTTCACTACACTGATCAGCCTTTTCACTCCCTCAATACACAAACAGGAACTCCTAAATGTGTCAGTAGGAAATGTACAAATAATGTAGCAGCATTTGACCAAACATGAAAATATGCATGTAAAACTAAAAACACAATCTCATAGTCTGCAGGCAAAATAAAATACAACCGTTGAACGCTCTCTTTCAGAGATATGCAAAGGTTTTCCAGAAACTCAGTTCTAGATGAACAGAAGCAGAAAGCAGAGCGCGAGAGGGACAGACAGCGCCAGAGGGGAGGGGAAAAAAAAAAACGATAAAACAGGTGGCCAGCAGGGGAGGAGTGGCATGAAACACTGAAAATTTCTAGACTAATGTATATAGCAAATGGGCAGTGTTGCAGGGTGTATCCCTTAGAGGCACAGGGCAAAGCTAGATTATTTCATGTACATTTTGCTCCAGTGATAACCAAAGTGAGTAAAGTGAGTGGGTAAGGATAAATGGACAGAGTGAAAATAGACCTTTAGCATCTTTTAGAAATACCTGGCTTTGCTCAGAGTAGAAACACCTAGCCTGAATGACTACCTTCCCAGCGAGGGACGTGGGAATAGAGTGGAATAGAGGTCGTAGAAAGACTTCCTGTGATAGTGACGTGGTGTCAAAGATTGGAAAGTAGAAAATTTTACATATATTCAAAATAGGGTGGAAGGACATTCCTAGTAACTAAAGGCATATCAGTTGATCAGTGATAACTAAGATGCTAGACACTACGGTTTAGAACTTTTGGTTTCCAGAACGTTAGAGACTGGGTGGACCCTGAAGGATGTGCATCCAGATCTCTTGGAAGTTCTGATGGCCTGACTGCATAGTAGTTGCCTCGGCATTTGAAACCTGCTGAAAGGAATTGCTTTGCACCTGAACCTTCTGAAAACATCCCCATTGTTAATTACGTGGGTACTTACAAAGGGGAAGTTACAGGATTTAAACTGGTTGTAACTCCTAGCTAATTATAAAACTGAACTCTACCCACACAGTATCTGACCAGGCCCACACCATGGGCATCTAACTGCCTCATACCATGGGTGCCCAAACTGACACTGTCACAAATAAGGATAAGCCAAAAATTGAGGGGAAAGAAAAAAAAACAGATGCTTAGAAAGCTTTGATATAATCAAGGAGAGTTGGCAGAGATTCAAATTTTTTAGACATGACGTCTGCTTTTAACTAATCAGTGTGGACTGTCAATTTTTAATCTGTTATTCCAAGCGAATATAAAAATTTACATAGAACATAGAACAGTATAGCACAGAACAGGCCCTTCAGCCCACAATGTTGTGCCGACCATTGATCCTCATGTATGCACCCTCAAATTTCTGTGACCATATACATGTCCAGCAGTCTCTTAAATGACCCCAATGACCTTGCTTCCACAACTGCTGCTGGCAACGCATTCCATGCTCTCACAACTCTCTGCGTAAAGAACCTGCCTCTGACATCCCCTCTATACTTTCCACCAACCAGCTTAAAACTATGACCCCTCGTGCTAGCCATTTCTGCCCTGGGAAATAGTCTCTGGCTATCAACTCTATCTATGCCTCTCATTATCTTGTATACCTCAATTAGGTCCCCTCTCCTCCTCCTTTTCTCCAATGAAAAGAGACCGAGCTCAGTCAACCTCTCTTCATAAGATAAGCCCTCCAGTCCAGGCAGCATCCTGGTAAACCTCCTCTGAACCCTCTACAAAGCATCCACATCTTAATTGGAACTATAAACCCACTTTGTATCCTTATTTCCTTTTCAGTTACACACTGCACAACATATGCAGCAAGATATCCTGTTGCAAATGAACCTTGTGTATCATAGTTTAAAATGCCTTTAGACTTTACAGAACGTTAGCCTAGATGTCCTCCTCGTCCATAGGAATTATTTGAGTCCGCCTGAATTACTGCCTCCTTGAAATCATCTATTGTTTTACCTATTCTACCCGATTCCTTTGAAACACTGAAATTAGATATCTTCCACCTGAGCACACTGTGCAGAAAATCCTGCTATATATCAAGGCTTGGTAGCAGAACTGGTGTATTTAGCAAGTTAAATGGAATTTTTTCTTAATATCCTTAAAATAAGATCCTATCTTCTCTGGTTCACTTAATACAGAAACAGCTGTATTTTTTTAAACCTCAAAAGTCCCTTCATGTAATCCCCCTGCCGTACTTGCTCTCTACTTGGCTTTTGAGTGATTGAGAATCATGTGCTCTTACAATACATTTTGGGTTTGAAACTGGCAGCAATTTTTGAAATGGATGGTCTATTCACCACTCCTCTGGGATAATTAAAAACCACATTAGTTTTGTAGCAATAAATCATATACACCAAACGACACTGAGTATCACAATAAACTTACCCAATGCACCTGGACCAGCTAACAGAAATTCCTCTCGACCAATCCGCTTCACAATCGGTTGTTTGTCCTCACTATTATATGGAAACAGGTCCTGTGAAGTTCCGGTGTTATAACTCAAAATAATATATTGTGTGCTCATTGCCAAGCAAAGAAAGTACCCATCCACAGCCATAGCAACTGGCTGCTCCGGTGTAGAGATTTCTTTTATTAACTGAACATGGTCCTCATGTACTGTGTACATCTGTACAGTTTTCCGCTTCAGTGAAATGGCACAAACCTCAATACAGAAGGGGTCTCCAGTCACTGGGTTCTCGTTCACAACAAATGCAGTTATTCCTTTGATTTTAGCTCCCGATGGTACAGGCTCCAGGCTGATCATATCCATTAGAACTACAATATTGTCACATAAAACCAATAGCCTGTTCAAAGCAGAAGCTGCCTTCAGCTCATTCACAGCTTTTTTTACCCCTAGATACTTGTGTAGTTGTTTTGTTGGAGTAAACGCAAGTCTCCCGGAGGCGGCAGCTTTCTCTTCCAATTTAAAGCGATAGATACAGCAGTCATTTGTAGCTACATAAAGGTTCTTCCCACAACATTCAATGCAATCAACAGAAATCCAAGATTTGTCTCCTATCAGCAGATCCTGTCCAAGCACAGGAACAAGTTCAAATGCCTTTACACTCATTGTGACTTCTCAGTCATCTAAAAAGAGGACAAAAATACAATGAATCATACATCTCATGCATCATCAAAACAACAGACTGTCTAACCCTCCAGGAATTATCATCACCTTAGTTATATTTTCTTGACATTGAATTAAATGAATTCTGTAAGGTACCCGGAGTCAGTAAAAAATAGAGGATCATCCTGTGGTACAATTCTTGCAAAAGCAGTATCTAAAGCACTTCAACAGAACTGGAACAACAGTAGAAATGGTAACTGTATTAGCGCATTTGGTAACTATCCAGCATGGTGTTAGTTATGGAACCTCCGATTTTGGTAACATGGCGATTTAATGCACCAGTCGTCCACAGCAGACCTTAATCACATCTTTGACATTAGATGAAACAGTAGAACAAATGGGTGAGTGTGTTAGGTAATTAATGGCAGGCAAAATCTCTCTGACATTGATCCAATTCCAAGATGATGTGACAATTTATGATTGGAAGGAAATCAACCAAGCATGGCCCACTAAAGGAATCTGAATATGTAAATCTTTCATTGTTTCTTCCAAATCAGCATGATTAACTGATTTTCTTTTGCCCCATCAGAATAATCATTCTAGCTGGAGAAGTAATTGGAAGTTTATGCATGCTTGTGCTATAGATATCACAGATGTAGTGTTAATACTCCAACAATATCGCTATGCTTGAGCATTTGCTAACTTATGGTTCAGTCATTGTTGTTTAATTAGATATTTACATAGTCCCCAACTCAATCTAAGTATGGTGTGTCAAAATTTGCAGACGACACTAAGGTAGAGCAAAGTGTGCAGAAGACACAAAGTCTACAGAGGGATATAGATAGTCTAAGTGAGTGGGCAAAGGTCTGGCAGATGGAGTACAATGTTGATAAGTGTGAGGTCATCCACTTTGGTAGGAATAACAGCAAAATGGACCATGTTTTAAATGGTAAAAAATTGCAGCATGCTGCTGTGCAAAAGGACTTGGGTGTCCTTGTGCATGAATCGCTGAAGGTGAGAGTGCAGGTGCGGCAGGTGATTAAAAAGGCAAATGGAATTTTGTCTGAAAGATGGAGTTTAAAAACAGGGAGGCTATGCTGCAGCTGTACAGGGTCCTGGTGAGGCCACACCTGGAGTACTGTGTGCAGTTTTGGTCTCCTTACTTGAGAAGAGATATACTAGCATTGGAGAGGCTGCAGAGGAGATTGACACGGTTGATTCCAGAGTTGACAGGGTTAGATTATGAGGAGAGATTGAGTAGACTGGGCTTATACTCATTGGAATTCAGAAGAATGAGGGGAGATCTTATAGAAACGTATATGATTAAGAAAGGAATAGATAAAGTGGAGGCAGGGAGTTGTTTCCACTAGCAGGTGAGACTAGGACTAGAGGGCATCGCCTCAAAATAAAGGGAAGCAGATGTAGGATTGAGGTCAGGAGGAACTTCTTCACCCAAAGGGTTGTGAATCTGTGGAATTCCCTGTCCAGTGAAGTGGCTGGAGTTACCTCACTGAATGTTTTTGAAGCAAGGCTAGATACATTTTTGAACAGTAAAGGAATTAAAGGTTATGGCGAGTGGGTGGGTAAGTGGAGCTAAGTCTCAAAAAGATCAGCCATGATCTTATTAAATGGCGGGGCAGGCTCGAGGGGCCAGATGGCCTACTCCTGCTCCTAGGTCTTATGTTCTTATTGTACTACTTTAATTCAAAATTATTCACGGTAAATCCCTTACAGACCTGAACCATTTTTTCTTCAGCTCTCCCATGTGTTGAACTCACTAGTGAGAACAAAAAGACAAAGTCTCACCACTGACCAGACCATCTGGCAACAATTTTAAAAATTATCATTTTCCCCAATAAATATGATGTAAAAAACAATCTGTGATATAAATGACAGTAATGGGTCAATATACACCTTTGATGAAAAAGCCCATATAACTGTTCTGACAACCTTTAAGTCAATGCCAACAGTGTTGTGAAATTGAATGCTAGATATCAAATCAGTGCAATCTACATCGGAATTCCACTGTAATAAAATCTTCGCAACATGCTGAAACACTTAGTTACAAATGTTTTTGAGTGAAGAGGGCACTTGTGGAGGGGCGCTTTTCTAACTGGATGTCTGTGATCAGAGCTAGGACTTCTGTTGTTTGTAACTTTTATATAAATGATTTGGATGGGAATGTATGTGGTCTGATTGGAAAATCTGCAGATGACACAAAAACTGGTAGAACTGTGGATAATGCGCAGATAATAAGGATGGTTATCAATGGATACAGAAAGGTATAGATCAGTTGAAAAATTGAGTGAAGAAATAGTAGATGGCTTTTAAACCTGGACAAGTGTGAGGTAATGCATTTTGGGAGGTCAAATATAAGAGGAAAATAAACAGTAAATGGCAGGATCCCAGGGAGCATTAACATACAGACGGATCTTGGGGTGCAAGTCTGTAGCTCCCTAGAAGTAGCAACAAGTGGAAAAGGTAGGAAAGAAAGCATATGGCTTGCTTGCCTTCATCAGTCAGGCCACTGAGTATAAAAGTTGGCAAGTCTTGTTACAGCTTTATAAAATTTGGTTAGGTCACATTTGGAGTATTATTTGCAGTTTTGGTCAACAACTTTGGGAAAGATATGGAGATTTTGAAGAGAGTGAAAAACAGGATTTTGCCTGGATTGGAGTACGTCAGTTGTAAGGAGATGTTGGACATACTTGGTTTGTTTCCACTGGAGCAGAGGCTGATGAGTGACTTGACAAAAGTATATAAAACTAAGGAAGGTACACAGAAGGTGAATAGTCAGAGTCTGCTTCCCAAGATGGAGACTACAAATACGATGAGGGAATTGGTTTAAGGTGAGATGGAAAAAGTTTAAAGGAGATTGCAAGGCAAGTATTTTTGTTAAACAGAAGGGGGTAGCTGTGTAGAATGCACTGCCAGAGCTGGTGGTAGAAGCAGATACAATAGCAGCAATTAGGAGGCTTTTGGACAAACACATAGACAGGGAAGAGAAGAATATAGACCACAAGCAGGCAGATGCGATTAGTTTAGATTGGCATCATGGTCAGTGCTGACATGGTGGGCCAAACAGTTTTGCTGCGCTGTACTATTCTATGAATTTTTGCCATTCCGTTAAGTAATTAATAAGTACATGTCCTGCAAAGCTCAACTATACAAACAAGGAGAGTCCAGGATACAATTCCTTTTCAGAGTTCAATTAGCTTATTTAAGTTGGCAGGGTGGCACAGTGGTTAGCACTGCTGCTTCACAGCACCAGGGACCTGGGTTCGATTCCACCCTTGGGCCACTGTCTGTGTGGAATTTGTGTATTCTCCCAGTGTCTGCATGGGTTTCTTGTCGGTGCTCCGGTTTCCTCCCACAGGCCAAAGATGTGCAGGCTAGGTGGATTGGCCATGCTAAATTGCCCATAGTGTTCAGGGATGTGTAGATTAGGTGGATTATAGGGGGAATGAGCCTGGGTGGAATGCTCTGAGTGTCAAAGTGGGCTTGTTGAGCCAAAGGGCCTGTTTCCACACTGTAGGGAATCTATGATCCACGAAGTCAGATAGCAATCATGCTGTCAAACATATCTGCAATTAGGCAACTAGACTCAGTTGCAGATATTTATAACAAACCTGTTTAGAGATGGTAATTAACATCACTCTAGAGTATGTGGGATTTCAACAATAAAGTTGGTATCTGGATACAGAACAACTGGTATTATTCAGAAAATCTGGTCAGGAACCACTGGGCAATTTTGAGTGTCATTGATTATTTTAATTTTTATTGTGTTGAGAACAGAGTAGGCTGATATGATTTGGCTGTCGACTTACATGCCAATAATAGGATACAACCACTGCATACAGTCTCTTGGACTCAGCCGCAGTGTACACTGGTGAATAACCAGCTGATTCTTATCCTGATGGAACAGTGACAGAAGCAAACCATTTGGGCCCTCAAACCCATTCCTCCCATTCATACAGATTGAATAGTGTCCTTCTGCATTATGACATTGATGATTCTGTAAAATTATGTTTCTTAATTCCACATACTTTCTTTCTCCTCCATATTCGTTAGATTTTTAATAAGTAAAGCTCTTCTGTTGACCATGCCATCTTTGTCTGTTTTCACAACCACTTGGTCGAGGGTATCACCACTATACTAAAAAAGATGAGGTGCAAACTTTCAATAAGATTCAAAGTCCCAAAATCCTTATTATACCTCATTTTGTTTTTCGGGTGGCGAGGTAAATTAAAGCTCTTAATTTTCCTCTTCTAGATGACACTTATTCTGTGCTGCATGTCCTAAATAGGTCTCCTTGGCTTTTGCAAATTCACTTTTTACTAGACTTCGCACCAACCCAGCTGACTGTAACTGTGTAAACAATTTGCCAACAGCCTTCCACGTAACACTACAAAGTATGATGTCATTCAAGGAGACTATGCAATTAGGTTTTCCAGCAATAACTCTATTCTTTAAACAGTGAAATGTGGCTGGGACATTCCTAAATCCAAATGACATAACCCAATGTTGATACAATCCATAACAAAAATGAAAATTTCCTGAGCTCTTGTTGTCAATGGTACCTTGCCTGTGTCCTTTTAACAAATTAATTTTCATAAGAATATTGCACTACCAACTCTACCAATGCAATCTTCTTGTTTGGGAAAAGGGTATGAATCCACCTTTGTGGCCATATTTACTTTCTTATCATCAAAACATAATCTAATCGAGTGTCTGGTTTAGGAACCAATACTGCAGGAGAACTCCTAATTATTCTTGCTTGGTTCAATCAATCGATTCCACAGCATGCATTGAATTTCCTGTGTTCCTTTGGCTTGAACCAATATGGGTTCTGCACTAACTACATTAACCTCAGGTTTGATTAAAGTGGGATATCCAGGTATATCTTTGCAAACTTCTTCGTACTTCCTGAGCAATCGCACCTTTTGTCTCTGTTGATCTTTCTCCAGACAGGAAAATACACAGTGTCTAAATCAGTCATAAAGTTATGGAGTCATACAGCATGGAAAAAGGCTCTTCAATCCAACTAGTCCACGCTGACCAGGTTTCCTAACGAGTTTTGAGAAGATTTGTAGCTCAGGTTGAGGTTCTGGTTTCCTAAACTGAACTAGTCCCAGTTGCTTGCGATTAGCCCTTTTCCTTCCAAATCCTTCCTATCCACATACCCATACAAATGTCCAAATGTTGCAAGTGTACCTGCCTCTGCCCTTTTCTCTACCACATACACACCAAACTGTGTGAAAACAATGTCCCTCAAGTCCTTTTTAAATCTTACCCCTCTTACTTTAAACCTCTAGGTTTGGAATCCTCTCAGGGGAAAAAGACCTTGGCTATTTATCTCAGATACTCTTCATGATTTTATAAACCTCTAAAAAGGTCACTCCTCAGCCTCCTACACCTCAGGGGAAAAGTCGAAGCATATCAAGCCTCTCTTAAGACTCAAAACCTCCAGTTTTGGTAACGTCCTTGCAAACCTTTTGGGCGCCCTTTCCAATTTAATAACATCCTTCCTTTAGCAGAGTGTCCAGAATTATATGCGGTGCTCCAAATTTTTAAATTTCTCTGCATGTTAATTTAATAGTAGGAAGTTCACTTCGGGAACTGTCCATTTGTTCTCCACTCATCTTTCTTCTATCCTCCTTTACTACATTACACCTATATTTTCTCACTGTCTTCTCTACACTAGTACAGTTTCAACAGGTTTACATGACATAATTGATTCTTTTTCCTATGATTGGATATGCTATCTTACTAACCTTTTTAATTGCTGTATGAAGACAACTGTATTTTGCTTTTTATGACTCACCTTGTAAGAGTACCAAAAATCTACCTCCTACTTTGAAATTTATGGTTGTCGCATGCTCATCTGCCCACTCTTTCATTTTATTTTAAGAACTTCTCAGATGTTCCTGCACAACTCTCAGACTATCTGAGCGGCATGGTGGCTCAGTGGTTAGCACTGCAGCCTCAGAGTGCCAGGAAGCCGGGTTCGATTCCAGCCTGGGGCGACTGTCTGTGCAGAGTTTGCACATTCTCCCCATGTCTGCGTAGATTTCCTCTGGGTGTGCCGGTTTCCTCCCACAGTCCAAAGATGTGCAGGCTAGGTGGATTGGCCATGCTAAATTGTCCATAGTGTTCAGGGGTGTGTGGGTTATAAGGGGATAGGTCTGGGTGGGATGCTTCAAGGGGAGGGGGGACTTGTTGGGCTGAAGGGCCTGTTTCCACACTGTAGGTAATCTAATCTCTCAACACGTGCTCTTAACACTGAGTGGCACAGTGGTTAGCACTGCTACCTCACAGTGCCAGGGATCCGGGTTCGATTCCAGCCTTGGGCGACTGTCTGTGCAAAGTTTGCACGTTCTCCCCATGTCTGTGTGGGTTTCCTCTGGGTGCTCCGGTTTCCTCCCACAGTTCAAAGATATGCAGGCTAGGTGGATTGGCCATGCTAAATTGCCCATAGTGTTCAGGGAGGTGTCGATTAGGTGGGTTATGGGTGATGGGTCTAGGTGGCATGCTCTGAGGTCCAGTGCGGACTTGTTGGGCCGAAGGGCCTGTTTCCACACCGTAGGGATTCTATGAAGTTTCAATTTTTTCCCCTAACTTAACAATTTATGTCTAATCATTTTAAATGGTCCTCTTATTTAATTACCATAAACTAGTTCAAATGGTGATCATGATCATGAAAGTCTGAGGATATCTCTCAAAAGTGCTTGGGGCTACAGATGGTAAGCAGTCGATTTCAGTTTGTTAACATATATATTCCATACCGTGTTGTCACAGGAATCAGGGGTGCTGGTTTAATTTCATTTTGATATTTACCTACGACTTGACAAGTATGGTACAAAACAGCACATCTTCATGCAATTCTGGCTAGGTAAAATCCCTGTTGATGGAACACCAGAGCTTCTCAAAACTCCGTGTGCTGCCACACAAATTTCACATGCTATTCACTATATCTCTCTACAGCAGCAGATGTTCCACTTTCCGTTCTTCATCTGTGAGGAGATCTGCAATTCCTCATCAGCAGGTTGTTAAGATATAGCATTCCTCAACTCCTTCAGCCTCTACATGAATATGTGCTGTCTCGCAACTCTGATAGTTAACTGTTATTCCAGCCTTTTGGTTTGTCTCTAGCACCATCTAATTTTTGATTATTTGTAATTATCTCCCTGCCTTAATTAATCAGTTCCTAGGCCATCCCTTTATTCAGCTGTTGACACTTTACTCACACTGTTTGATACTCTTGACCACCTGCAAAAACTTGTAACTTGGCTTGTCAACACTCCACTCACATTATTTGTACTTATTTGTTGACACTCTTAATTACCTGGAATTATCTTGATATTATCTCTCGACCTATACATTCTGTGCCTGTGCGCCTCTTCCCATTTAACCTGATGAAGGAGCAGCGCAGCGAAAGCTTGTTCAGAATTTTAAATGAACCTGTTGGACTAGAAACTGATGTCATGTGACTGAGTTTGACCATCCCAGTCCATTACCAGCATCTCCATATCACAAAATAGTGAAATTACAATATTCACTTGCCCTCAAAATTTCTTCAATGATTCCTAACCAGACTTTCAGAATAACTAGTACCAGAGTTTATGAATAACTAACACCAGACACCAAGTTTGTAGCTTCTACAAATAATTAACAATTTATTAATAATACAGTAGATTTAGAGGATTAAATCTAAACAAAGTAGTCTTTTAACATCTATGATTTAAACCCAATCTTCTCTGATTCGAGTCTCACTCTCAAAGACAGACAAACAAACAAGCAAACTGCAAGATAAAAGAAAATCTGTGGGATGTAACTGGCCAGATCTAAAGACACCAGTCAATGAAACAGCTTCCAGTCGGCTTTAAGGAATATTTACTTGATTCGTCTCACAGATTCATTTCTCTGAATTTTCAATAAGCTGACAATGGGAGGATAGCCAGGGAGTAATCAAACCTCTATCCTGTAGCTTTAACAGCCACAATCCTTGTGACAAAAGAACATTTCAAAACCAGTGCAAACTTTGGTTTCTCTTTGTTTTTCCTCCCCCACCCCCCAACATAGTCTTAGCACCAACCACCTTGTGAGGCCCCTGTTAACATTCAAACATCTGTTATTTATTTCAGCGCAATGTTCCTCGAGTTAAAATGTCAATAGAGAATTCTGAACAAGAATCAGCCTGCACTTATTTTCAATCATTGTGTCCATAAAGCCATAACAACGACAAAAAGACAGCCTATCATGCTGATTTCTTTCAAGAAACCATAGATAATATGCCCATGGAAAGGAAATTCCTTCTTCAGCCCCTATTTGACCTGGAGTCGAGCTTCCAATTCCGTATCCTTTCCATCACAAAAGACTACTGCCACTCCCTTAACATTGCTCATTTCCACCCATAGCTCAGACTATCAGCAGCTGAATCCATCCACAAAGCTTCTGTTTCTTCCAGGCTCAATAATTCAAATACTTTGCCGGCCAGTCTCTTAACTGCTACATGTTACACATGAGCTCATCAAAAATTCAGCTGCCTGTATTTAACCAATACACAGTGCTTGTCACTCATCACCCAAACTTGCTGTTTTACAGTGGTCCCAGAAGACCAATCACTTGAATTTAGAATTCTCATTATAGTGTTCAAATCCCACTCTCTCATTAATGGCCTCCATCCTACCGCCCTTTGAACTCTGCATTTCTCCGTTTTGGATCTCTTGCCCATCCCTTATTCCAATACCCAACCCTCACCCAAGCACTGGCACCATGCCCAAAACATCCAGGCCTAAAGCTCTGCAATTCCCTCTAAATAGATGCTCTCTATAGAACTCTCCTTAAAACCTACTTCTGTGGTTAAGACCTTTAATCATTAATCTTAATACTCTCTTATTTGGCCATATTAAACTTTATCTGATTACTGCTTATGAATCACATGCAAGATTTCCTACATAAATGATCTTTCTTTTTTATTTCTGATTCATCAAAAAAGTCAGCACTTCTGCATTAAAAGGAACCGTCCACGTAAAGAAGATAGAAAATATACATTTGCAGTGAGATTCTAATTGTTCATTTCCCTTTTTTTCAAGTGGTAGAGGGGAGACAGGACATAGAAACTTAAATTATGTCAGCTTTGGTTCAGATGTAATACTTTTATTTGAATCAGAAGACCTTGCATTCAAGTAAGTAATCTAGAAAGGTATTCAAGGCTGTGCTGATGGAATACAACACCCTCAATGGTGCCAAATATTGGATTCAGCTTCAAGTTGCTGCCATGTAAAAAAAAATCCTGAGCAACATTCATAAATTAGGGGCATTCTTAGTTTGTGCTGATCTGTTAGCTCAGCTGAGTCTATCAGGGCAGCTTATCTAATTATATTGTATGGGAGTCTGCAGTGCAACTGTTTGCATCATGCTTCCCTTCATCACTTTGGTGAGCAGTTCAGAAATTACTTCTCATGCTGTGAAGCACTTACAACAATCCAGGAATGTGAATGGAGCTGATATAAAAGTAAGTTCTATATAAACAGTGGTGTAGAATCACCGCACTCAATGTAGAGGCCCAGGCTACAGGGGCATGGGTTCAAATTTAAAATGAATTAAGTCTGAATGTAATCTTGTCTCAATAATGCTGACCATGACAACTATAACTGATTGTTGTAATTTCCTTTAGGGAAGGAGATCTGCCATCCTTGTCCAAACTGGCCTACAAGTGACCCTGAACCCACAGCCTTGTAGTTGATTCTTAACTGCCATCTGAAATGGTCTGTCAAGCCATTCAGTTCAAGCACACATAGCGATGGGCAACAAATGTTGACCTTGCCAGCAACACCCACATCACATGAAACAGTGATAAAAATTTCCAAACTCAGGGATGTACCAAGGATGAAGCTCACCATATTCAACAGGAAATACCTGCAATATTTAATTTCTCCATCACTGGTGTTGCAGCATTCCCCTCAACTCAGGTTTCTGCTCTTTCTCCAAGACTCATAAGACAGAACCTGTTTGTAGAGGCATACAAATTCCTAAATACCCAGTCTGAATACATTTCTTTTGGTTATGCGCCTACAGATTTCTCCTTTGGAACAGCATACTTTATTTCTGAACTGCTTATAAGCCTAAAGTTTTTATTCTTATAAAGAAATAAATAAACAGCTGCAAGTCAGCATCCCTCATAGCTTAGCTTCAGTAATATAATAAAGGTTTCTTTTGCCCAGGTTATATAGCTGTAAAGTCTTCATGATTCCTGGGTCATGAGATTCAGAACGAACAAAGAAACAACACTCCTAAACACCAGTCACAGCAAAAAATACTTTATTGCCAACTGCTGTAAAAATTTCCTACAAGTTTATTTTGATATTTTGTGCTGTTTGATTGGCATCAATATAAATCAAGAAATAAATGAAAACTAGCATCCACACCCTTGGGGCCTTTGTAGGAAAATATGTAACATACCACATTCAAAGCAACCTAAGAATTCATTTCGCTCTGCTTCACTCGAAATCAACTAAAGCACTGCTCTTTTCCTATTGAAGCTAGTGAGAATTGTTCACTTACCACCATGCTCACATGTCCAAAACTAGAGTAAGATAATCCTTGCAGCATCCACTTTAATGGAGGTTTACACAGTCAGTAATCAATATACTCCCCAAATCTGCTCCCACTTCATTGGTACTACATCATGAGCAAACGAGAGCAAATGCAAGAGATCTTCCAGCCAATGTCTTCTAATATTACGCTTGAACTTCATGTTAAAACAATCGAAATGACAAAACTGTTTCAGAGATAGTAGGAACTGCAGATGCTGGAGAATCCGAGATAACAAGGTGGAGAGCTGGATGAACACAGCAGGCAAGCTGATGTTTCGGGCCTAGACCATTCTGAAACTTCAGCTTTCCTGCTCGGCCTGCTGTGTTCATCCAGCTCTACACCTTGTTATCTAATATGACAAAACTGTTCAGTATTTTCTGTCACAAGCTATTAAATCATGAAGTTTCACAGACATCATCCTTATTATTTGAGAACAGTACTGGTTATGGAATATCAGTGAAGGAGGAGGCTCATTTTAAAAAAAGTAAAAATCTGCTGTTACAAGTCTCCTTGTCTTTGCTGTAAACTCACTGCCTTGAGTCAAATTATGAGTTCAAACCCTAAACCAGAGAGATTTCAGTACAAAATCTGAGTTGACACTTCAGTGCAGTGGAATGTTACACTATTAGAATCTTCAGATTGGAAAGAAAACAAAGGCCCTCTCAAGTATAAGTTAAAGATTTAATAACACCATGAAGATCAGGTGAGTTCTCCCCAGTGGCCTTGAGAACATTTATATCTCAACCAGTGTAAATTGGGAGGGGAAAAATAAATCATAGAATGTTTATAGTACAAGAAGCTGCAATTTAGCCTGTCATGTCTGCTCCCTGCAAGGGTAGCTTGACCAGTCCCACTCCCAAACCTTTTTTCTGAGGCCTTGCAAATGTACTTGTTCCATATAATTAGTCAATTTGCTTTTGAAAACCATGATTAAATCTGCTTTTACCACACTCAGGCAGCACTTTTCAGATTTCAACCATTTACTATGTACACATGGTTTTGATAGCAGCCTTTTGTTCTTTTGTCTTTCAAATTAAATCAATGCTCTATGTTTCACAACCCTTCTGTTAATAGGAACAATTTCTGTCCAGATCCTTCATGATTTTGAATAATCAAATCTCTTCTCTAAGGAAGGCTGCATAGCTTCTCCAATCTATCCTCAAAACTAAGCCTTTCTTGTCTTTACCATCCTTGTAAAGCTTTTATACACTCTATGAAGCCTTTGCATTCTTCCTATGTGCCCAAAAGCGGAGTCAATGCTTTTATACAAATTTAATAAATTCCCTTGCTTTGCTACTCTATGCCCTTATTTGTAAAGCCCAGAATCCTATATGTCTTATGAACTAGCTTATCAACCTGTTCTGCCATCTTCAAAGTTCAGTAAACCCAGACTGCATATTCCAGCATCGCCATCAGAAACGTACTCTTTGGTTCGTATCACCTTTCTGCACTGCTTAAATGAGTCACTTCACACTTCTTAGCTTTGAATGTTGTCTGCCACCTTTTTTCTGTCTTTAAAGTCTATCTCCATCCTTGTCATGTTTTACAATTAAGTTTTTGTGTCATTTACAAATTTTGCCTTAGGTACACAGATTCACGTCCTTAGTACGGACCAAACAAAAAGGGCATATGTCCTAATATTAAGCACCGAGGTACCTGACCACGTATCTTCCTCCATTCCAAGAAACAACCCGTTTACCCCAACTTGGTTTCCTTTCATTCAATCAACTTCATATCTATATTGTCACTAAACCTGCTAATCTATGAACTGTACCTTTGATGATAAACCTGTTGTGTCACTTTATCTCAGACCTTTTGGAAGTCAATGCACAACAATTTGCATTGCACTAAAACAAAACACACGATTTGTCTTTAACAAGTCTATGATGGCTTTCATGCTCAATCTGTACTTGCTGAAGTGTCTTAATTTTCTCTCAGGTTATTGTTTCCAAAAGCATTCCCATCACTGAGGTCAAACTGACTGGCCTATAGTTGTTGGGTTTACCATTACATTCTTTTTGAACAAGAGTGCAAGATTTGCATTTTCTAGTCCTTTGCAGTCAAACTGTATCAAAGATAGATTACATCATTGGAATTAGCATCATTACTTACCTCAGCATCCTCAGATGAATACGTGAAGCTCAGTTAGCGTGTTCAATTTTCCTTTGTTGATTTTTAGATCATCCAGAGTCTCTCAGACCTCTGCTTTTATGACTTAACATTTACAGGGGAGGTGATGGCCCAGTGGTACTATCACCAGATTATTAATCCAGAAACTCAGCTAAATTCTGGAGAACCGAATCATGGCAGTTGGTGGAATGTGAATTCAATAAATATCTGGAATTAGGAATCTAATGATGACCGCGAAATCACTGTTGACTGTCAGGGAAAAACCCATAAGATTCATTCATTTTCATCAGGGAAGGAAATCTGCTATCCTCACCTGGTCTGGCCTACTTGCAACTCCAGAGCCACAGCAGTGTGGATGACTCTCAACTGCCCTATGAAATGGCTTTGCAAGCCATGCAGCTGTCTAAACAAACAAATAAAGAAGAAATCAGAAGGACTATTTATCATTGATAGCAGCAAAAATAGCCTTGTCAACCATACCAAGTCCTCCTTACTACCATCTGAGGTCTAGTGCCAATATTGGGACAGCTGTCTCACATTTGAGTCAAGCAACAGCCTGACACTGACTGTCAGGTATAATTCAACAAGTGTGACTGTGTTGGGAGAGAGCTGCCGCAGGAGTTATTAACACTGATTTCATATCACAAAGTCTCATTTGGGCAAACATGGTCAGGAAACTCGCTGATTACCACGTATTGTCCTCCTTCAGCTTATGAATCAATACTCCTCCATGGTGAACAACACTTGGAGGAAAGATCTGAGGGTGGCAAGGGCACAGAATATACTATGGGTGGGTGACTTCAAATGTCCACCACCAAGAGTGGCTTGGCAGCAGCATTTCAGATTGAGCTGGTCATGTCCTAAATTGCAAAGCTGCTACACTGTGTCTGCAACAGGTGACTGAACCAAAGAAAGAAAAACATACCTGACGTCACCCTTACCAAAGTGCCTGCTACAGACACATCTGTTCATGAGTGTCAGTACGAGTGGCCATCACCAGTCTTCATGGAAATAAAGTCCCTCTTTCACATTGTGAACACCCTCCATAGCGTAATTTTGCTTCACATTTTCTTTGTAACTTTCCCTCTGAACTTTGATATCCTTGTTCTCTCTTGTGTTATTAAACATTTTGCATGCATCTTTTTCTCCCTTTCCTCATGCTGTAGCTTTGTGTTTTCATACCATTCTCTCTTCCAAGAATATTGATTTTACCCTAACCATCTTGTCTTTAAAGGCAGCCTATTGTCCCATCAGATTTTTGTTCATCGATCTTTGATTACCGTTTACCTGGGGCAGAATTTACAAGTCTTTCCCTTAAATAATTCTTTTTACTTTGGATTGCTCCCTATCATTTCTCATAGCTCACATAAACATTAGGGTATGATAAGTATGATATCCCAGAGGTTCTGCAATTGACACTTAAGCACTGGAACCAAATCATTCCCAACAGCTAGTAATACTCTTTCTGCTCCTAAGATGCTGCTTGGCCTGCTGTGTTAATCCAGCTCTACACTTTGTTATCTCAGATTCTCCAGCAACTGCAGTTCCTATTATCTCTAATATTCTTTCCTTGTTGGACGAGCAATGTACTGATCTGGAAAATGCTCCTGAACACACTTCAGAAATTCTTCTCCCTGTCGTCTCTCTACACTATTACTATGCTGGTCTCCACCAGGATAATTAAATGCTCTTTTTAACCCCCGTTATAGAATCTCCACACACTTCTTTTCTCGACAATCTTTCCTATTTGACGGTTTACAGAATATGCTTAACAATGTAATACTAACTCTAATGTTTCCTAGTTCTAACCCAATATGCTTCTGTCCCCGATTCCTTTGCCATCTTTGCTCACCAGCACAGTAATATTCTCCTTAATCAATATTACCAGCCCTTTTGCTTTCTCTCATTACTTTTGCTGAAAAGATTTATCCAGAAATTGTTAAGACCCAGTCCTAGAATTGTACTGAGGCACAATCCTTTATTGCCACATTATATTCTGCACATACAGCTCACCAATGTTTTACACTATGTTTTAATTCAATAAATCTAATTTAGACCTCATCACATTTCATCATTCCCGGATTCCTCTTGAAGCTTATTTCTCACTCCAATGTTACATTTCTCTAAATTCATTGAATTTCTTGTTTTGATTAATTGATGTTACCTCCTTGACTCCATCTTCCTGCCAAATTAGTTTAAGCCTTCCCCAAAGTCAAGCAAAAAAAAACTGCAGATTATCTGGATCACTAGCAGGTAGCTCTTTCTGGGACACTGCTGCACACTAACATCAGACACCAGCTTCTAAAATGCATTCAGCAGTTTGAGAGAAAATGAGACATATTATACAAGTAACAGTTTTCTTCCTTTCCATAACATACTTAAAACACACATTTCTACCAAAAGGCAAAAACAAATCTATAAACTCCACCTCAAACTATGGCAGTTGCAGAATGACACATCAGTGAACTGATCCCACAGCAAAAGTCTCTGGCTTCATCTTCCATTGGAGACAATGGACAGAACATAACCAAATCTACACCTGTTCCTTAAGAATAGATTATCTTAAGTGTTGTAGTGACTACAAGTTCTACACTATGGGTGACATCATATTAATCAAAGATCTGTTGTGGGTAGGACTTCCATTTCTCTATTCATCCTCTTAGGAGGCTACTGAATGGATAATCCTAATGTGGAAATGCTGGTGTTGGACTAGGGTGGACAAGGTCAGATATCACACAACACTAGATTATCGTCCAACAGGTTTATTTGAAAATGCAAGCTTTCAGAGCCTCACTCCTCCTTCAGGTGTTAGTGACAGAGATAACATCAGACACAAAATTTATTAAGTAAAAGATCAAAACAACAGCTGCTGGGGCCATCACACCACTGATGTAATGATCATATGTTTAAGATATCTTCATCATTCGTGTGAAGTCTTTGATCTTTTACTTATAAATTCTGCATCTGATGCGACCTCTCTCACTAACACCTGAAGGAGGAGTGAGGCTACGACAGCTTGCGTTTTCAAACAAAGCTGTTGATAGTCATAATAATTGGGATTTCTCACCAGACGGAAGTAGAATGCAGTAAAAGAACAGACCTGTAGCACCAGAAATTTCTCTGTAGATGGTTAAGAGCCACCTACGAACATGAAATACAACTGATTTCTTAATCGCCGCTGAATAGTGAACAGACGGTTCCTTTAACTCTGCTCCAAGTGGCACCGAACTCTGTTCATTTCACTCAAGAACCCTTGCAGACAATGGTCGATTTAAACATCTCTAATCGCCAGGCCCTCACCCCCAGTGACCCAATCCCTCCTCCCCTGCTTCTTCTCCTTACCCAAGCCTCTCGATCCTACCTGACGTCTTCCCTATCGGTCTCACATCCGGCCCCTTCCAATACGTTTCCGACCATGTGACATCTGAGAGAACGACCGGGAGAGACGTGACGTAGACCGACGCGCACCTTCCTCCTCCTGCACGGGGGGCGCTACCACCCGCATCTTCCACCACCTGACACTCGGGTTCGCTTTTACCCGCCTCGCCACAACCCATCACACAGTTGGGTCATTGCCCGGAGTCCCGCTGGTGGGCGTTCTCTCCCCCCCCGCCAAAGAAAGGGTAAAACGCGCTGGTGCAGTAGCCCACAGCTGGTTGCTCCCATTCTTGACTGTGACGTCGAGGCTCTGATTGGTGGAACGGGGTCACGTGACGCGTGGTCCCTACCGGGAGGATCTAAAGATGGCGGTTGCGGCGGTTGAGATGAGGGAGTTGGATTCGCATTTGTTGCTGCACCCAGAGCTCCTGTCTGGGGACTTTCTGCTGCAACTCCTGGAGCAGGTGAGAGTTGTGGTGGTGTGTATCGTTAAATACGGGAATACTTCGCGCTAAATCGGGTGGTTCTAAACCGACAGCTGCGCAGGCCCCGAAGCGGCTGTTTTGTTATAAATAAAAACCGAGAGAACTGCAGATACTTTAAACCTGGAACAAAAACAAAGTTTGTTGGAAGAGATCAGATCTGGAAGTATTTGTGACGGAAAAGAACAGCGACCCTCCCTCAGAACTCAACAACATATTGTTTTGAGGAAGGGTCCCCGGACCCGAAACGTTAACTCTTTTTTTCTCCACAGATGCTGGCAGATCTGCTGAGCTTTTCCAGCAACTTTGTTTTTCTTCCTGATTTACAGTATCCGCAGTTCTTTTGATTCTTACATTGTTATCCTGTTGATGGTACAAAAACTAGAGCATGCGATTTTAAGGTTTTCTGTGTAGGGGATGTAAGGAGGGATTGTTTTATGTGGTAGGTGACAGTTATTTGGACCTTTTGCAGCCGATGAGACTGGTGAGTGATTTTTGAAAAGAAATTAGGCACTTGGAAATAAAATTACATGGCTACAGGGATAGAATAGGGAATTTGAATTGTTATTGACAATTAGGCTTTAATAACTGCTTAGATGTTTTCAAAGCCAACTTTCCCTAGTTGGAAAATGCAAGAAGCAAAAACACTGCGGATGTGGGCAATCTGAAATAAAAACAGATGACTACATGAAATGTTGCTGCTACTGATGCTGCCTGGTATACTGAGTAATTCCAATAATTCCTAGCTTGCTATGTTAAATTCTCAAGTAGCATGAATATAAATTTTTATTGGCATTTTTTATCCTTGAGGATACGTCGAAGTGGTTAGGATTAATCTTGAAAATAAGATTGAGGGGAGACTCTAGGAGTTGGTAAGATAAGGTGGTGGTGGTGGGGGGGGGGGGTGGAATCCATCGTTGGTACAAAAACTATTTTAAGGTTTTGTGTCTAGAGGGTGTGAGGAGGAATTGTTTTGTGGTGGGTGACAGTTATCTGAAACTTGCAGCCCAAGTGGCTGGTGAGTGATTATGAAAAGAAATTAGATAGGCACTTGGAAATAAAAATTATATTGCTACAGGAATAGAATAGGGGATTTAAACTGAATTCAGGCATTTGAGAGGAAATTGAATTATCTGAACAAGAAAACATTGCTGAGTTATGGGGAGAAGACAGAATGGCACCATGTGCATTGTTCATCCAGAGCATGGGTGCAGATACAATGGCAGAAAGCTGGTGCTGCTGCAGAGATTTGCAACACTCTTGATAGCTTCAATAGCCTCCCTTTTGTAATGACTGTGCTTAGATAGTTTTAATTAACCTGTTCAGACATGGGGCATGTGAGACCTCAGTCTAGGCCTTCTGACCTTGAGGTTTGGACGTGTCTATTGTTATGAGCCTTATTATTAACAATAACAAGACTGTATGGGGGGGTGGTATTGGGGAGAGAGGATAATTAACTTGAGCTATAGGAAAGCAGAATTAGCTGATTGTGTCTTGAATTAATGTGAGATATATCTGACCTCTAATGGTTTTTGTAACAATAAACAGATATGGGGGCCTCGTAGTTTTTAATACTGGTATGTGACAAAATAATGTTATAAAAGTGATATATTTGATGCACTTAAATGTACTGTTTACTTTCAAGTTTCCCATAGCTTGTTTCTTGCACTATGATACTGTCAGTATATAGTCATACAGGACAGAAACAGACACCTCAGTCCGACTCATCCATGTTGACTCAAAATCATTAAATTTTGCAAGTGTAAGTATTGCACTAAATGTGGGTTTCAACAGGTAGCTTCAATTTCCACATTCTGTTGAATCTGAAACTTTACTATTTCAGCAGTTACTGTGGCATCAAAAATTTGGTAAATTTTGAACTAATATTTGGTGTATGTTTGTATGGTATTTTCATTCCCATTGTAGTATGCTTGGTTGGTTGGAAAGTAATATGTGCAATGTTGCAGATATGAGTGCAGTTGTTTGTGGAACTTAACTAGATCTGCATATTTTATTCAGAGAAAAATAGCCACTGATAACCTGCATGAAGCTCGGAAGGATCAGATTGTTGAAGTGTACATTCAACATGTCATTCCACTGCCACAGAGAGAGCTGCCCAAGAATAGGTGGGGAAGAAAGATGGCTGAGAAAAGAGGTCAACAGTCCATGTGTACTGCACAAACTAAAAGGCACGTAATTTTTTTGTATTGTATGGTAAATCAAAAATATTCATCAATTGTTTTAGCTTTATTGTAAGAATTCCTAACTTGCAGATTTCAGGTTTATGCTTTTGTTCTTGTGCTGAATGATGGGTGTCAGCAATGGTTTTCATACAGGCAGCATTAAAAAAAACTTGAGCGCTCACTAGGGCTTTATACATATTTGGATGTGAATAATAGGCTTGTGACCTGTGCAATGAAACAAAATTCAATTATCAGTGAAATTAGTCAATTACTTTTTTAAAGTACTAGTTTTATGATGTTCTTTCAGCTCTAATCAGTTCTGTAAAATTCTGTTTTTAAGCTATGTATATGTTGCAGAGTACAAATTTGCTGAATTAATTTCAATGAACGGGGCATGTTCAGCTGCAGGGGTCTGAATAATGAGATTGCAGTATTTGTTTTGTTCTAGAATGCTTGTGTTTATTAGAAGCCTTGATGATTAATGTTATGCTGTATGCCTAATTTTGATATGAATTCAAATGTGCACATGTTCCTTTATGTAGTATTTGTACTCATGAGGCTTGCACCAATAGTTGCTTATTATTTTATAATTTACTCATGCAACCATGGCATTATTGAGAACCATTTTTCACTTCAGTGTTATACTTGTTTCCAACATCCCAGGTAACTTACTTGCTACAAAACTATTTGTAGTGACTTGGAAATGTTTAGTGTTTATATATAGGGTTGCAATTTATCTTAATCTAACTAAATATCCTAACCATATTTTGATTAGTGACTGACAATCAAATCCATAATGTGATGGCCCTCCGCATCAGAGATCTGTTTATCAATATTCCTGCTAAGATCCTATGTCAACTTGGTTTGCGCTGTACTATCTCACTACTCAGAACTCTTATTAAAATCACCTTGCTATTTATTCTTTCCTTTTATTCTTTCATGGAAATCTATGCATTGATGGCAAAGTCAGCATTTGTTGCTCGTTCGTAATTATCCTTGAGAACGTGGTGAGCTGCTTCTTATTTGGTCATACAGCATGGAAACAGATCCTTCGGTCCAACTATAATCCCAAACTAAACTAGTCCTGCCTGCCTGCCTGTGCCTGGCCTATGTTCGTCAAATCTTTAGTATTCATGTACTGATCTAAATGTCTTTTGAATGCTGTACTTGTATCCACCACTTGCTCTGGAAGTTCATTTCGCACACAAACCACACTGTTTCTTTAAAAAAAATTGCCCCTCCTGTCTTTTTTAAAATCTTTCTTATGTTAATAGCCACCTCCCTCAGTCTTGAAATCCCCCACCCTAAGGAAAAGTCACCTACCATTCACTTTATCTGTACCCTTCATGATTTTATAAACCTCCATAAGGTCACCCCGAACCTCTCTCACTCCAGTGAAAAAAGTCCCCTCCCCTGTTTGTATTTGATGCAAACTTCAAATAAGTATGTACCTGAATCTCAGGTGTCTGTTCTACAACACCACCCAAGACCTTACTTTTAATTATGTAAGCCTTACCTTTATTTGTTTTACAAAATGCGGTACCTTGCGTTGATCCAAATTAAATTCCATCTGCTGCACTTCAGCCCATTGACCCAATTGATCAAGATCTCTTTGTAATCTTAGATAAACAACTTACTAACCATGTTTTCTATGTTCTCATCGAAATCATTCATGTAAATGACAAAGAAAAGTGGACCCAGCACTGATCCCTGTGGAACAGTGCTAGTCACAGGCCTCCAGTATGAGAAACAACCCTCCACCACCACACTGTCTTCAGGTGATAAGCCAATTTTGTATCCAATTGGCAAGCTCACCCTGAATTCCATGTGATCTAGCTTTACAAATTAGTACACATCTAGAACCTTGCCAGAGGTTTTACTAAAGCCCAAGTAAGCAATGTGTATGTTTCTGTCATCGTCAATATTCTTGGTTACTTCCTCAATCAAGTTTGTGAGACACCATTTCTCTCTCACAAATCCATACTGACTATAGCTAAACATTCCTTACCTCTCCAAATGTATGTAAATCCTATCTTTCAGAATCACTTTCAACAACTTGCCCACCACTGAAATCAGACTCCCAAGTCTGCCGTTCCCTGGCTTCACTTTTTATAACCCTTAAAAATCAAAAGGCACCAACATGAGCTACTCTCGAGTCATTTGACACCTCATTCATGTTTATAGATGATTAATCTATTTCTGCAATGGGCCCTGCAATTTCCTCCCTATCTTCCCACAAAGTCCAGGGATACATCATATCAGGTTCCTGACGTATGTCCACCTTGATATTTTCTAAGACCTCCAACATTACTACTTCTGTAATGTGAGCTGTTTTCAAAACATCAGTATTTATTTCTGAGTTCTCTAGCCTTTGTTTCTTCAAATGCTACTGAAATTGATCTGATACGGGAACTTTCACAGTATTTTTCAGAAATGTTTTGAGATTTAACCCAGTGATAGCAAAGGCAATAAAGTTGGAGTTGTTTGATTGGAGGGGAGTTTGCAGATTGGTGGTGTTCCAATATGTCTCGTGCGCCTGTTGTTTTTCGGCCATTGAGGTCGTGGTTTAGATGGCTAGAAGGTGCTGTTGAGAATATTTGGCTGGCTTCTACACACCAGAACTATTCTGTTCCAGTGGTAGAAGGAGTGAATGTTTTAAGATCATGTTTGGAGTGCAGTTATTTTGTCTTGAATGGTATCAAGCTTCGTGTGTTGCTGGATGCACTTCTTCCAGACAGATGGAGAGCATTCTATTAGTTCTGATTGTGCCCTTGTGGAGGTGAATCAAGTCAAGAGATGTCTTACTCACGGTAGGATTTCCCAGTTTTATGGCTGGTCCAGTTCAGTTTTTGTATGTTAGTGATCCCTAGGATGCTAATACTGAGCAATCACAATGCCATTTAATTGTCAAGGTGAGATGGTTAGATTCTCTCTCTGAGAAGGGCATTGCTTGGCATTTGCGTGGTGTGAATATATTGAAATATATAAAATGTTTAATAATTATCCAAGGACAGACACTCTATTAATCAGTATTTTATGAGGCATAATTACTTTGACCATAATGGATTGCGTGATTTTTCATTTCAAGGTGTTCCGTTTGGACATTTTAATTTGGTGTTCAGCTTACAGCCACATGTCACTTATTTTACAGACCAACACTGGAAGGCTCGAGGAAAAGACCGCTAATTGTGTTTGATGGCAGCTCTACAAGCACGAAAATAAAGCTCAAAAAAACCGAAAATGCAATGGCAGATCAACTAAAGCAGTCACCACCAGGAATCATGGGCTCCGCCCACATTAATAAACTGTCTGTCCAGCCAAGTGGCACAAATATTCTGACCGATAATAATGTGGTCAAAAGTCCAGTTCAAGGTGTTGTACCTAGCAATGATATGATTACCGTGAAACATGGAGGTGTTATGCCTTTGAAAACCTCTCCATTGCCTTACCCAACATCTGGAGGCACCAATCCCATAAAACTAAAGCGAGCGCTTGCAAAAGATGGAGAGGGAGATGCACCAGTAAGTTTTAAAATTTATCGTTTTTAGCCAGACCTGACAGGACATGCAAATTTAGATTTTTTGCACGCTTGTGTAATTGAGCTGTTGTAGTTGTAATGTAACTTTTTATGGAATTTTCTGAAATAACCATGAACTATATCAGTGAAAGCACAGATTCTGAAGAATGCATTAGAACAGATTGTTTGTTATATTAATTGGAAATTATTTCATAAATAGTCTTGTGTAATGGTTCAAGTTAGTGCATTTGTCCAATAAACATACTCATGTCTGAGCTTACATTTGTTTGTTTTTTTTGAGTGATATTTATTATTTAGCCAAATTAGATGTATTCCAATAAAAATTGATACACAAGGCAACCTAGGCAACAAATCTTTTTCCAGCATCAGTTCTCACTGCAGTTTTCTAGTCATTGTTATAAATTATAATTTTGAATACTGTACATATTTGAATTAATCTTTAGTTCTGCCCAGATCATGAGTGCTTCCTGCTGTTTATTCAAAATGAAGCAATAGCCCTGATGCTCTCACTTGTCAGCAGGGTTTTGTAGAAGTTGCTTTTGCCTCGCCTTGCATTCGATCCTTTTTAAAGGAAGGATTAGCCAGGGTTTAAAGAGCTTGCATAAGTAATACAAGATATTTTTTAATTGTAAAACTTATACTAATTTTAATATTCTATCTGTATTTGCTGTGAACTGTTTAAAGTAACATCTTGTTGCATTGTAAGTGGTATTATTTGAGTTTAAGATATGCTAGAATGTCAACATCTTAATGCGCTTGTCTTCAAATTAATGTCTTATGGATGTGAAGAGCTTTTAGGCATGACAAGCTCTCTAGAGCAGGGTCTGAACTGTGGTCCATGAGATACCCTCACTCTACAGCTGCTATAAAAAAAGATAATTAAGTAATAAGACTGGTAGTGCTGCTTTCTGCTGACATTGTTTATTACTTTACTGGGCCTTCCATCGGTCTGCTCAACTATCTGGGAAAGTTCTGGAAATTCTAGTGCAATGCAAGTCCTTGTATAACTTGTCTCTTGTCTCATTCTTCAATTTTTGTAATTGTGCGTTTAGAGAATGGGCTTTCCCTAAGGAGAAAGATAGGTAAACTTGCCACCTATTTAGAATCATAGATCGATTCAACACAGAAGGAGGCCATTTGATCCATCTTACTTTTGCTTGGTATGTGATAGATTTATCCAATTATCCCAACACTCTGCTCTTGCTTGTTAGCCCTTTCAATTTTTTTTTCATATTGTTCAATTTTCCTTTGAACATTTTTAGGTAGTTTTAACCTTTTTTCATTTGCAATTCAGATCGCAGAATACATTGTATGTATTTGCATCGCTCCTGAAGGTTGAAAGATTTAATGCTGAGCATTGGAAAAGGTGCAGAGGAGAATACCAGGATATTGCCTGGAATGGAGGGAAGGCCTTACGAGGAAGGGTTGAGAGGGCAAGGGACTTTTCTCTTTAGAACGACGCAGGATGAGCTGTGACTTGATACAAATGTGCAAAATGATCAGAGGTATAGATAGAGTGAACAACCAGAGACATTTTCCTAGGGCGGCGGTAGTTATTACGAGGGGGCATGGTTTTAAAGTGAGTGGAGGTAGATGTAGGGGAGACGTCAGAGGTAGGTTCTTTACAGAGAGTGGTTGGGACATGGAATGCGTTGCCAGAGAGGGTAGTGGAGTCGGCCTCATTAGGGGCATTTAAGTGGCTATTAGGTAGGCATATGAATGATGGTATAAGGTAGGTGTGGAGCTTAGATAGACCTTAGGATTAGGGTAAAAGTTTGGCACGACATCGTGGGCTGGAGGGCCTGTATTGTTCTGTACTGTTCTATGTTCTAAGTTGTACTAGATCCCTTAACCAAGTGATCATTCATCTATGGGCTAATGAGTATTGGGAAGCCATTTGGTGACTGAACATTATACCTATGCCTGTTAGCTCTGACTTCAGTTTATTTATTGCTGACAGAATAAAAGAATTTAGGAACAAAATAAACATAAGAGATTTAGGACAGAGACTAAATCAGTTTACACAGTTGCGAAGTAATAGAATGCACTGCTAGTGCAAGTTGTTGAACTACATGCAATGGGAACTTTCAAGAATAGGTTAGATCTATGGTTATAGGAATGAGACTTCTATATGGAAACAGAGTAGGCACATCTATTTAGGATATCAGCTTTTGCACAGCATAAGCACCAATATGGAGTCACACTTTGATTTCTCTCGCGAGTAGATCAGTTTTCCATTTGAAAGCATTGTTTGCTTTTTCATCTCTTGAGCACATAAGCATCTCTTCACAAACCTTACTTTTATACACCCTTTTAATAACTGTCCTTTAGAAATGGTCAATTCCCTTCCAGAAGGGTAACATTGTATCAGAGTGATGGGCCTGACATACGATGTAGAAAAAATATTCTAATGTACGACTTCCCTTCATGTGAAGTCCTTTAGGACTTCCAATCAGTCAACTGTTGAGTAATAGTTACAGGAAAGATGGTTAATGATGAATAATTCCTAACAAAGCACCTTAAAATCCAAGTTAGAAATGTAATTGTAAATCACAGTGTACATCCAGATTGTAGTGTCAGTAAAAATGAGGAGCAGACTTCTCAAAGCAAATTTCATTGGAAAATTAAGGATCATTTTCGTGATTGGGCGAGTGAAAATTTCATGAGTGTATTTTACTATGATTTAGATTCTATCTTAATGTTTGTTTGTGACTTGAGTTCAGACATGAAGACTAAAGTAATTCATCCTCCTGTTCCTGTTTTAAAGATGAACAATGTTAAGGAAAATAGATATTTAGGTTTCAGGATGATTTTGGCCACTTCTACTAGATGTCTATGACGAAAGCAGAAGATCATTACCATATTGCAAGTATTTAATATCAGGAATCAACATGAAAATGGTCTTCGAAGAAAGAATAGGTTTTAGAAGCAGATGGATTAATAGGGAAAGTTATTGCTCGAATATGAAGAGGTTTTTTAAAATTCATGTGTGGGTGTCACTTGCTGGGCCTGCATTTATTGCACATCCCTAGTTGCCTTGGTGGTGAGCTGCCTTCTTGAACAACAGCAGATGATCAATATAGGACAGTATATTTGAAGATGTGTTCTGAGAAGTCTGGACTTGCTTCCAAATTACAAAATAACTTTTTAATGTATCTTGGATCCAGTAGTGCATCCCAATTCATCATTAATCATTGCACATGCTAATTTTAAAAAAAAATCATTCAAGGTAGGTGACCCAACATTTAGTGTCTGCCCCTAATTGGCTTTGAAAATGTGATGGTAAGCCTTGCACTGCTGCAGCCTGTAGTGAAGTACTCCCAACAGTGCTGTTAGTTTCGGAATTTGGTCTAGCCATAATGAAGGACCATATTTCTCAGTTAGGAAGGTATACAACTTAGTGATGTTCCGATGCACCTGCTTTCTTTGTCCTTCTGTAGTGTAGATACTTTTGAGTTGTTGTAATGTACCTTGCTTATTTTCCACACTACAACTTTGGTCTTATTCAACATTGGTACACCAATTAGCCGAGTCACTTTGTCCTAGATTGTGTTGCGTCTTTTGAGTGTTTTCGGAGCTGCACTCATTGTTTCCACTTGACCCAATGCCATCAAAATCCTGTGATAATGGGAACTGCAGATGCTGGAGAACCCAAGATAATAAAATGTGAGTTTGGATGAACACAGCAGGCCCAGCAGCATCTCAGGAGTGCTCCTGAGATGCTGTTTTGCCATCAAAATCCTGGCTTGTGTGTTTGTAAATAGGTGGAACTGCTCTAGGAAGTCGAGAATTGTGCCATCGTCATAGACCTGCTATTGTAACTATGAAATTTACAGTCAGTCACATAAATGCTGACTGAACTAACCAAGATCCCCAGGATATTGCATGTGAGGCATTTGGTGATGGCCATGCTGTTGAATGTCAAGGGAAAGTGGTTAGCCTGTCTCAGTGGACATGACTATTGCTTGACCTTTGTGTGTCATAAATGTCACTTGCCACTTACCAATCCCCTTCTGTTTTATTATCAAAAGGATGATGACTATCAGAAATTTGGAACACAAGTGTCAAACAATCACAATTATATTCCCTTGGGCTGGAACCAGACCTAGCACAGCAGAGAATTTTCCACTTGATTTCCATTACAATTTACTCTACTGAGGCTCTTTGACCACATTCTTAAAGGGTGGCACGGTGGCTCAGTGGTTAGCACTGCAGCCTCACAGCACTAAGGACCCGGGTTCGATTCCAGCCTCGGGTAACTGTCTGTGCGGCATTTGCACATTTCTTCTCTTGCCCCCGCCGTGTCTGTGTGGGTTTTCTCCGGATGCTCCGGTTTCCTCCCACAGCCCACGGCGTGGACTTGTTGGGCTGAAGGGCCTGTTTCCACACTGTAGGGAATCTAACCTAATCTAATTAGCAGCTGATGTCTCATCTCATCCTTGGAATTCAGTTCTTTAGTCCATTTTTGGACCAGTTGTGGAATGAGGGTGGGGCTGGATGCTTCTGGTGAAACCCAAACATTGCATCACAGATCACTGGTGAGTAAGTGCTGCTGGACAGCTGAATTGACAACAGTATTCACACTTCTGACATTTGCAAGCAAATTGATGGTGCATTAATATATCAGATTGGATTTGTGCTGCTTTTTGCAACTGATTTATCCTGGGCAATTTACGATTTTTTTGTTGGCCAGATATGGATGATGATGCTATACTGAAACAGCTTGGTTAGAGATGCTGCTAATTATGGAATACACATCTTCAGCTCAATATTCAACTCAATATTGGAATTGAGGTCCAATCAATAATTTTCAAATGTTTTGTTTAATTTTAGTTTTGTATTTGATGGGTAGAATTTCAGTTTAGTTTTGCTGCCTGCATAGCTTGCATGGTGTTCATCGTTAATGTCATTGGTAAGTACAGTTCAGGTTTCAGCTAGCAGCAGCTTGTGCCCCAGGAATCTACATTGCATTATGGTGCTACATAAACAGTTTTGTTTTTCTTATGTGATTTCCAAGTCTAGAGAGTTAATGCATCTACAAAATCCTTGCCTATTTCTTTTGATAGTTTGGCATGGAACTAGTTACTGTTGTCATGCGGTTGAGCGGTCAAGGTGCTAGATTAAAGGATCAGCCTCATCAGCCGTGTGGGTTTGAATCCCACAAATTTCTTGTGCGGCTCTGTGGTTAGCACTGCTGCCTTGTATTGCCTGGGACCCAAGTTTGATTCCAGCCTTGGGCTACTGTCTGTGTGGAATTTGTCTGTGTAGGTTTCTGTCAGATGCGCAGGTTTCTTGCCACAGTGCAGAGATACGCAGGTTAATACCTTGGCCTTGCTAAATTGCCCCACGTGTCTAGGGAGGTGCTGGCTAGATGGATTAGACATGATAAATGCAGGGTAGTGGGGATAGGGTGGTGGTTGAGACTGGGTGGGATGCTCTTTGAAGGGTTGGTGCAGACTCAGTGGGCTGAATGGCCTCTGCATTATAAGGATCCTGTGATTCTAAGTTGCAAGATTCTAGAATATTGTCCATCTTAAAAGTATTATTTTCAGCATTTGAAACTTATGTTTACAGCTCTTATACTTTCTTCCTATCCATTTTTTTTGGATCTTCCCTTTTTTTGCATTTATGTAACCCTTTTATTTATTTCCTTCATTACCTTTTTGAAATCATCTGTAGATGTACTGTGGAACTAAGTGTAAGCTAGTTCCTGACATTTTTCTAAAGTTAATTTGTATCTGTGACCTTAACAGGAAAGTGAATATCTATATATACACTTGGATGTTAGGAAATTAGAAGTAAGATTTGACGATGGGTGAAAAAATATTTTATATCTGTTATCTATAGAAGCACTTTGCTGAAACCCATCTCTCCAAACAAATAAACCACCTTCCTAACTTCAGACCAAGTAGATTTTCTAACTTTCCAAAGAGGATTGTGTTTCAGAGCAAGTTTTCGTGAGTCCAAATTGTCATAGCACTTCACTTTATTATATTAGTGCCGGAGAAACTTAAGTAATACTAATCCTGGCTGGGTTTGTAAGGACCTAATGAAGGTGCCTGCATTATGATTAAAACTACAACATAATTCCTTGTTTTCAACAGTTCTGTGACAAGAGGTCTAATGGTAGATCGATAACTTTTTTGAAAAATTTTCGTATTTGAGTCAGTGTTCAATTCATTGAATCCCTCGGACAGCCTGGGACATCCTCCTCTAACCAAGGATGTTGATGCAGATTCTACTGTCCAAACTCAATCAAATCATGCTCTAAATTTCAGTACTGACATCGATCAGAATCAGTTTCAGTTCAGTCAATGTTTGCAAGAAGCCAACTGGCAGTCAAAGCAATTACCAGGGAAATTCCAGGAGGAAAAAGTGATCTGTTCACTCAATGAATATATTTATCACTTTTTGTTTTTAATTCTGATTTCCAGCATCTGCAATATTTTGCTTTAGTGGAACTGAGACCATTTGATCAGAAATGATTGGGAGAGCATATCAGAACTGTACATTGTTGGCAAACATCTGCTTTGACTAATCTAATTTAAGTTAAATGTTAACCAGGTAATCCAGATGGTGAATGCCAAACAGTTGAGGACTGAATGCATGGCATTGTTCTCCTTAAGTATCACTCTAGTTAACAAACTATCAGAAAATATGTTTGCTGAATGGTTACAGATATTACATTGCACAGTTAAATTACATTTTGCTCCTACCTAGTGCTGATGAAACATACAAAAAGCAATCATGCAATCTTTCCACTCCCAATACATCTTGTACAACTTGGCAATTTAGTCAGTACATTAGTGCTGATATAGACACTGGGTGCTCAGAACAGTTACATATTATTTAGAATTGCAAATAATGCTTTGTTTTTGCCTGCAGGTGGAGTTAAGATCTACAGAGCCAAAGAAAAAGATTCAACATATTACCTGGCCATAAGGTCTGACAGTCCTGTTTTTACAGAGGATGTGTTTCATTTACATTTTGATGTTGTCATGCCAACTAACATGTTGGAAATGGCAGACTGGAAAACCAACTGGGAGTAAGGCATCCGTTAAGCAGTTAATTGATGTCCATGATCCGTTTTGGTTCTGTAAAATAGACCAGCCAGTGAAGAGGTATCTTTCACTGAACAATTTTATACCATAATACAAATTTATATAGTTGCTTTCTGTTTGTGAAAGGAACAAGTTCACTTCTGAATAGAAATAGGAATATTCTGTCAGTCACAAATCAGGTATAATACTTCACTTTATGCACAATTTACCCCCAAGTCTGCATTTAACAAACTATATGTTTGGTCTAAATTTGAGACACACTTTTAAAACCTTAAAGGTAATTAAAACTCATGCTTCTATTAACATTGCGTGATATTGTCATTTTCCAATCTTAAGTCATGAGAACATTGGTGTTTTAGTGTTGGCAACAAAAGTCTCGGCAATTAAAAACGTAATACCTGTAGTTGGTTTCTATGATGTACTATTGGAAACTTATGCCTCTTTAATAAATCCAGGGTGGATGATCTCTATGATGTTCATTGGTTCTGCTATAAAATGTAAATTTGGTATAATTGATTATTTCATTGGTCACTGAAATGTCCCAAATTTTTAAATTTCCTTGTCAGACATGATTATGGTGTGTTCACCTGTATGAATGTAGGAATATTTACCTGAGTAACTTGAAATCTCTTAAGTTGTTCAGTGTATGGCTGAACTTCTGGATTCATATCCAAACATGTGATCTAACAATGCAGAATCAAAATTCAGTGCAAATGTTTCTTCATTTTCCTTTTACAGTAGTTTGCTAATGAAGGGACCCAAAGGATCCAGATGCAAAAAAAAAGTTCAATTTATTATAATGCATGGCCATTTCTTAAGAATGCCTCAGTTAAATTAACAAATGTTGAGTTACTTTCCACTCCCATTGTTATACAGTTCACTCATTGAGTTTAATACTTATCTCATGAGCAAGTCTGACTGAAGTGTAAGAAGCTGTCCTGAGTATATTCATGGCAAGAATACCATTCGGGATAAACAGCATATAACTTTTTAAATTTTGTTGATTGGTTGTCTTGTGCCCATCAAGGTGATGGATAGTAGCGTTGTTAGGATGTGAAACAGTTATCCATCACACTGGTCTGGTATTGGTGTCTAACAGGCCAAGGTCAGATATATTGTAACTAGCTGCCATGTCTTTACTTTGCCTCAACGATCTCTCTCTCAATAATGTGCCTTAACATTCAGAAACACAAATCTACTGCATCAATACAATGCTTCCATTTCCCTGAAGAACCAAGCCTGTGCCCTAAGATTGGTAATGAGTGCCAAAATATATGTTCAGTTC